>NC_141617.1:3192506-3537506 GCF_047967505.1 Dipteris shenzhenensis | reverse complement strand
CAGTCGACCCCTCCCCTCCCGCTACCCTTCCCCCTCTCCTGTCGCCTAACCCCTTCCTCCCCTACCCCTTTTTCCCCCTACCCCCTTTTAACCCTCCCCCCTTTTCCCCACCCCCCTTCGCGACCCCCCCAACCCTCCCACCCTCTTCCCCACTCCCCCTTCCCCGGGCTGGCTACTGTGGCCGCCAGCCCCCCCTCCTCTCCACCCCTCCCACCCCTTTGCCCCCCTCTCAACCCTCCCCCCCCCTCCTTGGCGACCCCCCCGAGCCCTCCCTCCCTTTCCCCCCGGGCTGGCGGCCGTGGCCGCTAGCCCCCCCCCCTCCTCTCAACCCCTCCCACCCCCTTGCCCCCCTCTCAACCCTCCCCCCCCTCCCTTGGTGACCCGCCCGAGCCCTCCCTCCCTTTCCCCCCGGGCTGGCGGCCGCGGCCGCCAACCCCCTCCCCTCCTCTCAACCCCTCCCACCCCCTTGCCCTCTCAACCCTCCCCCCCCTCCTTCCCGACCCTGCCGAGCCCTCCCCCCTTTCCCACCCACCCTTCCCCAAGCTGGCGGCCGTGGCTGCTAGCCCCCTCCCCTCCTCTCAACCCCTCCCACCCCCTTCACCCCTCCCACCCCCTTCACCCTTCCCCCTCCCCCTCTCAGTGCTCCCCCCTTCTTCACCCTTCCCCCTCCCCCTCTCAGTGCTCCCCCCTTCCCCAGCCCCCCTTCGTGACCCCCAGCCCCCCAGCCCTACCCCCCCTCTCCCCCTCCTCTCAACCCCTCGCACCCCCTTCCCCTCTCAGCTGTCCCCCCCCCCCTCCCTTCGCCCAGCCCACCCCCGACTGGCAGCCGCGGCTGCCAGCCCCCCCTCCTCTCAACCCCTCCCACCCCTTTCCCCCCCTCTCAGCCCTTCCCCCCCCCCTTCGCGACCCCCCATCCCTCCCCCCCTTTCCCACCTCCCCCTTCCCCGGGCTGGCGGCCGCGGCCGCCAGCCCTCCCTCCTCTCAACCCCTCCCACCCCCTTTCCTCCCATCCAACCCCCTCCCTGGGCTGGCGGCCGTGGCCGCCAGCCCCCCCCTTTTCACCCTCCCCCCCTTCGTGACCCCCCAGCCCTCCCCCTCCCTCTTCCCCACACCCCCCTTTCCCCCGGGCTGGCGGCCGTGGCCGCCAGCCCCCCCCTTCTCAACCCCTCCCACCACCCCCCACCCACCCCCCTCCCCGCCCTTGAGCTGGCGGCCACGGCCGCCAGCCCCCCCCCCTCTCAGCCCCTCCCACCCCCTTTCCTCCCACCCAAACCCCTCCCACCCCCCCTTGCCCCGGGCTGGCGGCCGCGGCCGCCAGCCCCCCCCTCCTCTCACCCCCTTTCCTCCCACCCAACCCCTCCCCAGGCTAGCAGCCGCGGCCGCCAGCCCCCCCCCTCTTCACCCTCCCCCCCTTCGCTACCCCCCAGCCCTCCCCCTCCCTCTTCCCCACACCCCCCCTTCCCTCGGGCTGGCGGCCGCGGTCGCCAGCCCCCCCCTCTCAACACCTCCCACCACCCCCCACCCACCCCCCTCCCCGCCCCCCCTCTCAGCTGCTCCCACCCAACCCCCTCCCCGCCCCCGAGCTGGCGGCCATGGCCGCCAGCCCCCCCTCCCACCCCCTTCGCTCCCATCCCCTTCCCTCCCACCCACCTCCCTCCCTCCTCGCCCCGCCCCCGAGCTGGCGGCCGCGGCCGCCAGCCGCTCCTCCTACCCCTCTCACCCCTCCCACCCAACCCCCTCCCCGCTCCCGAGCTCACGGCGCGGCCGCCAGCCGCCCCTCCCAGCCCTCCCACCCGTCGTGCCAGCCCCCCCTCCCACCCACCTCCCTCTTCGCCCCGAGCTGGCGGATATTGCCGCCAGCCCCCTTCCCCTCCAGGCCACCAATGCCCCCTCCCCCCTTCCTCCTTCCATGGGAGACACAGTCTCCCTTCCCCCCCTCCCTCCTCCTTTCCTTCCTCTACTCAACCCCGCCCTCTGCCTCCCTTCCTCCTCCCTTCCCTCCATCCTCTTCTTCTCCTCCCCTGAACCTCTCTCTCTAGTTCCTCTCTCTTCAAATTTTAAAAAAGAAACTAGAAAAATTAATCAAAAAAGTTTGCAAGTACCTGAAAAAAGTTTGTAAGTTTGCTCTTTCTTGCTTTCTTGCTCTTCCTTCCTTGCTCTCTTGATCGTCCTTGCTTTCTTGCTTTCTTGCTTCAGTGAATGAAATGAGGGGAGAATGAATGAAGAAGGAAGACTATATATAAGAAAAATTAGGTTTTCCTCCTCCTCTCCTATTGGCTTTCCATTCCTCCCCTCTCTCCTATTGGCTTTTCATTTATCTCCTCTCCCATTGGCTCCCATTACTCCCCCTCTCCTATTGGACCCCCATCCCTCATCCATTAGCCCTCCTCCCATCCATCCATTTCTTCTTCCTCCCCATTGCCACCACTCCCATCCCACATTTCCACCACGTCCCATACTCCTCCCATTTCCCAAAATCCCATATTTTCCCATCTCACCCTCCTCTTTTTCATCCCCTATTAACTCCCTCACTCATTTCACTCCCTTATTAGCCTACTCCCCTATTACCTTCCCCTCTCCCATTCCATTCTTCCCTCCCCACTCTCACTTCCACTTCCCATTACTCACTTGCCATTTGAAAACTATTAATATATTATTATACTATTTTTTATACTTATTATCATACACCCTTATTACTTCCCTATCCTATTCCACTCCTCCCTCCTCATTCCCACTTCCACTTCCCATTACTCACTTGCTATACACATTTGCAAACTATTAATATATTATTATATGATTTTTTATACTATTTGTAAACTTACATATGGGCAAAATACAGGTGTCAATGCGATCCTATTGTGGTCATACAACAACTGTGCTTTTATTCAAGGGCATATTTATCCTCATCAACAAGCTTATTTACTCAAGGTATGAAGTGCATAATTTGTGCACTAGGTGTTTACTTTGTGTCAAAATTGTTTGCCACACACACACACATATACATATACCGAGAATTTTCTAATATTATCGAATCTACATTTCTCCGATGGGCACAAAACTTTGTACACTCCTCAACCTAGGTCTTATTGACTTGCATACAAAGTGGTGCACCCATCTCATAAGTACTTGTTCGGATAACACACCTCCAAACGTATTTTATAACGATTGTGCATAACACTAGCAACAAAATGGTGTATCATGTGAGACCGACTATGCAAAGCATATCCAATGGACACAAGACTTTACATGTTCCTCAACCTAGGCAGTATTGACTTGTGTGCAAAGTGGCATCCCCATCCGATAAGTACTTGTTTGAAAAATACACCTACGATCGTGTTTTTTGACGATTGTGCATGACACTAAGGCAACAACGGTGTTTTATGCTTGATCGACAATGCAAAGCATATCCGATGGGCGCAATACTTTGCACACACCTTCAACTAGGTAGAATAGACTTACATGCAAAGTGGCACGCCCATCCCATAAGTGCTTGATCGTATAACATACCTAGCAGCATGTTTTTTGACGAATGTGCATGACACTAGAGTAAAAATAGTATTTAATGCTCGATCGACCATGCAAAGGATATCCGATGGGCACAAAACTTTTCGTACACCTCAACCTAGGTGGTATTGAAGTGTTCTCAATGAGGCACACCCATCCGATAAGTACTTGGTCAGATAACACACCTAATGGCGTGTTTTTTTGCGGATGTGCATATCATTAGGGAAAAATGGTGTATAATGCGTGATCGACCATGCAAATCATATCCGATGGTGACAATACTTTGCATGCACCTCAATGTAGTTAAAACAGACTTGCGTGCAAAGTGGAGCCCCCATCTGATAAGTACTTATTTGAATAACACACCTATGGCCTTGTTTGTATATGGTTGTGCATGACACTAACGCAAAAACAGTGTGTTATGCTTGATCGACAATGCAAAGCATATCCGATGGGCACGATACTTTGCACACACCTTCAACTAGGTGGAATTGACTTACATGCAAAGTGGTACGCCCGTCGCATAAGTGCTTGATCAGATAACACACCTAGCAGTGTGTTTTTTTACGGATGTGCATGGCACTAAGGCAAAAATGGAATTTAATGCTCGATCGACCATGCAAAGCATATCCGATGGGCACGATACTTTGCACACACCTTCAACTAGGTGGAATTGACTTACATGCAAAGTGGCATTCCCATCGCATAAGTGCTTGATCGGATAACACACCTAGCAGCGTCTTTTTTTACAGATGTGCATGGCACTAAGGCAAAAATGGTATTTAATGCTCGATCGACCATGCAAAGCATATCCGATGGGCATAATACTTTTCCTATACCTCAACCTAGGTGATATTAGAATGTTGTCAAAGAGGCACACCCATCCGATAAGTACTTGGTTAGATAACATACCCAAGGGCGTGTTTTTTTGCGGATGTGCATACCACTAGGGAAAAAACGGTGTATAATGCGTGATCGACCATGCAAATCATATCCGATGGTGACAATACTTTGCACACACCTCAACCTAGTTGAAACAGACTTGCGTGCAAACTGGAGCCCCCATCCGATAAGTACTAGTTTGAATAACACATCTAGGACTGCGTTTTTTGACGAATGTGCATGACACTAAGACAAAAACGGTGTTTTATGCTTGATCGACAATGCAAAGCATATCCGATGGGCACAATACTTTGCACACACCTTCAACTAGGTAGAATCGACTTACATGCAAAGTGGCACGCCCATCCCATAAGTGCTTGATCGGATAACATACCTAGCAGCATGTTTTTTGACGGTTGTGCATGACACTAGAGCAAAAATAGAATTTAATGCTCGATCGACCACGCAAAGGATATCGGATGGGCACAAAACTTTTTGTACGCCTCAACCTAGGTGGTATTGAAATGTTCTCAATGAGGCACACCCATCCGATAAGTACTTGGTCAGATAACACACCTAATGGCGTGTTTTTTTGCGAATGTGCATATCATTAGGGAAAAAATGGTGTATAATGCGTAATCGACCATGCAAATCATATCCGATGGTGACAATACTTTGCACGCACCTCAAAGTAGTTAAAACCGACTTACGTGCAAAGTGGAGCCCCCATCTGATAAGTACTTATTTGAATAACACACCTATGGCCGTGTTTTTATATGGTTGTGCATGACACTAAGGCAGAAACGGTGTGTTATGCTTGATCGACAATGCAAAGCATATCCGATGGGCATGATACTTTGCACACACCTTAAACTAGGTGGCATTGACTTACATGCAAAGTGGCATTCCCATCGCATAAGTGCTTGATCGGATAACACACCTAGTAGTGTGTTTTTTTACGGATGTGCATGGCACTAAGGCAAAAATGGTATTTAATGCTCGATCGACCATGCAAAGCATATCCGATGGGCATAATACTTTTCCTATACCTCAACCTAGGTGGTATTAAAATGTTGTCAAAGAGGCACACCCATCCAATAAGTATTTGGTCAGATAACATACCTAAGGGCGTGTTTTTTTGAAGATGTGCATACCACTAGGGAAAAAACGGTGTATAATGCGTGATCGACCATGCAAATCATATTCGATGGTGACAATACTTTGCACACACCTCACCCTAGTTGAAATGGACTTGCGTGCAAATTGGAGCCCCCATCCGATAAGTACTAGTTTGAATAACACACCTAGGACCGTGTTTTTTCATGGTTGTGCATGACACCAAGGGAAAAACGGTGTTTTATGCTTGATCGACAATGCAAAGCATATCCGATGGGCACAATACTTTGCACACACCTTCAACTAGGTGGAATTGACTTACATGCAAAGTGGCACGCCTATCGCATAAGTGCTTGATCAGATAACACACCTAGCAGCGTGTTTTTTTACGGATGTGCATGGCACTAAGGCAAAAATGGTATTTAATGCTCGATCGACCATGCAAAGCATATCCGATGGGCACGATACTTTGCACACACCTTTAACTAGGTGGATTTGACTTACATGCAAAGTGGCATGCCCATCCCATAAGTGCTTGATTGGATAACATACCTATCAGCGAGTTTTTTTACGGATGTGCATGACACTAGAGTAAAAATAGTATTTAATGGTCGATCGACCATGCAAAGCATATCCGATGGGCACAATACTTTGCACACACCTTCAACTAGGTGGAATTGACTTACTTGAAAAGTGGCACGCCCATCGCATAAGTGCTTGATCAGATAACACACGTAGAAGTGTGTTTTTTTACGGATGTGCATGGCACTAAGACAAAAATGGTATTTAATGCTCGATCGACCATGCAAAGCATATCCGATTGGCACGATACTTTGCACACACCTTCAACTAGGTGGACGACAATGCAAAGCATATCTGATGGGCACAATACTTTGCACACACCTTCAACTAGGTGAAATCGACTTACATGAAAAGTGGCACGCCCATCCCATAAGTTCTTGATCGGATAACATACCTAGCACTGTGTTTTTTGACGGATGTGCATGACACGAGCAAAAATAGTATTTAATGCTCGATCGACCATGCAAAGGATATCCGATGGGCACAAAACTTTTCGTATGCCTCAACCTGGGTGGTATTGAAAAGTTCTCAATGAGGCACACCCATCCAATAAGTACTTGGTCAGATAACACACCTAATCGCGTGTTTTTTTGTGGAGGTGCATATCATTAGGGAAAAAGGGTGTATAATGCATGATCGACCATGCAAATCATATCCGATGGTGAAAATACTTTGCACGCACCTCAACATAGTTAAAACAGACTTGCGTGCAAAGTGGAGCCCCCATCTGATAAGTACTTATTTGAATCACACACCTATGGCCGTGTTTTTATATGGTTGTGCATGATACTACGGCAAAAACGGAGTGTTATGCTTGATCGACAATGCAAAGCATATCCGATGGGCACAATACTTTGCACACACCTTCAACTAGCTGGAATTGACTTACATGCAAAGTGGCACGCCCATCGCATAAGTGCTTGATCAGATAACACACCTAGCAGCGTGTTTTTTTACGGATGTGCATGGCACTAAGGCAAAAATGGTATTTAATGCTCGATCAACCATGCAAAGCATATCCGATGGGCACGATACTTTGCACACACCTTCAACTCGGTGAAATTGAATTACATGCAAAGTGGCCCATCGCATAAGTGCTTGATCGGATAACACACCTAGCAGCGTGTTTTTTTACGGATGTGCATGGCACTAAGGCGCAAATGGTATTTAATGCTCGATCGACCATGCAAAGCATATCCGATGGGCACGATACTTTGCACACACCTTTAACTAGGTGGAATTGACTTACATGCAAAGTGGCACGCCCATCCCATAAGTGCTTGATTGGATAACATACGTAGCAGCGTGTTTTTTGACGGATGTGCATGACACTAGAACAAAAATAGTATTTAATGCTCGATCGACCATGCAAAGCATATCCGATGGGCACAATACTTTGCACACACCTTCAACTAGCTGGAATTGACTTACATGCAAAGTGGCACGCCCATCGCGTAAGTGCTTGATCAGATAACACACATAGCAGTGTGTTTTTTTACGGATGTGCATGGCACTAAGGCAAAAATGGTATTTAATGCTCGATCGACCATGCAAAGCATATCCGATGGGCACGATACTTTGCACACACTTTCAACTAGGTGGAATTGACTTACATGCAAAGTGGCATTCCCATCGCATAAGTGCTTGATTGGATAACACACCTAGCAGCGTGTTTTTTTATGGATGTGCATGGCACTAAGGCGCAAATGGTATTTAATGCTCGATCGACCATGCAAAGCATATCCGATGGGTATAATACTTTTCCTTTACCTCAACCTAGGTGGTATTAAAATGTTTTCAAAGAGGCACACCCATCCGATAAGTACTTGGTCAGATAAGATACCTAAGGGCGTGTTTTTTTGCGGATGTGCATACCACTAGGAAAAAAACGGTGTATAATGCGTGATCGACCATGCAAATCATATCCGATGGTAACAATACTTTGCACACACCTCACCCTAGTGGAAACGGACTTGCGTGCAAACTGGAGCCCCCATCCGATAAGTACTAGTTTGAATAATACACCTAGGGCCGTGTTTTTTTGTGGTTGTGCATGACACCAAGGCAAAAACGGTGTTTTATGCTTGATCGACAATGCAAAGCATATCCGATGGGCACAATACTTTGCACACACCTTCAACTAGGTGGAATCGACTTACATGCAAAGTGGCACGCCCATCCCATAAGTTCTTGATCGGATAACATACCTAGCAGTGTGTTTTTTGACGGATGTGCATGACACTAGAGCAGAAATAGTATTTAATGCTCGATCGACCATGCAAAGCATATCCGATGGGCACAAAACCTTTCGTACGCCTCAACCTAGGTGGTATTGAAATGTTCGCAATGAGGCACACCCATCCGATACGTAATTGGTCAGATAACACACCTAGTAGCGTGTTTTTTTACGGATGTGCATGGCACTAAGGCAAAAATGGTATTTAATGCTCGATCAACCATGCAAAGCATATCCGATGGGCAGGATACTTTGCACACACCTTCAACTAGGTGGAATAGACTTATATGCAAAGCAGCACGCCCATCCCATAAGTGCTTGATCGGATAACATACCTAGTAGCGTGTTTTTTGACGGATGTGCATGACACTTGAGCAAAAATAGTATTTAATGCTCGATCGACCATGCAAATGATATCCGATGGGCACAAAAATTTCCGTACGCCTTAACCTAGGTGATATTGAAATGTTCTCAATGAGGCACACCCATCCGATAAGTACTTGGTCAGATAACACACCTAATGGTGTGTTTTTTTGCGGATGTGCATATCATTAGGGAAAAAATGGTGTATAATGCGTGATCGACCATGCAAATCATATCCGATGGTGACAATACTTTGCACGCACCTCAATGTAGTTAAAGCGGACTTGTGTGCAAAGTGGAGACCCCATTTGATAAGTACTTATTTGAATAACACACCTATGGCCGTGTTTTTTTATGGTTGTGCATGAGACTAAGGCAAAAACGGTGTGTTATGCTTGATCGACAATGCAAAGCATATCCGATGGGCAAAATACTTTGCAAACACCTTCAACTAGGTGTAATTGACTTACATGCAAAGTGGCACGCCCATCGCATAAGTGCTTGATTAGATAACACACCTAGCACCGTGTTTTTTTACGGATGTGCATGGCACTAAGGCAAAAATGGTATTTAATGCTCGATCAACCATGCAAAGCATATCGGATGGGCAAGATACTTTGCACACACCTTCAAATCGATGGAATTGACTTACATGCAAAGTGGCATTCCCATCGCATAAGTGCTTGATCGGATAACACACCTAGCAGCGTGTTTTTTTACGGATGTGCATGGCACTAAGGCGCAAATGGTATTTAATGCTCGATCGACCATGCAAAGCATATCCAATGGGCACGATACTTTGCACACACCTTAAACCAAGTGGAATTGACTTACATGCAAAGTGGCATGCCCATCACATAAGTGCTTGACCGGATAACACACCTAGCAGCGTGTTTTTTTACGGATGTGCATGGCACTAAGGCAAAAATGGTATTTAATGCTCGATGGACCATGCAAAGCATATCCGATGGGCAGGATACTTTGCACACACCTTCAACTAGGTGGAATAGACCTACATGCAAAGTGGCACGCCCATCCCATAAGTGCTTGATCGGATAACATACCTAGCAGCGTGTTTTTTGACGGATGTGCATGACACTAGAGTAAAAAAAGTATTTAATGCTCGATCGACCATGCAAATGATATCCGATGGGCACAAAACTTTTCGTACACCTCAACCTAGGTGGTATTGAAATGTTCTCAATGAGGCACACCCATCTGATAAGTACTTGGTCAGATAACACACCTAATGGAGTGTTTTTCTGCGGATGTGCATATCATTAGGGAAAAAATGGTGTATAATGCGTGATTGACCATGCAAATCATATCCGATGGTGACAATACGTTGCATGCACCTTAATGTAGTTGAAAAGAACCTACGTGCAAAGTGGAGCCCCCATCTGATAAGTACTTATTTGAATAACACACCTATGGCCGTGTTTTTATATGGTTGTGCATGACACTAAGGCAGAAACGGTGTGTTATGCTTAATCGACAATGCAAAGCATATCCGATGAACACAATACTTTGCACACACCTTCAACTAGGTATAATTGACTTACATGCAAAGTGGCACGCCCATCGCATAAGTGCTTGATCAGATAACATACCTAGCAGCGTGTTTTTTTACGGATGTGCATGGCACTAAGGCAAAAATGGTATTTAATGCTCGATCAACCATGCAAAGCATATCCGATGGGCACGATACTTTGCACACACCTTCAACTAGGTAGAATTGACTTACATGCAAAGTGGCATTCCCATCGCATAAGTTCTTGATCGGATAACACACCTAGCAGCGTGTTTTTTTACGGATGTGCATGGCACTAAGGCAAAAATGGTATTTAATGCTCGATCGACCATGCAAAGCATATCCGATGGGAATAATACTTTTCCTATACCTCAACCTAGGTGGTATTAAAATGTTGTCAAAGAGGCACACCCATCCGATAAGTACTTGGTCAGATAACATACTTAAGGGCATGTTTTTTTGCGGATGTGCATACCACCAGGGAAAAAACGGTGTATAATGCGTGATCGACCATGCAAATCATAAAATACTGTGCACACACCTCAACCTAGTTGAAACAGACTTGCGTGCAAACTGGTGCCCCCATCCGATAAGTACTAGTTTGAATAACACATCCAGGACTGCGTTTTTTGATGAATGTGCATGACACTAAGACAATAAAGGTGTTTTATGCTTGATCGACAATGCAAAGCATATCCGATGGGCACAATACTTTGCACACACCTTCTACTAGGTAGAATCAACTTACATGCAAAGTGGCATGCCCATCCCATAAGTGCTTGATCGGATAACATACCTAGCAGCGTGTTTTTTGACGGATGTGCATGACACTAGAGTAAAAATAGTATTTAATGCTTGATTGACCATGCAAAGGATATCCGATGGGCACAAAACTTTTTGTACGCCTCAACCTAGGTGGTATTGAAATGTTCTCAATGAGGCACATCCATCCGATAAGTACTTGGTCAGATAACACACCTAATGGCGTGTTTTTTTGCGAATGTGCATATCATTAGGGAAAAAATGGTGTATAATGCGTGATCGACCATGCAAATCATATCCGATGGTGACAATACTTTGCACGCACCTCAACGTAGTTAAAACAGACTTGCGTGCAAAGTGGAGCCCCCATCTGATAAGTACTTATTTGAATAACACACCTATGGCCGTGTTTTTATATGGTTGTGCATGACAGTAAGGCAGAAACAGTGTGTTATGCTTGATCGAAAATGCAAAGCATATTGGATGGGCACAATACTTTGCACACACCTTCAACCAGGTGGAATTGACTTACATGCAAAGTGGCATTCCCATCGCATAAGTACTTGATTGGATAACACACCTAGCAGCGTGTTTTTTTTACGAATGTGCATGACACGAGCAAAAATAGTATTTAATGCTCGATGAACCATGCAAAGCATATCCGATGGGCACAACACTTTTTGTACACCTCAACTAGGTGGAATTGACTTACATGCAAAGTGGCACGCACATCCCATTAGTGCTTGATTGGATAACATACCTAGTAGGCTCATGTTTTTTTACGGATGTGCATGACACTAGAGCAAAAATAGTATTTAATGCTTGATTGACCATGCCAAGGATGACTTGGCATGTCCATCTGATGAGTACTTGATCGGATAACTTCTCCCACCAATAAATTAAGTACTAATTAAAAATTATAATAAATGAGTAGATTATTAAAAAGAGACTAATATTTATGTAATTGTTGCTACTGCAGCTTGCTTGCGAAGGACTGTCACAAAGGAGATGGCTATAGATTTTGTTCCAGGGATGGATGTGATTTTATGTAGCAAAAGAGAAGTAGTTGCATTTGCTACAATCCATGATAGTGATCCCAATTCAGTTTGCCACTTTCGAAGACTTGGCGAAGATAAGGTGGCAGTTACTGTATCAAAGATTCTTAGCGCACATGTTGAGCTAAAGTATAAATGTGGAGATATGGAAACACTTGGAGATTTTATGCCCTACAATACATCCAACAAATCATTTATAGCATGGGACAAAGATGAGACTTATGCAACAGACATTATCAAGAATACAAAGTGCACCACCTTGGATTTTACTATAGGGGACATTTTACAAATGAGATCATTTGCAAATAAGATTGTAGCAGAAGGTGAAGTATTGGGATTTGAACAAGTGGAGCAATGGTCATTTGCGTAGATGAGGATTCTAAAAGTCACTGATGATGGTATGGTTGATAACATAACATCCTTATGTGATCCCTACTATGAGGTAGGCAAGAATATGAGATGGAGCATGCAATTTTTAAACATGAGAAAGAGGCACGTGGTTTTCAATGATAAAGACAACGTATACTACAATATCAAAGGACCTAAAAAGCGTGCCCATGTGCCAGGCTCTATCACTTCAAATGTGGATGATTTCAATATACTCAATTATAGAAGTGACATCTTATCTGGAGTGGATGAGTTCATTGGTTCCAAGAAACAAAATGATTTTAGAAGTGAAGCCTTATCTGGGGTGGATGAATTCTTGCACAGTGAGAAGGGCAAAGGTTTCAATAGCGATGTCTTGTCAAGTGTGGATGAGTTCATGCATATTAACAAACCTGGTGTCAATCAAGGTTGTGGATTTGTGAAAGCCATGCAAGATGTCCCAATGAGTGATGTTCTCTCAGGAGTGGAAGAGTTTCAAGGTTCTCAATACTCTCGTAGAATATTGAATTCATTGAATGGTCCTAAGAGTATGTTAAAAACGAGGATGAGATCAACAGAGGATTATTCAGTATTTAACTTTGATTGTGATATGAACAAGGATGCAACGACCAATCATGGATGCTTGGTTACAAACAAATGTGAGGAGAAGAAGTGCATAAATACAGATAACAACGTGCACGAGGAATGAAAACGGTCATACATATGCATGAAGAGAAAGAGAATCCAGGCAGATCCACAAAAGCAACCAAAGAGGAAGAGAGTAATGAAGGAGGAGAACATGTTAAATGCATTGGGATATCTATGTTGCAAGCGAAGATGTATGCACTTCATTGATCTTGCAGACATCAGGGAATGTAGAGGACACGTGTGGCAAAGAAGGGAAAGCGAAAGAAATGAATACCTTCTCACAAGTCTCTCTTGCTTTCTTCAGAATGGCAATAAAAGGCTAAGTTCAAGACAAAAGGTAAAACCTCTCGTAAATGGAAAAAGGATTTGCAATAAGGCATATCGCAATATTACTGGATTATCCCATGGTACATATTGGGATTTAGTCACCAAGGCAAAGGACGGCGACAAATTTAGCATTCACGATAATAGAGGAAGGTCCAAATCAAGAATCTCAACTGTCAGGGCAGCAGCAATTTTGCAAGACTTCATACATGAAAATGCTTTGCCTCAACCCCATATATCTACCAAACTCCCTAACGGTGACGCGATCACTAAAATGCACCTTCCAATGGGCTTGACAAAGCTCAAAGTATTTGACTCTATTGCAGAAAAGCAAAGACAAAGAGGGGATGCCGTAGCTTCTTCTCATACTTTGTATACTCTTTGGAAGAAGAACTTTGGATATGTTAAAATCCCAAGGAAGCAAAAAATGTCAAAGTGCAATGTCTGTGATGATTTAAAGCGAGTGATTGAGAGTGCAACATGTCCAAATCAAAGGGAATTATACAAAAAAAACCGAAAATCTCATCATGACCTTATTCGACATTCCAGACAAAAATATGCATTTTGGAAGGAGCAAGCTATTTCGCATCCTGATGACTACATGTGCCTTATTGTAGATGGCATGGATCAGAATACAACAACATTGCCTCGTTTTCTTGCCACTCCACCTAAATTACAAGGAAAGCACTTTCTAAAGACACATCTATGTGGAGTGTTAGTGCATGGAATTAAGTTCTTTGCAGATATATGGATTGATTCCTTGCATCTACATGATAGCAATCAAGTTGTAACATCTATTATGAAGGCAATTCGCAATGTACATGCAGAAAAAGGTCGCCGGCCACCGACTTTGAGAATACAAGCTGATAATTGCTGGCGAGAAAATAAGAATGTACTCATGTTTGCATTCTGCTCCATGCTAGTTGCTCATCGAATCTTCAATGAGGTCGAATGTGGATTTTTATATGTTGGGCATACACATGAGGATATCGATCAGGTTTTTAGCACAGTCTCAAGGGAGCTTAAATGCAAGGATGTGGAGACAATAGATGACTTGGTAAGAAGATGTGGCAGGCAAGTTGGTGGTCGTAAGGAAAGTACAGTATGTGAGAGGCTCGAAAGAATGTATGATTGGAAGAGCTTCATTCTACCTTTCATACAAACGGGTGGTGATGCATTCACAGGTCATACCAATCCACACTACTTTCGTTTTTTTTTAAAAGATGAAAAACCCGTAATGCAATGGCAACAGTATTCTCATGATACAAAATGGGAACCTGAAGAACCTTACAGTCTCTTAACTTCAATTCCCAGCAAGGAAAGGTATCCAACATGGGCTCCTATACAAGAATTTAATGAGAGGTCTAATTGTGAAATAGATGGATTAAAAGCATTTATTACATACAAAGAGGAAATGCTCCGGAGATATCCTGATTCGAAGCCTACTTGGAGAGAACACACTACCACTGTAATTAACAAGACACGAAATTTAATAAAGGACCTTGAGAGAATGCGAGGCTCAAAGGATGTCAAGGAAGAATGCAATATGTTTTGGCCAAATGTTCATAACGATTTGCGCCCAGCTCCAGTCTTTGAAAATGAATTTGTATCATTACTCCCACATCCATATTGTGGACCGAAGAAGAGAGAGTTTATGCCACAAGTAGATATAGAGGTCGATTGTTTTGTTGTGGTTCGGCCATCGGATGATGAATATGAGAATGTGAAGTTTTGGGTTGCAAAAGTAGTTGATGTGCAAAGAGATGACCAAGGGAGAGCTACAACATTTACAGCGGTATGGTATGAGCCAAAGGGCGGGAAGGAGAATATGGATAACAACACATTATATATTAATTGTATAATGAAGGAGTGGGTCCCAAATGATGAAGCAATCTCGCAAGTTTCGACGGAGACAATCATAGTGTCTTGGCATTCAAGGGCAAAGAAATCAAAGAAGAACATGGGATATGAGGTAGAAGGAAAAATAAAAATACCACAGCAAACTATTTTGCATATACACGAATTTTTAAGGATGCTCGCCATGGAGGAAGTAGAAGGAGACAGTGCAAATGAAGAATGTCCATGATTAAAGCTTTGTATTGAAGTCCATTGAAGGATTTTATTTGGGTACTAGGCAAGGAGCCAATCCAAGACAATTATAATCAGAGTCATCACCTCCTATGTCAAATGAGAGTCAAAATATGCACTGGATGTCACCCAAGGGTCAAGGCTTGCCAAGACAATAGGGAGTTAATGCAGATGGCACCTGGCAAGGGACTATCACATTGAGCAATAAGACAATGGGGAGTCAATGCACCCAAGGGGCAAGGCTTGGCAAGATAACTTGTGGGAGTTAATGCAGATGGCACCTGTATTTTGCATTGGATGTCACCCTAGGGTCAAGGCTTGGCAAGACAATAGGGAGTTAATGCAGATGGCACCTGGCAAGGGACTATCGCATTGAGCAATAAGACAATGGGGAGTCAATGCACCCAAGGGGCAAGGCTTGGCAAGACAAGCCTAGGTCAAATTATGCAGATGGCAACTGGCAAGGGACTGTCGTGACATTGAGCAATAAGACAATGGGGTGTCAAATTATGCAGATGGCATGAATTGAGGCTCCTTAAGAGCAACAATTTAAATTGTAAACATATGTTCAATCTATATCATTTTGGATATAAAGACTCTAGCTAAGAGCAACGTCTCTCAATGTAATCATATAGATAAAGCTATAATTGCTATTATACCTCTTTGGATCAATACAAAACTTGGGTCTTATGGCATCATGTCTTCTTTCTATTTATTAAAAGTTTTGTTAAATTTTGTGCATATTGCCGAGTGACAATGTTATTTTCATGAAATATTTAAGTCTCCTTTCATGGATTTATAAATTTATCACGTCAACGAAAAACATCAAGGAAAAATATTAAAAATAATTAAATTAACAAATAACTTAGATATAGCTAGAATTTCTAATATAGGATTATTTCAAATTCTTGCATGTTGGTGCAAAAGTATAGATTGAAAAAACAATATTTTTATGTGAATATGATAGAGCCACAAAGTGAACTTTTGATTTGGGAAGGAAAAACGTCAAGGAAAAATATTAAAAATAATTAAATTAACAAATAACTTAGATATAGCTAGAATTTCTAATATAGGATTATTTCAAATTCTTGCATGTTGGTGCAAAAGTATAGATTGAAAAAACAATATTTTTATGTGAATATGACAGTGCCACAAAGTGAACTTTTGATTTGGGAAGAAACTTTTTAGAAAGTAAAATTTTGATTTGGAAAGGATATTTTCATAAAGTAAAGTTTTCATTTGGGAAGGATTTTTGGGCTTCATCCAAAAACAACACAAAAAGTCCAAAATTAATGAAATAGGTGTTATAGATGAGATTACACTTACTTTCACAAATAAAACATTTTACATTTTCCTCCATTTATTGTTGCGAGTATGCAAATCTCATAGAGTTTCTCCCTTGACTACAACCCCCAACCTAAATAGATATTTCATAGCCTTATATAACTATACATATCCCTTTACTTTACCCATGTGGTCAACATCATCTAGCATGAATGGGCCATCATTTCAAATGTTTCGCTCTTACACCATGCTTTTTGGCTGATGGACTCCATAGGCAAGCAAGAGACGTAATTTTTTTTAATGAAGTCATTATCTACAAAACTTGGACCTACAATGACGACAAAGGTATTATCATGAGCTAAGTTATTACTTGTGAATTGCCTAGGACTAGAATTTGGAAAATGGGTTTTCTAGTCACATGAGTGTTAGACTATGCAATTTTTGTTAAAGATCTACATATTGCATGTAAAATTGAAAATGCCAAACATGGACTTGTGGCATAGGTTACAAAAGGAAAAAGACTGAAAAGAAAATGTTAGAACAATGCCTAAACATGACAATGACTACAAAGGTATTATCATGAGCTAAGTTATTAGTTGTGAATTGCCTAGGACTAGAATTTGGAAAATGGGTCTCTAGTCACATGAATGTTAGACTGTGCAATCTTTCTTCAAGATCTAAATATTGCATATAAAATTGAAGATGCCAAACATGGACTTGTGACATAGTTTAGAACTACAAAAAGATAAACTGAAAAGAAAATGGGGAAGTAGCAACCTAAGGGCGTCCACTTTTTTGTTCACTCCCCAATCCTTAGGAGGTGGAAAAACAAGCTTTTTAGCACACAAAAATGCAAATCTCACCTACTTCCCTATGGATCTAGTCTTTGAAGTCTTTAGACACAACATCACACATGTTATTGTGCACACAATGGTATAGTCTCATTGAAAAGTTGATGCACACACAAAAAATTTCTTTGTGTCACATGACATGGTTCCAAGGCGGTCACACCTTTGTCACGAACAGAGAGTTTCATATTAAATTCCGAACTTCTCACTCATTTTAGATTAAATGTTATTGAAAATTTGTAGGTGGTCTCTTTACATTATGTAGAGCTTAACTTGATTTATTGGTAATTATGTGAATGACTTATCTAATTATAAATAATTATTTATAATAAATAAAGTCATAAAATACATGCATTATAGTAGCACACCACATTTTTTTAGTATTTTGAATAATTAAGCAAATGCAATTCAGTGGAAGGTTAGTAGGCACATAAGGGTGTGTGGTTCAATCAGCAAATCCCAAATCCAACGGTTAGATTTAGGGAGATTGAAGTTTAATTTTTATTTTTACTCCTTAGAGGATCAATAAAGGATATTAAAAATAAATCTTGTAATTCTCAAACATGACCAAACATTTCAAAAATGTCAATATTTTTAGTCCTCCACATGATGAATAAGAGGAAAAAATTTTGGTTGAATTTGAGTAAGGAAAAGGTACAATATGGCCTCCATGAGTGAAATCTCCCTTTTGTGAGGGAAAAAGGGCCACCCAAGCCTAATACCAAGACAAGGTAGGCTTGGTATTAGGCTTGGTGAGGTAGGCTAGGAGCATCACCGACCCTAGTGGCAAGCCTTTGGAGTGTGCATGCTGCCCATTTGGAAGGCTAAGTCATCTATTTTTGCCTTGCCACCATGCCACGTTGTTAGACCGCATGGTGCCATGTCATCAAGGAGATGTGACATCACTCATTGCCATGTCACCTTAGATTGCCACACGTGCTGCCACATCAGCCACATGTGCCGCCTCATCATTCCACATCATAGGAACTCTTAGAACCATGTCATCACACCTTGCCACCTTGGCATACCTCGTCAACATTACCACGTCACCAATCCCTCCACCTCAATTTGCCATGTCAATCTACCACCTCATGAATGCCGACTCATCATGCCACATCACATTTCCACATCATGGAAGAGCCTCATACATTGCACACCATATTGCCACATCATCACCATGCATGGTGCCACATCAGCCACATGTATACACATCATGATGATCGCGAGCCACATCATCAACATGCATGTAAGTTATACATGCATGTGATTTGAGTGCGTGAGGCATAGAATACCACGATCGAGGTTTATGACCACAATCGAGGTATTTGGAAGTGGCAAAATAATCAAATTGTCATGATTTATGACCACGATCGAGGTATTTGGAGGTATCCAAAAGTGGCAAAATAATCAAATTGTCATGGTTTATGACCATGATCAAGGTATTTGGAGATATTTGGAAGTGGAAAAATAATCAAATTATCATGGTTTATCACATAGGTTATTCTCAAATTGCATTAACCAAGATAGGCACATATGTTATGTGAATATTAAACTGAAATAAAATCAAACGATGCAAATATTCAAAATTAACATTGGATTCCATGTATATATAATATAATTAAAATCAACTTATTTGAGTAGACCACAAAAATTAGTTTCAAAACAAAATCAAACGGAATTTTAGTAGCCAATTATTTTCAATCTTAGCACCTTCTCCACCAATAATAATCAAGAGCAATCTAGTGGATGAGTTCAGGCTCTCTATAAGACACCACGTTTTGGTTCATTTCACCCATTCTTAGCCATTCTTGCCTCCCCATCACTTTGTCACACCTTCCATCCTACTTTCATTGAGAATGGGTTCTCAAAGCCATAGAGCTAGTAGACGTGAAAGATGTAGGAACCCCCTGCCCAAATCTCATTGACGTGGAGTGCAAGCGGAAGGCTCGTGAGTGCAAGAGAGCCTCTAGAGCTAGAGCTCATGCTGCCACCACCAATCCACCTCCACCTCTACATCCCACCTCCACCTCCACCCCCACCCCCACCTCCATTGTCCCCCCCTCCACATCCTCATCCGCTCCCCTACCTCCAGCCTCTGCCCTTCCCCTAGCCACCTACATTTTGCCCTCCACCTCTACCTCTTCCCCCTCCACCCTCCCCCCTCCCCCTCCCCCTCCCCCTCCCCCCCTTCCCCTTGGTGCCTCCCTTCCCCCCTCCACCCTACCATCTCCCATTGATCCCCTTGCCCCACCTTGCAGCAGTAGTGTTGCTTCACGACGCGACTTGCCAAAGTCCACTATCCATCATCGTACTAGCAAGATTGTGTAGTCTTTTTTTAGTGACCTTACACCAGCTTCACAGTCTGCTCTTCTCATGTCCCTCATTGATCACCCTGACTTGGTAGAGTGTAGAAGGCTTGCTGGTCTTGGTGCACGTAGAGATAGGATTGTATGTAGCGAGCTCCTTAGCAGTGTTCGACGTTCCTATGCTTCTATTAATCATAGGAAGTCCAGTGATGCCTTGGCATCACGTTGTGCTATTGTGGCTACCATTAGTAGACCTCATATGACAATCCATGTGCATACCGCTTCATGTCTTCTTCAGATTGCACCGCACACATTGTGAGCAGGCATGATTAGGAGGCAGAGTCTAGAGGAGCATTGTAGAGCATCCCCGGTGTCCAAGAAGGCATTGTAGAAGAGGGTGTCACACGATGTGTACATTGAGCATGGTGCATGTTTTTTGAAGTGTACTCAGACTAAGTTGTACACTTAGTTTGTAGAGGCACACCCAGAGTGCAGGATTGGGCAGAGGTCATTTGAGCGATGCAGGCCATGGTTTGTGCCATGCTCTCAGGAGCGTGACACGTGTTGTTGTCGCTACCATGTGGATTTTGGATTGATGTATGACATATTCCATTCCCTTGATGGTCATAGGGGAGTGGTTCCTACTAGCCCTCGTGACTTCATTATGTATGTACACGAGATGGCGATGCTTTATTCCACTCCCTTGATTGTGTGGAAGGCAGGTGTACTTTGTGTGGTGACTTTGCTAGAGTGCCACGAGTTGCACTAGATACTTGTGACATGCAGATGGTTCGTTGGTAGCAGTATGAGTATAGTACCCTGACATTAGATGGTGGTGAACAGTCGAGGAGGTTGCAGCTTGTGGGGAAGGAGACACCACGTGTTGTATTCATTGACAGTTTTTGAGGGAAATTGTACCGCTACATACACCACTCACACACTGCGAAGTGGGAGGATCGTCAATTCCATGCATGTTTGAGGACATTTCCTATAGGGGTGGTTGTCTCAGTGGTGGACTTTGCGGAGAATTATACCTTTGCACCATAGCATGAGATCCAATCGAAGTATTATTTCTCCGAACAGGTGACGTGTGATTGAGTTATTGGTTTTTTTATGGCCTCATTATATTGAATTATTTCAATAGTCATATTTTTTTTCAATGCCATATTGCAGGTTGCTATATTTGTGCACATTAGCTATCGTCATCTATAGGCTCATGTGGATGGTATTGATAGCACCATGGACTCATGCGTCATTGTGCGAGAGTATCACTTCTACATAGTGATGATCGATCGCATGATGCCCATTTTGTGTAGCATTGCTTCACTTTGCATGATAGTCTCTTGAGGGATCATGGTGTCACACGGCAGCGGCACTGGATCTGGTCAGATGGCTATGGTGGTCAGTTCAAATCTACTAGACAATTTTATTGGTTTTGTAGATGGCACCGTGAGACAAGCATTCCGATCACATGGAGCTACTTCGAGACAGGGCACGGTAAGGGAGAGCATGATGGTGCAGGTGCTTGCATGAAGCGTGCTTTGCATCGATACCAGTTGCATCATAGTGCCGATCGCTTCAAGGATGAACATGATGTGGTGCGGTGGTGCAGCCAGCACTTATCCACTAGTGCTATCTCCTTGTTTCAGTCGCGTGATGATAGGGTGGTGAGCTAGTATTTTTTATGCGTGGACATTGGGAGTCTTGATCGGTCTAGGCCTTTTGATTGTCATTCATCAGTGTCTGGCACTCTTGATTTCCATTCCATCAGGAGCATAGGTGAGTCTCACCCTGCGATCTTTTTTTGACGGTTTGCATGTTTTTGCTTTGCATGCATTGATGATGATTGGGGAGGGTGCTCCATGATACCATGGGCCGATCCATGGGCACGATGAATGCTTTCTCCCTTCCAGCCTTGGGAGGAGATACATGATGATCAGGATGTGGGATTCAGTTCCTCTAGAGATTATGACCAGCTTACAAATATGTTGCGTATTGGTGATATCTTCGCGGTCATTGCTTCAGAGAGGACAATGGATTATTACTTTTTGCGATGCTCTATGGCGAAGAGTGTGCTAAATGAGGATATAGTGGATGGGCATGGGATGCACTTCGATGCTCATAGCATGATCGTAGGTGGCCACTATTTTTAGCAAATACAGAGGCGTGGTCACTATATTGAGTTCCAGGAGTACATGGCGGATCAGGAGGCATACATGTATTCTCATCTTGTTGTTGCAATCAAGATTACTTTGAGTCATGTTCGCACTCGCAAGGTGACGTCCACTCCACGATGGTGCCTTGCAGTGGAGGATCACGAGAGCATGCTTGCAACTATTGGCATGAGAGCCTGTTGAGAGTTCACGCTCAACATCATGTGATCATGTGTGCATAGCACCATCACGTGATCATATGTGCATAGCACTAACCTTATAGAGTGCTATAAAGGAAAGGGTTAGATCCCCTAACCCTAACCCTAAAAGGGTTTGTATATATTCTATTTTTTCAACTAATTCTAGTGTACAGTTAGTCATTTGTGGTGTGCTCTCTAGCTGTGCCCTCTCTCCTCATCTCCACTCTTCTCCTCTCCCCTCTTCATATTTTGTCATGGTATCAGAGCTCCCTTGTCTTCCGCTGAGACATTGAGTTTCTTGAGAGTGTGAGAGAGATTGAGAGTTCTCTTGAGTGATTGTGAGATCCTTCCCTTCACTTCCGTTGAGAGAAAATTCCGTCCATTTGGTGAGATATTTCCGTTCATCTCCTTCAAGAGTTTGTGAGAGATTTGATTCTTCTTCTTAAGAGAAATAGAGAGAAAATTTTGTCCAAAGAGGAATTTCCGTCCATTTGATTGTGTGAGAGAGGGATTTCTTGTGACATTCCATTTGTTGAGAGTTGTTCTTTGAGAGATTCTTATGAGAGAGAGATACCGAAAAATTGAGAGAGACATATCGTTCTCTACAAGAGAACTTGAACTAGCCCAGGGCTTCCCAATGCACAACAGCGGCCTCCTGCTATATGGGCTAGAGTAGTCTCTATGAGCCCATATACGTCCTATTCTATGGACGATTGGCTTTAGCTGCATCTCCGACAATCGGCATCAGGAGCCGCACCTCCACAGCTAAGCAAGGTAAGCTTCATCAAGCTCCACTACAGCCAGCCGCCTTCATCGCCACCATCGACCTACAGCAGCTCTTAGTTTTCGGTGTATAGCCAGCTCCTTCAACGACTGGCTCCTTGGCTCTGCCTCCTTCAAGCTCTTTGCAAGAGCACACGGGCAACCAGCCGACCATTTAAAGCAAACAGTAAGCGCATACGCACCTCTGCCTGCAAGCAACGACCATGGTTCATCTACGGGCCTCCCAAATCTCCAAGCGCACCTGACTTTGCATTTCAGTCGCTAGCAGCAGCTCCTTCACGCAGCGTCTCCAGCAATCAGCGCCTCTGTGGCACCTCCACAAGCAGCACCTCTGCGGCTTTCTGTACTAGCACAGGGCGTCGCAAGCTCCAAGCACACACAAAGACCATATCTCAGCCGCTCACGATGCTCCAACACGCAGTGCAACGTCCAAAGCCGACTCCAAGCTCCTACGTCAACGCGTCTACAAGGTGAGCGTCGAGCAGCTGAAGGCTCGATAGGAGTCCGAAAGCTCCTGAGGCGAAGGATACACGGTAAAGCCCAGCTTCGACTTCTCGCCAACGCCATCGTAGCTCCTTACGAGCCTCTTATGTGAATCAGCACCTGCTCTATCTCCAAGTATCTCTATAGCACCTAGCGGGATAACTGACAGCGAGCAGCGCCCCATAGCTGCCTCTCAACAAGCAAGGACTAGCAACTAGCAGGGACGATCAGCGTGTCAACCGCCTCACCAAGCCTCACAGAGCTTCGAAGTCGACGGAAATCCGCAGGGAGACGGAATCTCGAAGATTCCGTCAGAATCTTTCAAAGATTCCGGTCTCCTTCCTTGAGACACGTGGCTTTATCCCCAACCTTATCCACCCAGGGTCACCACACACACAGGTGTGGTCAAGGATCAGCCACGTGGCACCCTATCCACAGTGCCACGTCATCATCTTATCCAGTGCCACGTCATCACTACCACGTCATCTGCCACGTCAGCACTGCCACGTCATCATTGCCACGTCACCTGCCACGTCATCAGTGACACGTCATCAGCCACGTCATCTGTGCCACGTCATCTGCCACGTCACTTGTGCCATGTCATCTGTGCCACGTCATCATTGCCACATCACCTGCCACGTCATCAAGCCACGTCATCTGCCACGTCATCTGTGCCACGTCATCTGCCACGTCACTTGTGCCACGTCATCTGTGCCACGTCATCATTGCCACGTCATCAGTGCCACATCATCAGTGACACCTCAGCACTGCCACCTCAGCACAGAGCTTCACTGGCACACCTCTTGCTAAGCACAGTGCCACATCATCACTGCATGTGACTCACAGTGACACATCATCATTGAGCACCATTTGCACTCCTTTTGCCCCTCCACCTAGATCAAGTCATATCTCTTGATCCAGGAAGAATTTGAGGGTGCTCCAAAAAGGAAAGTCGCTCGATTTTTTGTGCTCTACGCGCTCGTTACATCACGCGCACATTTCGGCGCAAGTTACACTCACATTTGAGCTTCGCCGACAAAACCACTTCCTTCACGCACATTTGCCTCTACATCGACGCATCTGACCCAGCACTTAAAAAGAACAAAGAAAAAGGAATTATTTGCTGCTCTTTCATCGATCGACGGTTGGTTTAGATCTAGATCAGAGTAGACTAGATCGCCATAGAGGGGACGCTTTGAATTCCCCAAGTTTCCAATCTAAGCCATGCCCGAAATTCCCGACTAGTACCTACTCGGAGTCAGTCCATACGCTCACATCCGATTTCACATCATTACATTACCTGAAACCTTACGTTCATCAGTTCAGTGAGCAGACTTCAGAGTTCAGAGGCATTGCAGATTGATTCAGTGGGCAGATAGCACTTGATTTCACACACACATGCCACCATTGTAAAGCCTATTTGGCTATCTCACGGCATCGTGCACATCATTTTTCAGCCTTGTAAAGCCTCTTGGCTATTCCCGGCATCATTGCCACAAGCCTTGTAACACAGGTCAGATCTTATTTACTGCAGTTCTATCTTCACCGACGGTACAGAGATTTCACTTGGCATCTTCAGTGTATTTGCAGTTGATTCATACAGAGTTTTCCAGGACACTTTTTGAGTACATTGTTTGCACCATGTCGACTAGCAACCTCAATCTGGAGGCATCTGCTAAGTTAGACAACTCCAATTACGGTACATGGAAATACCGAATGGAGACCATTCTTGTGCTTCAGGACAAATGGGAGTATGTTGATGGATCCATACCTAGACCATTGGCCGATCCAGCCACCAGTAGCTCTACTCCATCTGTTGTCACAGCACCAGCAACGGGATCTACATCGGGATCTACATCTACACAAACAGTTTCCGCACCAGTAGCAGATCCTGCCATTGCCCGAGCTCAAGCAGAATGGGATAAGAAAGATAAGTATGCCTATCACCTGATCAAGCAGAATGTGCAAGATGTCATGCTAGGACAGCTCAACACAGTCAAGACATCAAAAGAAGCATGGGATATGTTCGCAGCTCTCTACGAGTCCAAGAACACATCCAGGATTCTCACCTTGAGAAACCAGATCAACCAGAGTTTCCGCAATAGCAATGAAACCGGTCATGCTTATGTACTCCGCATCAAAGACTACAACAATCAACTTGCAGCAGCAGGAGAAACTATGAATCCCGCAGAAATGGTTCAAGTAATCCTGAATGGACTAGGAGAAGGATATGAGAATCTAGTCCAGAGTATTGCCATCCAACGGCAAATTCCAACACTTGAAGAACTTCAGTCAGTTCTACTTGGTGAAGAACTCAGGACTCAGGCCATTCAAGCACGTAAAGGTCATTCTAATGATCAGGCATTCACCGCTTCAGATAGAAGCAGAGGCAAAGGCAGAAACAGAGGTAGATCATATCAGAAAAGTGGTCAAAATCAAAGTCAGAATCAGCATCAGCATCAGCAGCATCCTCAGCAACATCAAAATCAGCAAAGAGGAAATCATTCTAACAGAGGAAGATTCCAAGGACGAGGGAATGCATCCACCAATGTGTCAAACATTCAATGCAACTATTGTCACAAGTTTGGACACTATGAAAGAGATTGCTGCAAGAAGCAGTATGACCAAGGCAGTCAATCCAGCAGTAATCGAGGGAATTCCCGAGGAAGAGGAAATCATCGTGGTGGACATTCTAGTCACAGTCATTTTGCAAATGAACATGGCAATATGTTTCTTGCAAGTGAGGAATTGCATCAGACTGATACAATGCACCAAGACATTGATTTCAATCCCAAAGAGGATTTCAGCTATCAAGTCGACCAAGTGGAACAGGATCCTTGGTACATCGACAGCGGTGCATCATCTCATATGACAAATCATCAGGAATGGTTTGTTAGAGTTAGCTCAAATGTCCACCTCTCATGTAACCCACCAATATTCTGTGTACCCAATGTTGTAAGGCCCCCATATGAGGAGAAGCCATGATGGGTATCAGATATTGGGAGGGATCCCCAGTTTAGACACTGGAAGGGGTCTTAGAGTAGACCAGATGGTTATGAGACGGCTTAGGAGCCAAGAGTAGATACCCGTCTGCACAAAGGGGGGGTTCGGGGGGGCGATAGCCCCCCCGATAGCAGGGGGTCCGGGGGGCGCAGGCCCCCGGTGGGGGTCTGGGGGCAAAGCCCCCAGCGGCAGGGTCCGGGGGCGACGGTATGACCTATGCGCGATCCTTCATCTGCCCGGCGGCATGTTTTCTGAAGGGTCGGTGGTCTTCCAGGCCGACTGTCTATTAGGCCGACTGCCTATTACAGGGCCGACCGTCAACCACTTACACTATATAAGTGGCCACCCCCTATCATCAGATCACCAGTTCTTCACGCTCATAGTCCTCCGTCCAGCATCTGTCTAGATCACCATCGAAGCTCTGTCTGTAGAGCGCACGGGTGGACAGCCAACCATCAGTTGTATCAGCAGTTTGGTATATCAGAATTTTTGTATTCTCTCCAGCTTTCCATCGTGTACTTGCGTTTTGTTGTTATCTTCCGCTGCGTACTATTTTCTTACATGGTATCAGAGCTCAGGCTATCTGAGTAACGACTTTATTGCAAGTTCAACGAGCTTTGTTAGCAAAGGCTACTAGGAGTGATGGCTGCACCAACCCCGTTGCGAATTCGTCCACCTGCCTTCAATGAAGGCAAGCTCGATGGGACAAATTATACTTTGTGGAAATTCAAGATCAGCGCGATCTTGGATTCATATGAGCTTCTGGATACTGTTCTGGGATTGGATCCAGAACCGGTTGGATCACCGAATCCAAACAACCCCAACGTCATAACGCCACCGAATGCAGATCTTCTTCGGGCATGGAAACGAAGGAACGCAGATGCACTCTGCGCTCTTGTTACCAGTTCAAGTGATTCTGTTTTGACTCTGATTCAGCATACAGACAAGGCAAGTGAGGCTTGGAACATACTGAAAGGTCAGTATGAAACGCGGAATCAGACCAGAATTCAAAATCTGGAGAATATGCTTGCTGCAGAGAGGTGCTCTGATGGAGAATCAGCTGAGACATTCATCACACGGATCAAGAATCTACGTGATCAGATGGCGGCGGTTGGGATTACAAAGACCAGCGAAGAGTTGGCCAGAAGGTGCATTCGGATCCTTCCACAAAAGTACGATGCGTTGGTCACGACACTCAACACGCAGGTAAGAAATCCACCCCTCACTTTTGAAGAGTTTAGCGCGATGCTCTTAGAGGAGGAGATGCGAATGAAGACCCGCGATGGCGGAAGTGATGCAGCATTCTCAACCACATCCAAAGGGAAGGGTGGAGAGAAGAAGAATGGTAAGAAGAAGAAGTTTTCAGGTAAGTGCCACTACTGCAACAAAAGCGGTCACATGATCAAGGATTGCAGAAAGAAGCAGCAGGACGAAAAGAATGGCACTACACAGTCTTCTTCGAAAGGCAAGGAATCTGCCAACACAGTTGAAACTGAGTTGGAGCTATGGGTTGCAATTGAAGAAATATGCTCCTCAACAGAAGTTTCAACAACGAATGATTCGTGGCTCCTTGATAGTGGAGCGTCCCGTCACATGACCAGAAAGAAGGACTGGTATAGCTCTTTCAAGCCTCTACAAGAGCCCATGAACGTGACGGTCGGTAATAATGCAAAATGCCCTGTGGAAGGTACAGGTACTATCTCTCTTTCCATTCAAGAGGGTGAAACTAAAGAGCTTTCTGATGTATTACTAGTTCCTCAGCTAAAGAAGAACTTGCTTTCGGTTGCTGCGATAACTGATCGCAACTTGGAGGTGCGTTTCAAGAGGACCGGAGCAGAAATCCTTAATGCAGCGGGCAAGGTGGTCGGCAAGGCAGTAAGGAAGAACAATCTCTACGAGCTGACGGCACTAACAGTATCTTCAGGAGTGGGCATCAGTAAGGTATGGCATGAAAGATTTGGTCATCTTAGTTATCCTATTCTTTTGGAAATGCAGAAAACAGGGATGGTTGCACACTTGCCTGCACTCTCAAAGGTGCAGGAACCTTGTGAAGCTTGTATGATGGGCAAGCAACAAAGGAAGGCTTTTCCACATGAGAGCGGCTATCGGGCAAAGGCTCCTCTAGAATTGGTTCATGCTGATCTCAGTGGGAAAGCTCCGACTCAAGCTTTGGGGGGATGTAACTACTATATGCTTATCGTCGACGACTACAGTAGATACATGTGGGTGTATTTTCTACGAGATAAGGCTGAAGCTCTTGGAAAATTCAAACAGTGGCAAAAGATGGTGGAAAACGAAAGCGGGCTGAAGGTAAAGAAGCTTCGCACGGATCGAGGAGGAGAGTTCCTGTCAAAAGAGTTCGACACATACTTGCACGAGAATGGCATTAAGCGCCAACTCACGACTGCACATACTCCGCAACAAAATGGTGTTGTAGAGCGTCGCAATCGTACTACCATGGAGATGGCACGATGCATGGCACTAGGTAAAGGATTGCCTAAGTCTTTTTGGGCT
This sequence comes from Dipteris shenzhenensis, assembly GCF_047967505.1. Classification (NCBI taxonomy): domain Eukaryota; kingdom Viridiplantae; phylum Streptophyta; class Polypodiopsida; order Gleicheniales; family Dipteridaceae; genus Dipteris; species Dipteris shenzhenensis. Next base: position 3,508,475 of record NC_141617.1, on the reverse strand, counting down.
GAGGCAGTCAATACAGCAGTCTACATCCTCAATCGAAGCTTCACAAAGGCCTTGACGGGCAAAACACCTTTGGAGGCTTACTCAGGTAAAAAGCCTTCCGCTTCTCATTTCAGAACATTTGGATGTGAGTGTTTTGTTCATGTTCCAGATAGCACCAGAAAGAAATTAGATCCAAAGAGCAGAAAGTGTATCTTCATGGGCTATAGCCAGGAGTCAAAGGCGTACCGGCTATATGATCCAGAGGCAAAGAAGATCGTGGTCAGTCGTGATGTGGTGTTTTGGGAACAGCCACATACAGTGGAGGAGGAGGTATGCCCTTCCACTTTATCATCAGCCGTAAAAGTAACTCACCTTGTGCCCGTATCTAAAGCAGAGTTGCAGAATGAGGAGGAGTACTTCGAGGAACAAACTCCACCAACACCACAACATGCCTTGGCTCCACAAGGTAAGCCACTTCCAAAGTGGGCAAGGCAGCTCTTTGATGAGAAGAATCCGGTTCCAAACTTGGCGGAGTCATCTGCAGATGGACTTCGACGATCAAAGAGGATAGAGGAGCAGAAAAGGGCTTCTGAACACATAGTCAATATGGCCTTGATGGCTGAGATTATGAAAGTTCAAGAGCCTACGAATTTGGATGAGGCAATGGCGGATCCAAATTGGAAAGCTGCCATGCAAGAGGAGTATGACAGCATCATGAAGAATCAGACTTGGGACTTGGTTGATCGTCCAGAAAAAAGGAAGATCATTGGTACCAAATGGGTATGGAAGGCTAAGTACAAATCTGATGGATCTTTGGAAAAGTACAAGGCTAGGCTTGTTGCACAAGGATACTCTCAAGTTGAAGGCTTTGATTTTGAGGATTCCTTTGCTCCTACAGCAAGGATGACAACTATTCGGGTGGTACTTGCCTTGGCTGCTCATAAGCAGTGGCCGGTGTTTCAAATGGACGTGAAATCTGCGTTCTTGAATGGACATCTCAAGGAGGAGGTATATGTGTTCCAGCCACCAGGATTTGAGGTGCCCAATTCAGAGAACAAGGTTTGCAAACTAAAGAAGGCATTGTACGGGCTGAAACAGGCCCCAAGGGCATGGTACCAACGGATTGATAGCTTTCTCATATCTATTGGTTTCTCAAAAAGTGCTTCTGATGCTAACCTGTATGTTTGTAAGCAGGATGGCAAGTATGTGGTAATAGTCCTTTACGTGGATGACTTGATCATCACAGGAGATCATGAGAAGATGCTGCAACAGTTGAGGGAGTCGTTGAGTTCCGAGTTTGAGATGACAGATTTGGGGCTCATGCACTTTTGCCTCGGCATTGAGGTTTGGCAAAAACTTGGCAGGATTTTCATCTCTCAGCAGAGATATGCTCGTGAGATCTTGAAGGCATTCGATATGACCGAGTGTAAGGACGTGGTCTCTCCCATGGAGGTGAATGGTAAGCTCTCAGTGGAGGATGCATCACCACTTGTCGACATCAAGGAGTATAGGAAACTTGTGGGGAGTCTCATTTTTCTGTGCAACACTAGACCTGATATCAGCTTTGCAGTTGGTGTACTTAGTAGGTTCTCAAATCAACCTCGAGAGAACCATTGGAAAGCAGGGATGCGTGTGCTAAAGTACGTGAAAGGTACACTGGAGTATGGCATTACCTACAGAGCAGGGAAGACCTTGGCGGGTTACTGTGACTCAGATTGGGCGGGAGATTGTGATTTTAGAAAGTCAGTTTCTGGATATTGTTTCTCACTTGGTTCAGGAGTGTTCTCTTGGATTAGCAAGAAGCAACCAACAGTGGCACTATCTTCGACGGAAGCTGAGTACAAGGCAGCATGCATTGCTGCTTGTGAAGCAGTTTGGCTAAGGAGGATCCTGCAAGACATAGGAGTTCCAATCGAAGATGCGACGGTTCTGAAATGCGACAATCAGAGTTGCATGGCCATTGCAAAGAATCCTGTGTTCCATGCTCGTACAAAGCACATAGAGATCCAGTATCACTACGTACGAGAGCTCATCGAGGATGGAGTCATAGAGCTGGAGTATTGTCCCACAGAGGATAACTGCGCAGACATCTTCACGAAGGCTCTTGGGAGTGATTTATTGTTGCGACATCTACATCGACTCGGCATTGGTCCGAACACGTAGTTCATCTTCAGGTGAACATTGAGGGGGGGTGTTAGAGTTAGCTCAAATGTCCACCTCTCATGTAACCCACCAATATTCTGTGTACCCAATGTTGTAAGGCCCCCATATGAGGAGAAGCCATGATGGGTATCAGATATTGGGAGGGATCCCCAGTTTAGACACTGGAAGGGGTCTTAGAGTAGACCAGATGGTTATGAGACGGCTTAGGAGCCAAGAGTAGATACCCGTCTGCACAAAGGGGGGGTTCGGGGGGGCGATAGCCCCCCCGATAGCAGGGGGTCCGGGGGGCGCAGGCCCCCGGTGGGGGTCTGGGGGCAAAGCCCCCAGCGGCAGGGTCCGGGGGCGACGGTATGACCTATGCGCGATCCTTCATCTGCCCGACGGCATGTTTTCTGAAGGGTCGGTGGTCTTCCAGGCCGACTGTCTATTAGGCCGACTGCCTATTACAGGGCCGACCGTCAACCACTTACACTATATAAGTGGCCACCCCCTATCATCAGATCACCAGTTCTTCACGCTCATAGTCCTCCGTCCAGCATCTGTCTAGATCACCATCGAAGCTCTGTCTGTAGAGCGCACGGGTGGACAGCCAACCATCAGTTGTATCAGCAGTTTGGTATATCAGAATTTTTGTATTCTCTCCAGCTTTCCATCGTGTACTTGCGTTTTGTTGTTATCTTCCGCTGCGTACTATTTTCTTACATGGTTCACAGAAATGAAGCCATTAGAAGGTCAAAAGAATGTCATCTACACAGCAGACAATACACCGAATCCGGTTCAAGGGACAGGTGTTATCCCTATGAACAATTTCACTGGTACAAAAGGATTAGTCAAAGATGTGCTCTATGTTCCGAAGCTCAGCAAGAACCTTTTGTCAGTAGGTCAAATGACGGAACACAACTACAAAGTCATCTTCGACGGTGATGAATGCACTATCAGAGACAAATCCAAAAGAGGTCAGCTAGTAGCAAAAGGTGTCAAGGAAGGACGCTTGTACAGGATGCTAGCTACCGTACCAGATAAGCATGCCATGTCAGCTCAAATGCAACAGATGCCACTATCTGCAAAATGGCACAAGAGATATGGTCATGTCAACTTCAAGTACTTGTTAGATCTAAGGAATCAAAATATGGCAATTGGGATTCCGAAGCTACAGTTTCTTGGAAAAGTTTGTGAAGCATGCTGCTTCGGCAAACAAAAGCGAACCAACTTTGTCAGAAGTACCTCTCGTGCACGAGGTATTCTTGATTTAATTCATACAGATGTATGGGGTTATGCCCAGACCCGCAGCATCAATGGTTCACTTTATTACTTGACCTTCATCGACGACTACAGCAGATATTGTTGGGTCTACTTTCTGAAAGAAAAATCTGAAGTGTTTGCCAGATTTCAAGAATTTAAAGCCATGGTAGAGAACCAAACAGGCAGAAAGATCAAGGTCATGAGATTAGACAGAGGAGGTGAATACATGTCTTCAGCCTTCATGAACTTTTGCAAAACTCACGGCATTCGAAGACAATTCACATGTGCAGATACTCCTCAGCAAAATGCAATAGCTGAAAGGAAGAATGGGACTTTAGCAGACAATGCTAGAGCAATGCTTAGTGAAAAGCATCTTCCGAATCAGTATTGGGCAGAAGCAATAGCTACAGCTAACTACTTGCTTAATCGGCTTCCTACCGAACCGATACAAGGTATGACTCCTTATGAAGCATTCACTGGACACAAGCCACGCATTGGGCATCTCCGCATATTTGGTTGCATAGCATATGCCCACATACATGATGATCATCACAGGAAATTGGATGCGAAGTCACGCAAATGCATCATGGTTGGCTATAGTGAAGAAAGTAAAGCATACAAATTGTATGATCCCATCAACCGCAAAGTCATTATCTCCAGAGATGTAATCTTCGGTGAGGAATCAGAATGGAAAATCTCACCTACACAGGAGATAGAAGCATCGACTTCACAGTCATCTACAGAACAGGTTGATGAAGAAGAGCAAGAATTGCCAGCAACACCCCAATCAACGTCACAGCAGCTCAGACGGTCTACTAGGGAAAGCAGACCACCAGCCAGATTGATATATGCTCAGAAAGGCAAAGCAATTCAGGTGGAAACCACCAACTATGCTCTTATGACTACCATCATGGCTACAGAAGAGCCAGTGTACTTCGAAGACGCAGTAGATAAGCCAGAATGGCAAACTGCAATGAATGAAGAAATGGATGCTTTGTATAAAAACAACACTTGGGAATTATGCGACCTTCCACCAGGAAAGAAGGCCATAGCCAACAAATGGGTATACAAAGTGAAGTACAATCCAGATGGCAGTATTCAGAGATACAAAGCCAGATTAGTTGCAAAAGGATTTGCACAACAATATGGCCAAGATTATGATGAGACTTATGCTCCAGTAGCAAAGATGGATTCCATACGGTTCTTGATATCACTAGCAACACTCAGTAAATGGAATGTGTATCAGCTCGATGTCAAGAATGCATTTCTCAATGGTTATCTAGACGAGGAAGTCTACATGCAACAACCAGCCGGTTATGTTGAACCAGGAAAAGAGAACAAGGTTTGCCATCTCAAGAAAAGTCTCTACGGCTTAAAGCAAGCACCCAGAAGTTGGTACAACAGAATTGACAAATATTTTGCTGATCTGGGATACATGAAGTCCAATGCAGATCATACTCTCTACTACAAAGTTCAAGGGGAAGATATCACTATTGCACTTTTGTACGTAGATGATCTGATTGTGACAGGAAGCAAGGATAGCTTCATCCGAAAGCTAAAACAAGACTTATCTGCAGAGTTCGACATGAAAGATCTTGGACTTATGCACTTTTGTCTTGGAATTGAGTTCTGGAGAGATTCAGATAGCACATTCATGAGTCAGCTCAAGTATGTTGACAGTCTCCTGAAGAAGTTTCATATGGCAGATTGCAAGATTGCAGCCACTCCCATGGAACAGAGTTTGAAACTTACTAAAGATTCAGAAAAGCCTACAGTCAATGATAGATACTACAGGCAACTCATTGGATCTCTTATATATCTGACAATCACACGGCCAGATATTTGTTATGCAGTAAGCTCACTAGCACAGTTTATGGCAAATCCAAAACAGTCTCACTGGAATGCAGCCAAAAGAGTCTTGAGATACATCAGAGGTACAAGACAATTTGGGATAGAATACAGAGGAAGTCATCCACGGTTGCATGGATACTGTGACAGTGACTATGCTGGAGATCATGAGACCAGGAGATCGACACAGGGATATGCATTTTTCCTTGGTCAAGGTGCTATATCATGGTTGTCAAACAAACAGCCAACTGTTTCTTTGTCTTCGACTGAAGCAGAATATAGGGCACTCACTACAGGTGCATGTGAGGCTATATGGCTCAGAAGACTATTGTCAGAAACAGATTACTTTGATGAATCAAAGCCAACAACAATATACTGTGATAATCAATCGGCTCAAGCATTGGCCAAAAATCCAGTATATCACTCCAGAACAAAGCACATTGATGTCAGAGAGCACTTCATCAGAGAAAGAGTGTTACTTGGTGACATCATACTGCAGCATTGTGATAGCAAAGAAAATGTTGCAGACATCTTTACCAAACCACTCGGTAAAGAGCTATTCGAGAAACACCGACTAGCTCTTGGTTTGATACAGAGGAAGGACATTCCCATTAAAGGGGTGTGATGGAATGTAATGCTCAGTCCTTCTTCGATTCCCCAGAATCATCATCTTGAGGGAAGGCCTACTTCATGATGTTGATCTTGAGGGAAGGTGTTGAGAGTTCACGCTCAACATCATGTGATCATGTGTGCATAGCACCATCACGTGATCATATGTGCATAGCACTAACCTTATAGAGTGCTATAAAGGAAAGGGTTAGATCCCCTAACCCTAACCCTAAAAGGGTTTGTATATATTCTATTTTTTCAACTAATTCTAGTGTACAGTTAGTCATTTGTGGTGTGCTCTCTAGCTGTGCCCTCTCTCCTCATCTCCACTCTTCTCCTCTCCCCTCTTCATATTTTGTCAGAGCCGATCCTGAGGAGTAGTACATTACATATCATAGTTTTGGGATCATCAGTTCATTAGATAGATTTTTATTGGGTATCACTAGTTGATTACATATTTTTGTATTCGATATGTATAGGCTCACTGTGTGACCATACGATTGTAACTTTCATGGACTCATATTTTGTATTTCACAATGATGGTTTTATACACGTTCATACACATCATTGTATTAGATTCTATTTTATACATGATGTCCATTGTCTTCTTAATGGGATTTGTTGTTTCTGTAAAACAAAAAATTGTTTATTAGTAGTTATGTTGTAATTGTGTTTTGTGCTTTAGGACATTTTAAAAATGTGACTAAGAAAATTTGTGCACATACTAACCAAATACGCATGTGGACTTATCTGTTGGGGATGAAACTCTGCATGGCACTTAGGCTACCCTAGACCTACATCCATGCAAGATTTGGTTTTCAAATGATTTGGTATGTGCCACATGGAAGGTATAATGCGTACATTTTTGCAAGCACTCGCTACTAGTGATTACGTATGGAAAATGGTGCACGTACTAACCAAATACGCATGTGGACTTATTTGTGAGAGTGCTCTTAACAGAAGCAGAACGGAAGAGGAAAAGAGAGAAACAGAGAGCCACACAAGTTTTTGGTGGGTGCAGAACACCCAAATCTTCTTTTTCATTCATTTATATATGTGTTTGAGTATTGTACATAACCGGGGTAAAGGCACAATGACCTTTAACCCCCACAACCTCCCACTTAAAGGACAATGTGCCTTTAAGGGAGAGCAACCAGTGAGCATACTATCCAATGCCCATAAATACACGACAATACTCAAACCATTGACTAGGTAGACTCTTCGTCAACATATTTGTAGGGTTATCATCTGTATGGACCTTGACAAGCTCTATGCGCTTGTCCTCAAGTACCTCCCCGCGATGAAATGGTACCTAATCTCAATGTGTTTGGTCTTTGCATGAAAGACCGGATTCCGTGCTAGCTGAATAGTACTCATGGAATCACTATGCAATGTCGGTACACCTATATGAATCCCCAAATCTCCCACTAGCTGATCAAGCCATATAGCCTCCTTGCAACCCTCTATGGCTACAACATACTTAGCCTCTATGGTAGACATAGCAACACTGTGCGCGAGACATCCACGACACTACACCACCTACAAAGGTGAACACATAACTAGAAGTGGATCTCCTACTATCCACATGCCCTGCATAGTTTGAATCTATGTACCCAAGTACATGCATGTCTCCTCTACCAAAGCAGATGCACATCTCCTTGGTACCCTTCATGTACCTCATGATGCACTTAACTGCCTCCCAATGCCTCTTTCCTGGATTAGCCATATACCGGCTAACAACTCCCACTGCAAATGCAATGTCTAGTCTAGTAGCTATCATAGCATACATAAGACTACCAACCGTTGACGCATAAGGAACCTTGGCCATCATGGCCCTCTCCTCATCTGATTTGGGACTATCTGTATGACTCAGTTTCACATATGGAGGCAATGGAGTACTCACTGCCTTCCCCCCCTCCATATTGAAACGCTGTAATACTTTTGTAAATACTTTTGTAACATACTCGTTCTATCAAAGCCAAAGGAGTTTCCTACTCCGATCACGTGTGATGCGCATACCAAGAATATGACCTGCAAGTCCCAAATCCTTCATATCAAAGGCCTCATGCAATTTGGCCTTTAATGCATCTAGCTCATAAGTATTCTTGCTAGCCAATAGCATATCATCCACATATAGTGCTAGGATTATCAAGCTATTATCCTTAGCCCTTTTAGTGTAGAGGCAGTGATCAATTTCACTCCTTCTAAAACCTTGGGACCGAATGAAAGCATCAAACTTCTGATACCATTCTCTAGGCCCTTGCTTAAGACCACAGAGACTCTTCTTCAGCTTGCAAACTAAATGCTCTTTTCCCTTTTCTTCAAAGCCTTCCAGCTGCACCATATAAATTTCCTTATGCAAATCCCCATGCAAGAAAGCTGTCTTGACATCCATCTGCATAAGCTCCATATCCTCTGTTGCCACTAGTCCAAATGGGCCTTCTACCTAGGCACATCATCACCTGTGACCTTCATCTTGTAGACCCATTTACATGGCAATGCTTTCTTTCCATGTGGCAAAGAAACCAAGTCCCAAGTCTTATTTTTCATAAGTGAACTCATCTCTGATTGCATAGCATACTCCCACTTGCATTGATCCTCACGCATCATAGCCTCTCTGTAGCAAGAAGGCTCCCCTCAATCAGTAAGCATCACATAGTCTACCCCTGGAACAAACCTATTAGGCGGTCTAGACACTCTAAATGGTCTTCTCAAGGGCATTTCAGCCTTCTGTCCCACCTACATATTAGCCACATTTGGCTCATCATTTCCACCAATAGATGATCCATCATCTACCCTTGATTGTATACCTGTGGAAGTATATGGTGGTACCATTTCTTGCACATTTGGTGCATGGAAAGCTTGATGTCTATCAACATATGCAGGTGGATTCACATCCTGGAAAGTGATTCTCCTCATTTCCACATCCCTCATGGGTGCCTTATGCATCTTCTTCTCATTGAAGACTACATCATGGCTGCGTATGATCTTCTTTGCTTATGGATCCCAGAGATGATAGCCCATCTCTCCACGTTCACCATAACCCAGAAAGCTGCATTTCCTAGACTTAGGATCTAGCTTCTTTCAAAGCTCTTTTGGCACATGTGCATATGCCTCACACCCAAATATATGCAAATGAGAGTAAGAGGGCTTCTTGCCACTCCATGCCTCTTCAGGAATACCACCATCCAAACTCTTACTAGGTGATCTATTGATCACATGCACTGCAGTCTTCATTGCCTCAGCCCAAAAACCACCAGAAAGGCTTGCATTGGAAAGCATGCATTGCAACCTTTCTTGAATGGACTAGGCATGGATGATCTGTATCCTGGTCATCATCAAGCCATTGATCCATTTGCCTGTGTGGTCTTGACAAAGCACTACAGGGAGGAGGCACAGAGAGCTTTACTACAGCAAGAGGGTGCTGATACTTCAGTGGTTGCAGCGTGTGTTCCATGATGCTTCTCATATGGTGATTTCATGCCAGGTGATGAGGCACGAGCAGAGGAGACACGTCGTATTGAGCGAGAGGCAGATCTTCATATATCATTGCAGCAGTGGGTGGAGTAGCAGCTTGGGCGAGACTAGCATCTTCTACATGTAGAGACAATTACTCGAGCTAGATTTGAGGCACGGGTATTTGCAGATGCACGACTTTGGGAGCTGAGGTACACATACATAGAGGAGGTGAGGGAGGTAGAGATGGCAGTGGTGGCTCATGTAGCATGCCCTCCTCTTCATCAGGATGAGGCTAGCCCATCTGATCCAAGAGATGAGGCTAGCCCATCTGATCCGGCTTTGCCCGAGGGATAGTTGGGCAGTGGGTCATACAGGAGCCACGTCAGAGGATGACTAGAGGTTCATATGTGGAGTTATCAGATTCTCATTCAGGATGATTGTTCAAGCTTCACACATATCTTGTTTAGGGATGCACTTCTGCACGATGATGATGATGATGTACACATTCATTTTGGTACTTTCATGATGTTGTTCTTACTTTTATGATGTATGAGAATTTTGGTACTTTCATGATGTTGTTCTTACTTTATTTATCTCAGTTTATAGTTTGTTCAAATCTAACATAAACATTTAAAATTAGGAGTATCATTTTGAATTTCAGATATCTCAATTCACACATCTAATAGATAAGGTATTTTAAAAATAATGCCTTGTGAAGTAATTGTAAACATTAAGCATTGAAAAGGTGTTCAAGTATAAGGTCTCTCTCTCTCTCTCTCTCTCTCTCTCAATCTCGATCTCTCTCTTGTGCTATGAACTTTATCATTTTGAATATCATATTGAATTTTGTATATATCAATGCTTGCAATTATTACACTAATATTGTCACTAATTTTTGTAAATTCTAGATTAACAAAAAAATGTCAATGTTTAGCATGGAATGGTGCTCAATGGTAGTAACATGTGTCAAACATTAATACATGATTATGTACGATTGGTCCAAAATCATATAATACATATATAATTTTTCATAGGTAGTCACTAGTAGTGAGTGCATACAAAAATGTACGCATTATACCTTCTACATGGCACATACCAAATCAGTTGGAGTCCAAATCTTGCATGGATGTATGTCTAGGGTAGCCTAAGAGCTATGCAAAGTTTCATGCCCAACAGATAAGTCCACCAGCGTATTTGGTTAGTATGATCACCATTTTTCATACGTAGTCACTAGTAGGGAGTGCATGCAAAAATGTATGCATTATACCTTGCACATACGAAATTGATTGGCAACCAAATCTTGCATGGATGTATGTCTAGGGTAGCCTAAGAGCCGTGCAGAGTTTCATCCCCAATAGATAAGTCCACAGGCGTATTTGGTTAGTACGTGCGCCATTTTCCATACGTAGTCACTAGTACGGAGTGCTTGCAAAAATGTACGCATTATATCTTCCTTGGGCTTTCCTTGCCCACTTATCTTAATTTTCTTTGATTGACGTAAGAAGGTCTTGGCCTTTCTATGGTGCATCTTCCCTTGCTACCTTCTTGCAACAACATCAATGCCATCTCCTCAATGTGAGTGGTTGTTTAAGACCTAGGGCCTATAACATCGATGGGAATCAATGACTATTAAGAAGAGATGCAAGTGGTTGATTCTGACGAGTGCTCATTGATCGTCACTAGACCTGATCCCTCGATCACTTTCCTTCCCATTTACAACTCTACCTCTCCTTGTTCATGCTGCCTCATTGGAGGAAAATATGAAAATAACTTGCCCATTGACCAAGAGTTTATGGGGATTTGCTATCCACCTAGTTGTGCTCCTTGACCGGTAATTAGCTCCTCACTCCACTTACCCTTCATGCAAGCCCGTTGGTTGTCATTGTGACTTAGGTTTGACTTATCATTATATTCTTAAATTGTGATTCATTACATTTTTAAATTGATGCCGCACTTGCACACTCTCCCCTGCATCCAATGCATGCCAACTTTTCTTGGAAGCTCTAAAATTGGGCTTCGCCAGCTTTTCTTTAAAGCTTCAAAAAGGGAAAAGCAACCCCTCTTTTCTTGAAGCTCTAAAAGGGAAAAAGCACGAGTATGGGCACTATACATGGTTGGGAGTGGCAATTTTATCTTGGCCCTCTTTTCTTACGGGCTCTAAAAGGGGAAAAGTGGGCTCTAGGAGGGAAAAACAAGGTATAGGAGGGAAAAGTGAGCTAAACTTTGCTACCCTCTTCCTTATCATGATTTGCCACCATTCTTCCTCACCATGGAGTGCCACCGTTCTTCCTCACGATGATTCGCCACCCTTCTTCCTTATTAACTCAAGAGCTTTCCACCATGGAGCGCCGCCTTTCTTCCTGACCATGATTCGCCACCCTTCTTCCTCACCAACTCAAGAGCTTGGCACCATGGAGTGCCACCCTTCTTTCTCACCATGATTCGCCATCCTTTTTCCTCACTAACTTAGGAGTTTGCTACCATGATTCAACCATAGACTTTGCTCTTGTTCTTTCAACCACCTTCATCTTTTACTTCTTTCTCTTCTTTTGGAGTTTTGTGACGCTCAGTGGGCTCCAGGCTGGGCTCTCTAGCTATACTCATTTGTTGATCCAAGTTGGTATATGGAAAAGCTCCAATTCTTTTATCTTGTCTCAGCTCCCCATCCCAGATGGCCAAAACCGCATGCTTCCACTGAATCTCTCAATGTGGACAATCATCCTAGATTCTAGAGCCACAAGAACCATTGAGTCATTTATACAGAAGATCTTCCCTTGTCTCCCAACCGCTTTGATCTCTGCCACTCCAAATAGGCTAAGGTTGAGGACCAAGGTCTGTCGGATCTAACTCTAGCAATGGCATTCCTCCTCATTTACTCCCCTACCTACTTTCATCTTCTAGATCTTCTTTTTGGCCTATCCTCTGGGTAGTAGCCTTAGCAACGTTTCAAATTGGACAAAGCAGAAATTAGCATTTTTAGATTTTTTGGATGTGCATTTTCCCTATTGCACAATATGTTGATAATTGGCTTCTCTTCATTAGCTATAGTATGGACTTGAATGAAGACTTTAAAGTGGTTGACTCTCTCTCTCTCTCTCTCTCCCCTTATTTATCACCTGAAGTCTTCCTGAATCCTACACACCATCTCCACCTTTTCTTGCTCCCCCCCCTTCTCTCTCTCTCTCTCTCTCTCTCTCTCTCTCTCTCTCTCTCTCTCTCTCTCTCTCTCTCTCTCTCTCCCTTATCTCATACAGTCTTCCTCCACACCATCTCCAGTGGATTCTTTTGTGTTTGCTTTATTTATATTTGAGAGGCCTTCTGATGATTAAATATCATTTACCTTGTTGCAATTGTGCCAAGGTATGAAGCGTGGTTTGTGAGTAAAACCCCACATTCATATATGGGCACTTTTTGGATGAGTTGCATCACTCATCTATGACGAGTTATAGACATGCTCTGCTGGGTCTCAAGGTGGATCTTAAAATGTCAATAAACAAAAATTCAAGTTTCATATAACCCAATTTAGTCAACAAATGCAATTCAATTTATTAGGGGAGCTCTATGTAGATCTTTTTTGAATTTGTTGTCTTTTACTGTATAATCAAACACCTATTTCATTAATTTTGGACTTTTTGTGTTGTTTTTGGATGAAGCCCAAAAATCCTTCCCAAATGAAAACTTTACTTTATGAAAATATCCTTCCCAAATCAAAATTTTACTTTCTGAAAATATTCTTCCCAAATCAAAAGTTCACTTTGTGGCACTATCATATTCACATAAAAATATTGTTTTTTCAATCTATACTTTTGCACCAACATGCAAGAATTTGAAATAATCCTATATTAGAAATTCTAGCTATATCTAAGTTATTTGTTAATTTAATTATTTTTAATATTTTTCCTTGACGTTTTTCCTTCCCAAATCAAAAGTTCACTTTGTGGCACTATCATATTCACATAAAAATATTGTTTTTTCAATCTATACTTTTGCACCAACATGCAAGAATTTGAAATAATCCTATATTAGAAATTCTAGCTATATCTAAGTTATTTGTTAATTTAATTATTTTTAATATTTTTCCTTGACGTTTTTCGTTGACGTGATAAATTTATAAATCCATGAAAGGAGACTTAAATATTTCATGAAAATAACATTGTCACTCGGCAATATGCACAAAATTTAGCAAAACTTTTAATAAATAGAAAGAAGACATGATGCCATAAGACCCAAGTTTTGTATTGAACCAAAGAGGTATAATAGCAATTATAGCTATTATTATATGATTACATTGAGAGACGTTGCTCTTAGCTAGAGTCTTTATATCCAAAATGATATAGATTGAACATATGTTTACAATTTAAATTGTTGCTCTTAAAGAGCCTCAATGCGTGCCATCTGCATAATTTGACTCCCCATTGTCTTATTGCTCAATGTCACGACAGTCCCTTGCCAGGTGCCATCTGCATAATTTGACTCCCACTTGTCTTGCCAAGCCTTGCCCCTTGGGTGCATTGACTCCCCATTGTCTTATTGCTCAATGCGATAGTCCCTTGCCAGGTGCCATCTGCATTAACTCCCTATTGTCTTGCCAAGCCTTGACCCTTGGGTGACATCCAGTGCAAAATACAGGTGCCATCTGCATTAACTCCCACAAGTTATCTTGCCAAGCCTTGCCCCTTGGGTGCATTGACTCCCCATTGTCTTATTGCTCAATGTGATAGTCCCTTGCCAGGTGCCATCTGCATTAACTCCCTATTGTCTTGGCAAGCCTTGACCCTTGGGTGACATCCATTGCATATTTTGACTCTCATTTGACATAGGAGGTGATGACTCTGATTATAATTGTCTTGGATTGGCTCCTTGCCTAGTACCCAAATAAAATCCTTCAATGGACTTCAATACAAAGCTTTAATCATGGACATTCTTCATTTGCGCTGTCTCCTTCTACTTCCTCCATGGTGAGCATCCTTAAAAATTCGTGTATATACAAAATAGTTTGCTGTGGTATTTTTATTTTTCCTTCTACCTCATATCCCATGTGCTTCTTTGATTTCTTTGCCCTTGAATGCCAAGACACTATGATTGTCTCCGTCGAAACTTGAGAGACTGCTTCATCATTTGGGACCCACTTCTTCATTATATTAGTATATAATGTGTTGTTATCCATATTCTCCTTCCTGCCCTTTGGCTCATACCATACCGCTGTAAATGTTGTAGCTCTCCCTTGGTCATCTCTTTGCACATCAACTACTTTTGCAACCCAAAACTTCACATTCTCATATTCATCATCCGATGGCCGAACCACAACAAAACAATCAACCTCTATATCTACTTGTGGCATAAACTCTCTCTTCTTCGGTCCACAATATGGATGTGTGAGTAATGATACAAATTCATTTTCAAAGACTGGAGCTGGGTGCAAATCGTTATGAACATTTGGCCAAAACATATTGCATTCTTCCTTGACATCCTTTGAGCCTCGCATTCTCTCAAGGTCCTTTATTAAATTTCGTGTCTTGTTAATTACAGTGGTAGTGTGTTCTCTCCAAGTAGGCTTCGAATCAGGATATCTCCAGAGCATTTCCTCTTTGTATGTAATAAATGCTTTTAATCCATCTATTTCACAATTAGACCTCTCATTAAATTCTTGTATAGGAGCCCATGTTGGATACCTTTCCTTGCTGGGAATTGAAGTTAAGAGACTGTAAGGTTCTTCAGGTTCCCATTTTGTATCATGAGAATACTGTTGCCATTGCATTACGGGTTTTTCATCTTTTTAAAAAAAACGAAAGTAGTGTGGATTGGTATGACCTGTCAATGCATCACCACCCGTTTGTATGAAAGGTAGAATAAAGCTCTTCCAATCATACATTCTTTCGAGCCTCTCACATACTATACTTTCCTTACGACCACCAACTTGCCTGTCACATCTTCTTACCAAGTCATCTATTGTCTCCACATCCTTGCATTTAAGCTCCCTTGAGACTGTGCTAAAAACCTGATCGATATCCTCATGTGTATTTCAAAAATCCACATTCGACCTCATTGAAGATTCAATGAGCAACTAGCATGGAGCAGAATGCAAACATGAGTACATTCTTATTTTCTCGCCAGCAATTATCAGCTTGTATTCTCAAAGTCGGTGGCAGGCGACCTTTTTCTGCATGTACATTGCGAATTGCCTTCATAATAGATGTTACAACTTGATTGCTATCATGTAGATGCAAGGAATCAATCCATATATCTGCAAAGAACTTAATTCCATGCACTAACACTCCACATAGATGTGTCTTTAGAAAGTGCTTTCCTTGTAATTTAGGTGGAGTGGCAACAAAACGAGGCAATGTTGTTGTATTCTGATCCATGCCATCTACAATAAGGCACATGTAGTCATCAGGATGCGAAATAGCTTGCTCCTTCCAAAATGCATATTTTTGTCTGGAATGTCGAATAAGGTCATGATGAGATTTTTGGTTTTTTTTGTATAATTCCCTTTGATTTGGACATGTTGCACTCTCAATCGCTCGCTTTAAATCATCACAGACATTGCACTTTGACATTTTTTGCCTCCTTGGGATTTTAACATATCCAAAGTTCTTCTTCCAAAGAGTATACAAAGTATGAGAAGAAGCTACGGCATCCCCTCTTTGCCTTTGCTTTTCTACAATAGAGTTAAATACTTCGAGCTTTGTCAAGCCCATTGGAAGGTGCATTTTAGTGATCGCGTCACCATTAGGGAGTTTGGTAGATATATGGGGTTGAGGTAAAGCATTTTCATGTATGAAGCCTTGCAAAATTGCTGCTGCCCTGACAGTTGAGATTCTTGATTTGGACCTTCCTCTATTACCGTGAATGCTAAATTTGTTGCCGCCCTTTGCCTTGGTGACTAAATCCCAATATGTACCATGGGATAATCCAGTAATATTGCGATATGCCTTATTGCAAATCCTTTTACGAGAGGTTTTACCTTTTGTCTTGAACTTAGCCTTTTATTGCCATTCTGAAGAAAGCAAGAGAGACTTGTGAGAAGGTATTCATTTCTTTCGCTTCCTCTTCTTTGCCACACATGTCCTCTACATTCCCTGATGTCTGCAAGATCAATGAAGTGCATACATCTTCGCTTGCAACATAGATATCCCAATGCATTTAACATGTTCTCCTCCTTCATTACTCTCTTCCTCTTCGATTGCTTTTGTGGATCTGCCTCGCTTTCTCTTCATGCATATGTATGACCGTTTTCGTTCCTCGTGCATGTTGTTATCTTTATTTATGCACTTCTTCTCCTCACATTTGTTTGTAACCAAGCATCCATGATTGGTCATTGCATCCTTGTCCATATCACAATCAAAGTTAAATATTGAATAATCCTCTGTTGATCTCATCCTCGTTTTTAACACTCTTAGGACCATTCAATGAATTCAATATTCTACAAGAGTATTGAGAACCTTGAAACTCTTCCACTCCTGAGAGAACATCACTCATTGGGACATCTTGCATGGCTTTCACAAATCCACAAGCTTGATTGACACCAGGTTTGTTAATATGCATGAACTCATCCACACTTGACAAGACATCGCTATTGAAACCTTTGCCCTTCTCACTGTGCAAGAATTCATCCACCCCAGATAAGGCTTCGCTTCTAAAATCATTTTGTTTCTCGGAACCAATGAACTCATCCACTCTAGATAAGATGTCACTTCTATAATTGAGTATATTGAAATCATCCACATTTGAAGTGATAGAGCCTGGCACATGGGCACGCTTTTTAGGTCCTTTGATATTGTAGTATACGTTGTCTTTATCATTAAAAACCACGTGCCTCTTTCTCATGTTTAAAAATTGCATGCTCCATCTCATATTCTTGCCTACCTCATAGTAGCCCTGGATCACATAAGGATGTTATGTTATCAACCATACCATCATCAGTGACTTTTAGAATCCTCATCTGTGCAAATGACCATTGCTCCACTTGTTCAAATCCCAATACTTCACCTTTTGCTACAATCTTATTTGCAAATGATCTCATTTGTAAAATGTCCCCTATAGTAAAATCCAAGGTGGTGCACTTTGTATTCTTGATAATGTCTGTTGCATAAGTCTCATCTTTGTCCCATGCTATAAATGATTTGTTGGAAGTATTGTAGGGCACAACAACTCCAAGTGTTTCCATATCTCCACATTTATACTTTAGCTCAACATGTGCGCTAAGAGTCTTTGATACAGTGACTGCCACCTTATCTTCGCCAAGTCTTCGAAAGTGGCAAACTGAATTGGGATCACTATCATGGATTGTAGCAAATGCAACTACTTCCCTTTTGCTACATAAATCACATCCATCCCTGGAACAAAATCTATAGCCATCTCCTTTGTGAGAGTCCTTCGCAAGCAAGCTGCAGTAGCAACAATTACATAAATATAAGTCTCTTTTTAATAATCTACTCATTTATTATAATTTTTAATTAGTACTTAATTTATTGGCGGGAGAAGTTATCCAATCAAGTACTCATCAGATGGAAATGCCAAGTTATCCTTTACATGGTCAATCGAGCATTAAATACTATTTTTGCTCTAGTGTCATGCACATCCGTAAAAAAACATGAGCCTACTAGGTATGTTATCCAATCAAGCACTAATGGGATGCATGTGCCACTTTGCATGTAAATCAATTCCACCTAGTTGAGGGTGTGTGCAAAGTATTGTGCCCATCGGATATGCTTTGCATTGTCGATCAAGCATAAAACACCGTTTTTGCCTTAGTGTCATGCACAACCATGAAAAAACACGGTCCTAAGTGTGTTAATCAAACAAGTACTTATTGGATGGGGGCTCCACTTTTTACGCAAGTTTGTTTCAACTAGGTTGAGATGCGTGCAAAGCATTGTCACCATCGGATATGCTTTGCATGGTCGATCACGCATTATACACCATTTTTTCCCTAGTGATATGCACATCCGCAAAAAAATGCACCCTTAGGTGTGTTATCTGATTAAGTACTTATCGGATGGGTGTACCTCTTTGAGAACATTTCAATACCACCTAGGTTGAGGGGTACAAAAATTGTTGTGCCCACCATCAGATATGCTTTGCATGGTCGATCGAGCATTAAATACCATTTTTGCCTTAGTGCCATGCACATCCGTAAAAAAACACGCTGCTAGGTGTGTTATCCGATCAAGCACTTATGCGATGGGAATGCCACTTTGCATGTAAGTCAATTACACCTAGTTGAAGGTGTGTGCAAAGTATCGTGCCCATCGTATATGCTTTGCATTGTCGATCAAGCATAACACACCGTTTCTGCCTTAGTGTCATGCACAACCATATAAAAACACGGCCATAGGTGTGTTATTCAAATAAGTACTTATCAGATGGGGGCTCCACTTTGCACGCAAGTCCGTTTTAACTACGTTGAGGTGCATACAAAGTATTGTCACCATCGGATATGATTTGCATGGTCGATCACGCATTATACACCATTTTTCCCCTAATGATATGCACATCCGCAAAAAAACATGCCATTAGGTGTGTTATCTGACCAAGTACTTATCGGATGGGTGTGCCTCATTGAGAACATTTCAATACCACCTAGTTTGAGGCGTGCGAAGAGTTTTGTGCCCATCGGATATCCCTTGCATGGTCGATCGAGCATTAAATACTATTTTTGCTCTAGTGTCATGCACATCCGTCAAAAAACACGCTGCTAGGTATGTTATCCGATCAAGCACTTATGGGATGGGCGTGCCACCTTGCATGTAAGTTGACTCTACCTAGTTGAAGGTGTGTGCAAAGTATTGTGCCCATCGGATATGCTTTGCATTGTCGATCAAGCATAAAACACCGTTTTTCTCTTAGTGTCATGCACATTCTTCCAAAAACACAGTCCTAGATGTGTTATTCAAACTAGTACTTATCGGATGGGGGCTCCAGTTTGCACACAAGTCCACTTCAACTAGGTTGAGGTGTGTGCAAAGTATTGTCACCATTGGATATGATTTACATGGTCGATCACGCATTATACACCGTTTTTTCCCTAGTGGTATGCACATCTGCAAAAAAACACACCCTTAGGTATGTTATCGGACCAAGTACTTATCGGATGGGTGTGCCTCTTTGACAACATTTTAATACCACCTAGGTTGAGGTATAGGAAACGCATTATGCCTATCGGATATGCTTTGCATGGTCGATCGAGCATTAAATACCATTTTTGCCTTAGTGCCATGCACATCCGTAAAAAAACACACTGCTAGGTGTGTTATCCCATCAAGCACTTATGCGATGGGAATGCCACTTTGCATGTAAGTCAATTCCACCTAGTTGAAGGTGTGTGCAAAGTATCGTGCCCATCGGATATGCTTTGCATGGTCGATCGAGCATTAAATTCCATTTTTGCCTTAGTGCCATGCACATCGGTAAAAAAACACGCTGCTAGGTGTGTTATCTAATCAAGCACTTATGCGATGGGCGTGCCACTTTGCATGTAAGTAAATTCCACTGAGTTGAAGGTGTGTGCAAAGTATTGTACCCATCAGATATGCTTTGCATTGTCGATCAAGCATAACACACCGTTTCTGCCTTAGTGTCATGCACAACCATATAAAAACACGGCCATAGGTGTGTTATTTAAATAAGTACTTATCATATGGGGACTCCACCTTGTATGCAAGTCCGTTTCAACTATGTTGAGGTGCATGCAAAGTATTGTTACCATCGGATATGATTTGCATGGTCGATCACGCATTATACACCATTTTTTCCCTAATGATATGCACATCCGCAAAAAAACACGCCATTAGGTGTGTTATCTGACCAAGTACTTATCGGATGGGTGTGCCTCATTGACAGCATTTCAATACCACCTAGGTTGAGGCGTACGAAAAGTTTTGTGCCCATCAGATATCATTTGCATGGTCGATCGAGCATTAAATACTATTTTTTCTCGAGTGTCATGCACATCCGTCAAAAAACACGCTGCTAGGTATGTTATCCGATCAAGCACTTATGGGATGGGCATGCCACTTTGCATGTAAGTCTAATCCACCTAGTTGAAGGTGTGTGAAAAGTATCGTGCCCATTGGATATGCTTTGCATGGTCGATCGAGCATTAAAAACCATTTTTGCCTTAGTGCCATGCACATTCGTAAAAAGACACGCTACTAGGTGTATTATCCGATCAAGCACTTATGCGATGGGTGCAGCCACTTTGCATGTAAGTCAATTTCACCTAGTTGAAGGTGTGTGCAAATTATCGTGCCCATCGGATATGCTTTGCATGGTCGATCGAACATTAAATACCATTTTTGCCTTAGTGCCATGCACATCCATAAAAAAACACGCTGCTAGGTGTGTTATCTGATCAAGCACTTATGCGATGGGCGTGCCACTTTGCATGTAAGTCAATTCCACCTAGTTGAAGGTGTGTGCAAAGTATTGTGCCCATCGGATATGCTTTGCATTGTCGATCAAGCATAACACACCGTATTTGCCTTAGTGTCATGCACAACCATATAAAAACACGGCCATAGGTGTGTTATTCAAATAAGTACTTATCAGATGGGGGCTCCACTTTGCACTCAAGTCGGTTTCAACTAAGTTGAGGTGCGTGCAAAGTATTGTCACCATCGGATATGATTTGCATGGTCGATCACGCATTATACACCATTTTTTCCCTAATGATATGCACATCCGCAAAAAAACACGCCATTAGGTGTGTTATCTGACCAAGTACTTATCAGATAGGTGTGCCTCATTGAGAACATTTCAATACCACCTAGTTTGAAGTGTACGAAAAGTTTTGTGCCCATCGGATATCATTTGCATGGTCGATCGAGCATTAAATACTATTTCTGCTATAGTGTCATGCACATCCGTCAAAAAACACGCTGCTACATATGTTATCTGATCAAGCACTTATGGGATGGGCGTGCCACTTTGCATGTAAGTCTATTCCACCTAGTTGAAGGTGTGTTCAAAGTATCGTGCCCATCGGATATGCTTTGCATGGTCGATCGAGCATTAAAAAGCATTTTTGCCTTAGTGCCATGCACATCCGTAAAAAAACACACTGCTAGGTGTGTTATCTGACCAAGTACTTATCAGATGGGTGTGCCTCATTGCGAACATTTCAATACCAACTAGGTTGAGGTTACGAAAAGTTTTGTGCCCATCGGATATCCTTTGCATGGTCGATCGAGAATTAAATACTATTTTTGCTCTAGTGTCATGCACATCCGTCAAAAAACACGCTGCTAGGTATGTTATCCAATCAAGCACTTATGGGATGGGCGTGCCACTTTGCATGTAATTTGATTTCACCTAGTTGAAGGTGTGTGCAAAGTATTGTACCCATTGGATATGCTTTGCATTGTCGATCAAGCATAAAACACCGTTTTTGCCTTGGTGTCATGCACAACCATGAAAAAACACGGTCCTAGGTGTGTTATTCAAACTAGTACTTATTGGATGGGGGCTCTAGTTTGCATGTAAGTCAATTCCACCTAGTTGAAGGTGTGTGCAAAGTATTGTGCCCATCCGATATGCTTTGCATGGTCGATCGAGCATTAAACACTATTTTTGCTCTAGTGTCATGCACATCCGTCAAGAACGCTGCTAGGTACGTTATCCGATCGAGCACTTATGGGATGGGCATGCCACTTTGCATGTAAGTTGATTCTACCTATTTGAAGGTGTGTGCAAAGTATTGTGCCCATCGGATATGCTTTGCATTGTCGATCAAGCATAAAACACCATTTTTGTCTTAGTGTCATGCACATTCGTCAAAAAACGCACTCCTAGATGTGTTATTCAAACTAGTACTTATCGGATGGGGGCTCCAGTTTGCACGCAAGTCCGTTTCAACTAGGTTGAGGTGTGTGCAAAGTATTGTCACCATCGGATATGATTTGCATGGTCGATCACGCATTATACACCATTTTTTCCCTAGTGGTATGCACATCCGCAAAAAAACACGCCCTTAGGTATGTTATCTGACCAAGTACTTATCGGATGGGTGTGCCTCTTTGACAACATTTTAATACCACCTAGGTTGAGGTATAGGAAAAGTATTATGCCCATCGGATATGCTTTGCATGGTCGATTGAGCATTAAATACCATTTTTGCCTTAGTGCCATGCACATCCGTAAAAAAACACGCTGCTAGGTGTGTTATCCGATCAAGCACTTATGCGATGGGAATGCCACTTTGCATGTAAGTCCATTCCACCTAGTTGAAATGTGTGCAAAGTATCGTGCCCATTGGATATGCTTTGCATGATCGATCGAGCATTAAATACCATTTTTGCCTTAGTGCCATGCACATCCGTAAAAAAACACATTGCTACGTGTGTTATCTGATCAAGCACTTATGCGATGGGCGTGCCACTTTTCATGTAAGTCAATTCCACCTAGTTGAAGGTGTGTGAACAGTATTGTGCCCATCGGATATGCTTTGCATGGTCGATCGAGCATTAAATACTATTTTTGCTCTAGTGTCATGCACATCCGTCAAAAAACACGCTGCTAGGTATGTTATCCGATCAAGCACTTATGGGATGGGCATGCCACTTTGCATGTAAGTCAATTCCACCTAGTTAAAGGTATGTGCAAAGTATCGTGCCCATCAGATATGCTTTGCATGGTCGATCGAGCATTAAATACCATTTTTGCCTTAGTGCCATGCACATCCGTAAAAAAACACGCGACTAGGTGTGTTATCTGATCAAGCACTTATGCGATGGGCGTGCCACTTTGCATGTAAGTCAATTCCACCTAGTTGAAGGTGTGTGCAAAGTATTGTGCCCATCGGATATGCTTTGCATTGTCGATCAATCATAAAACACCGTTTTACCTTAGTGTCATGCACAACCATATAAAAACACGGCCATAGGTGTGTTATTCAAATAAGTACTGATCAGATGGGGGCTCCACTTTGCACGCAAGTCTTTTTTAACTACGTTGAGATGCGTGCAAAGTATTGTCACCATCGGATATGATTTGCATGGTCGATCATGCATTATACACGATTTTTTCCCTAATGATATGCACATCCACAAAAAAACACGCCATTAGGTGTGTTATCTGACCAAGTACTTATCGGATGGGTGTGCCTCATTGAGAACATTTCAATACCACCTAGGTTGAGGGGTACGAAAAGTTTTGTGGCCATCGGATATCCTTTGCATGGTCGATTGAGCATTAAATACTATTTTTGCTCTAGTGTCATGCACATCCGTCAAAAAACACGCTGCTAGGTATGTTATCCGATCAAGAACTTATGGGATGGGTGTGCCACTTTGCATGTAAGTCGACTATACCTAGTTGAAGGTGTGTGCAAAGTATTGTGGCCATCGGATATGCTTTGCATTGTCGATCAAGCATAAAACACCGTTTTTCTCTTAGTGTCATGCACATTCGTCAAAAAACGCAGTCCTAGATGTGTTATTCAAACTAGTACTTATCGGATGGGGACTCCAGTTTGCACGCAAGTCCCTTTCAACTAGGTTGAGGTGAGTGCAAAGTATTGTCACCATCGGATATGATTTGCATGGTCGATCACGCATTATACACCGTTTTTTCCCTAGTGGTATGCACATCGGCAAAAAAACATGCGCTTAGGTATGTTATCTGACCAAGTACTTATCGGATGGGTGTGCCTCTTTGACAACATTTTAACACCACCTAGGTTGAGGTATAGGAAAAGTATTATGCCCATCAGATATGCTTTTCATGGTCGATCGAGCATTAAATACCATTTTTGCCTTAGTGCCATGCACATCCGTAAAAAAAACACGCTGCTAGGTGTGTTATCCAATCAAGCACTTATGCGATGGGAATGCCACTTTGCATGTAAGTCAATTCCATATAGTTGAAGGTGTGTGCAAAGTATCGTGCCCATCGGATATGCTTTTCATGGTCGATCAAGCATTAAATTCCATTTTTGCCTTAGTGCCATGCACTTCGGTAAAAAAACACGCTGCTAGGTGTGTTATCCGATCAAGAACTTATGCGATGGAAATACCACTTTGCATGTAAGTCAATTCCACCTAGTTGAAGGTTTGTGCAAAGTATCATGCCCATCGGATATGCTTTGCATTGTCGATCAAGCATAACATACCGTTTCTGCCTTAGTGTCATGCACAACCATATAAAAACACGGCCATAGGTGTGTTATTCAAATAAGTACTTATCAGATGGGGGCTCCACTTTGCATGCAAGTCTCTTTTAACTATGTTGAGGTGCGTGCAAAGTATTGTCACCATCGGATATGATTTGCATGGTCGATCACGCATTATACACCATTTTTTCCCTAATGATATGCACATCCGCAAAAAAACACGCCATTAGGTGTGTTATCTGACCAAGTACTTATCGGATGGGTGTGCCTCATTGAGAACATTTCAATACCACCTAGGTTGAGGCATAAGAAAAGTTTTGTGCCCATCGGATATCCTTTGCATGGTCGATCAAGCATTAAATACTATTTTTGCTCTAGTGTCATGCACATTCGTCAAAAAACACGCTGCTAGGTATGTTATCCGATCAAGCACTTATGGGATGGGTGTGCCACTTTGCATGTAAGTTGATTCTACCTAGTTGAAGGTGTGTGCAAAGTATTGTGCCCATCGGATATGCTTTGCATTGTCGATCAAGCATAAAACACCGTTTTTGTCTTAGTGTCATGCACATTCTTCAAAAAACGCAGTCCTAGATGTGTTATTCAAACTAGTACTTATCGGATGGGGGCTCCAGTTTGCACACAAGTCCGTTTCGACTAGGTTGAGGTGTGTACAAAGTATTGTCACCATCGGATATGATTTGCATGGTCGATCACGCATTATACACCGTTTTTCCCTAGTGGTATGCACATCCACAAAAAAACACGCCCTTAGGTATGTTATCTGACCAAGTACTTATCGGATGGGTGTGCCTCTTTGACAACATTTTAATACCACCTAGAATGAGGTATAGGAAAAGTATTATGCCCATCGGATATGCTTTTCATGGCGGATCGAGCAATAAATACCATTTTTGCCTTAGTGCCATGCACATCCGTAAAAAAACACGCTGCTAGGTGTGTTATCTGATCAAGCACTTATGCGATGGGAATGCCACTTTGGATATAAGTCAATTCCACCTAGTTGAAGATGTGTGCAAAGTATCGTGCCCATCGGATATGCTTTGCATGGTCGATCAAGCATAACACACCGTTTCTGCCTTAGTGTCATGCACAACCATATAAAAACACGGCCATAGGTGTGTCATTCAAATAAGTACTTATCAGATGCGGGCTCCACTTTGAACGCAAGTCTCTTTTAACTATGTTGAAGGTGTGTGCAAATTATTGTCACCATCGGATATGATTTGCATGGTCGATCACGCATTATACACCGTTTTTTCCCTAGTGGTATGCACATCCGCAAAAAAACACGCCCTTAGGTATGTTATCTGACCAAGTACTTATCGGATGGGTGTGCCTCTTTGACAACATTTTAATACCACCTAGGTTGAGGTATAGGAAAAGTATTATGCCCATCGGATATGCTTTGCATGGTCGATTGAGCATTAAATACCATTTTTGCCTTAGTGCCATGCACATCCGTAAAAAAACACGCTACTAGGTGTGTTATCCGATCAAGCACTTATGCGATGGGAATGCCACTTTGCATGTAAGTCAATTCCACCTAGTTGAAATGTGTGCAAAATATCATGCCCATTGGATATGCTTTGCATGGTCGATCGAGCATTAAATACCATTTTTGCCTTAGTGCCATGCACATCCGTAAAAAAACACATTGCTACGTGTGTTATCTGATCAAGCACTTATGCGATGGGCGTGCCACTTTTCATGTAAGTCAATTCCACCTAGTTGAAGGTGTGTGAACAGTATTGTGCCCATCGGATATGCTTTGCATGGTCGATCGAGCATTAAATACTATTTTTGCTCTAGTGTCATGCACATCCGTCAAAAAACACGCTGCTAGGTATGTTATCCGATCAAGCACTTATGGGATGGGCGTGCCACTTTGCATGTAAGTCAATTCCACCTAGTTAAAGGTATGTGCAAAGTATCGTGCCCATCAGATATGCTTTGCATGGTCGATCGAGCAATAAATACCATTTTTGCCTTAGTGCCATGCACATCCGTAAAAAAACACGCTGCTAGGTGTGTTATCTGATCAAGCACTTATGCGATGGGCGTGCCACTTTGCATGTAAGTCAATTCCACCTAGTTGAAGGTGTGTGCAAAGTATTGTGCCCATCGGATATGCTTTGCATTGTCGATCAAGCATAACACACCGTTTTACCTTAGTGTCATGCACAACCATATAAAAACACGGCCATAGGTGTGTTATTCAAATAAGTACTTATCAGATGGGGGCTCCACTTTGCATGCAAGTCCGATTTAACTACGTTGAGGTGCGTGCAGAGTATTGTCACCATCGGATATGATTTGCATGGTCGATCACGCATTATACACCATTTTTTCCCTAATGATATGCACATCCGCAAAAAAACACGCCATTAGGTGTGTTATCTGACCAAGTACTTATCGGATGGGTGTGCCTCATTGAGAACATTTTAATACCACCTAGGTTGAGGCGTACAAAAAGTTTTGTGCCCATCGGATATCCTTTGCATGGTCGATCGAGCATTAAATACTATTTTTGCTCTAGTGTCATGCACATCCGTCAAAAAACACGCTGCTAGGTATGTTATCCGATCAAGCACTTATGGGATGGGTGTGCCACTTTGCATGTAATTTGATTATACCTAGTTGAAGGTGTGTGCAAAGTATTGTGCCCATCGGATATGCTTTGCATTGTCGATCAAGCATAAAACACTGTTTTTGTCTTAGTGTCATGCACATTCTTCAAAAAACGCAGTCCTAAATGTGTTATTCAAACTAGTACTTATTGGATGGGGGCTCCAATTTGCACACAAGTCTGTTTCGACTAGGTTGAGGTGTGTACAAAGTATTGTCACCATCGGATATGATTTGCATGGTCGATCACGCATTATACACCGTTTTTCCCTAGTGGTATGCACATCCGCAAAAAAACATGCCCTTAGGTATGTTATCTAACCAAGTACTTATCGGATGGGTGTGCCTCTTTAACATTTTGATACCACCTAGGTTGAGGTATAGGAAAAGTATTATGCCCATTGGATATGCTTTTCATGGTCGATCCAGCAATAAATACCATTTTTGCCTTAGTGCCATGCACATCCGTAAAAAAAGACGCTGCTAGGTGTGTTATCCGATCAAGCACTTATGCGATGGGAATGCCACTTTGGATGTAAGTCAATTCCACCTAGTTGAAGATGTGTGCAAAGTATCGTGCCCATCAGATATGCTTTGCATGGTCGATGGAGCATTAAATTCCATTTTTGCCTTAGTGCCATGCACATCCATAAAAAAACACGCTGCTAGGTGTGTTATCTGATCAAGCACTTATGCGATGGGTGTGCCACTTTGCATGTAAGTCAATTCCAGCTGGTTGAAGGTGTATACAAAGTATTGTGCCCATCGGATATGCTTTGCATTGTCGATCAAGCATAACACACCGTTTCTGCCTTAGTGTCATGCACAACCATATAAAAACACGGCCATAGGTGTGTTATTCAAATAAGTACTTATCAGATTGGGGATCCACTTTGCACGCAAGTTTTTTTTAACTATGTTGAGGTGAGTGCAAAGTATTGTCACCATCGGATATGATTTTCATGGTCGATCATGCATTATACACCATTTTTTCCCTAATGATATGCACATCCACAAAAAAACACGCCATTAGGTGTGTTATCTGACCAAGTACTTATCGGATGGGTGTGCCTCATTAAGAACATTTCAATACCACCTAGGTTGAGGTGTACGAAAAGTTTTGTGCCCATCGGATATCCTTTGCATGGTCGATCGAGCATTAAATACTATTTTTGCTCTAGTGTCATGCACATCCGTCAAAAGACACACTGCTAGGTATGTTATCCGATCAAGAACTTATGGGATGGGTGTGCCACTTTGCATGTAAGTTGATTCTACCTAGTTGAAGGTGTGTGCAAAGTATTGTGCCCATCGGATATGCTTTGCATTGTCGATCAAGCATGAAACACCATTGTTGCCTTAGTGTCATGCACAATCGTCAAAAAACACGATCGTAGTTGTATTTTTCAAACAAGTACTTATCGGATGGGGATTCCACTTTGCTTACAAGTTAATACTGCCTAGGTTGAGGAACGTGTAAAGTCTTGTGTCCATTGGATATGCTTTGCATAGTCGGTCTCACATGATACACCATTTTGTTGCTAGTGTTATGCACAATCGTCATAAAATACGTTTGGAGGTGTGTTATCCAAACAAGTACTTATGAGATGGGTGCACCACTTTGTATGCAAGTCAATAAGACCTAGGTTGAGGCGTGTACAAAGTTTTGTGCCCATCGGAGAAATGTAGATGCAATAATATTAGAAAATTCTCGGTATGTGTATATGTGTGTGTGTGGCAAACAATTTTGACACAAAGTAAACACCTAGTGCACAAATTATGCACTTCATACCTTGAGTAAATAAGCTTGTTGATGAGGATAAATATGCCCTTGAATAAAAGCACAGTTGTTGTATGACCACAATAGGATCGCTTTGACACCTGTGATTTTGCCCATATGTAAGTTTACAAATAGTATAAAAAATCATATAATAATATATTAATAGTTTGCAAATGTGTATAGCAAGTGAGTAATGGGAAGTGGAAGTGGGAATGAGGAGGGAGGAGTGGAATAGGATAGGGAAGTAATAAGGGTGTATGATAATAAGTATAAAAAATAGTATAATAATATATTAATAGTTTTCAAATGGCAAGTGAGTAATGGGAAGTGGAAGTGAGAGTGGGGAGGGAAGAATGGAATGGGAGAGGGGAAGGTAATAGGGGAGTAGGATAATAAGGGAGTGAAATGAGTGAGGGAGTTAATAGGGGATGAAAAAGAGGAGGGTGAGATGGGGAAATATGGGATTTTGGGAAATGGGAGGAGTATGGGACGTGGTGGAAATGTGGGATGGGAGTGGTGGCAATGGGGAGGAAGAAGAAATGGATGGATGGGGGGAGGGCTAATGGATGAGGGATGGGGGTCCAATAGGAGAGCGGGAGTAATGGGAGCCAATGGGAGAGGGGATAAATGAAAAGCCAATAGGAGAGAGGGGAGGAATGGAAAGCCAATAGGAGAGGAGGAGGAAAACCTAATTTTTCTTATATATAGTCTTCCTTCTTCATTCATTCTTCCCTCATTTCATTCACTGAAGCAAGAAAGCAAGGACGATCAAGAGAGCAAGGAAGGAAGAGCAAGAAAGCAAGAAAGAGCAAACTTACAAACTTTTTCCAGGTACTTGTAAATTTTTTTGACTAATTTTTCTAGTTTCTTTTTTAAAATTTGAAGAGAGAGGAACTAGAGAGAGAAAGGTTCAGGGGAGGAGAAGAAGAGGATGGAGGGACTGGAGGGAAGGGAGGAGGAAGGGAGGTAGAGGATGGGGCTGAGTAGAGGAAGGAAAGGAGGAGGGGGGGGGGGGGGAACGGAGGGACTGTGTCTCCCATGGAGGGAGGAAGGGGGGAGGGGGAAGGGGGGGCTGAAGGGGGGGCTGGCGGCCTGGAGGGGAGGAAGGGGGCTGGCGGGGCGGGGAGAGGGGTGGGTGGGGGGGAAGGGGATCGAGGGCTGAGAGGGGGGGTGGCTAGCGACAGCGGCGGCCAGCTCGGGGGCGGGGAGGGAGGTGGGTGGGAGGGAAGGGGGTGGGAGGGGTTGAGAGGGAGGGGGGGCTGGCGGCCGTGGCCGCCAGCTCGGGGGCGGGGAGGGGGTTGGGTGGGAGGGGTGAAGGGGGTGGGAGGGGCGGCTGGCGGCCGCGGCCACCAGCTCGGGGGGGGGGAGGGGGGTGGGTGGGGCGGAAGGGGGTAGGAGGGGCTGAGAGGGGGGGGGCTCGGTGGCAGGGAGGGGGTTGGGTGGGAGGGGTGAAGGGGGTGGGAGGGGCTGAAGGTTGGGTGGGAGGGGTGAAGGGGGTGGGAGGGGCTGAGAGGGGGGGGGCTGGCGGCCGCGGCCATCGGGCGGGGAGGGGGTTGGGTGGGGGGGAAGGGGGTGGGAGGGGTTGAGAGGAGGGGGGGGGGGAAGCGGGGGGAGGGCTGCAGAGGGCTGAGAGGGGGGGAAGGGGGTGGGAGGGGTTGAGAGGAGGGGGGGGCTGGCAGCTGCGGCCGCCAACCCGGGGGAAGGGGGGTGTGGGGAAGAGGGGGGGAGGGGCTGGGGGGTCGTGAAGGGGGGGAGGGTGAAGAGCGGGGGGGCTGGTGGCCGCGGCCGCCAGCCCGAGGAGGTGGTTGGGTGGGAGGGGTTGAGACGAGGGGGGCTGGCAGCCGCGACCGCCAGCCCGGGGGAAGGGGGGGTGGGAAAGGGGGGGAGGGCTGGGGGGGTCGCGAAGGGGGGGGGGAGGGCTGAGAGGGGGGGAAAGGGGTGGGAGGGGTTGAGAGGAGGGGGGGCTGGCGGCTGCGGCCGCCAGCCCAGAGGAAGGGGGGTGGGGAAGAGGGGGGGGTGGGTTGGGGGGGTCTCGAAGGGGGGGGGGAGGGCTGAGAGGGCAGGAAGGGGGTGGGAGGGGTTGAGACAAGGGGGGGGCTAGCGGCCGCCAGCCCGGGGGAAGGGGGGTGTGGGGAAGAGGGGGGGAGGGCTGGGGGGCTGGGGGGTCGCGAAGGGGGGGTGGGGAAGAGGGGGGGAGGGCTGAGAGTGGGAGGGTGCTGGCGGCCGCGGCCGCCAGCCCGGGGAGGGGGTGGGAAGGGTGAAGGGGGTGGGAGGGGTTGAGAGGAGGGGAGGGTGATGGCGGCCACGGCTGCCAGCCCAGGGGAAGGGAGGGTGGGAAAGGGGGGGAGGGCTCGGGGGGGTCACAAAGGAGGGGGGGAGGGTTGAGAGGGGGGCAAGGGGGTGGGAGGGGTTGAGAGGAGGGGAGGGGGTTGGCGGTCGTGGCCGCCAGCCCGAGGGGAAAGGGGGGGAGGGCTCGAGGGGGTCGCGAAGGAGGGGGGGGAGGGTTGAGAGGGGGGCAAGGGGGTGGGAGGGGTTAAGAGGAGGGGGGGGCTGGCGGCCACAGCTGCCAGCTCGGGGAAGGGGGGGTGGGGAAGAGGGGGGGAGGGTTGGGGGGGTCGCGAAGGGGGGTGGGGAAAAGGGGGGAGGGTTGAAAGGGGGTAGGGGGAAAAAGGGGTAGGGGAGGAAGGGGTTAGGCAACGGGAGAGGGGGAAGGGGAGCAGGAGGGGAGGGGTCGACGGGGGGATTTTGGCGGAGGGAGGGAGGGAGGGGAGGGAAGGGGAGGCGAGGGGAGGGCGGGGGTCGAGGGAGGAGTTTTGGCGGCAGAGGGAGGGGAGGGAAGGGGAAGGGAGGGGAGCGAAAGGGGGGAGGACCAGGTCGAGGGATGGATGGAGGGAGGGAGGGAGGGGAGAGGAAGGAGAGAGAGGAGAGAGAGAGGGAGAGGAGAGGAGGGAGCAAAAGGAGAGAGAGGGGAGAGGAGGATTTGACTTACTATCACGAGCAAG
The DNA here is from genome assembly GCF_047967505.1 of Dipteris shenzhenensis. Lineage (NCBI taxonomy): Eukaryota > Viridiplantae > Streptophyta > Polypodiopsida > Gleicheniales > Dipteridaceae > Dipteris > Dipteris shenzhenensis. The sequence goes on along the minus strand of NC_141617.1, from coordinate 3,476,632 downwards.
AGTGACAAATAAGATTTGACTTACGAGAAGAATGAAAAGGACTTACGAGAAGAATGAAAAGGACTTACGAGAATCGAGAAGAATGTTGAAGAAAGTATCAAGAAGAATGTTGAACACAAATTTTAATTCAAAAGGAACGTATGAGAAGAAAGTATAAGAAGAATGTTAGAAGAAAGTATAAGAAGAATGTTGAACACAAATTTGAATTCAAATTTATAATGAATTCAAATTTCCCTCTCTTTTTTGAAAATTCAAATTTATGCATAGGAGGAGTGGGCTAGTTTTAACTCTCTCCTCATTTCATTGAAGCAACCAAGAGCGGAAGAGAAAGGATAAGCGGAGCCTTACTTTTTTCACTTTTTCCAGGTACTTGCATTCTTTTTTATTCATCTTGTAATTCTTTTTCTTTACTTACAATTCTTTTTCAATTAGTTTCTTGTTAAAGTTTTTGAGTTCTATTTCTTAAAATTCGTCTTGTAATTCTTTTTCTTTACTTATAATTATTTTCCAATTAGTTTATTCTTAAAGTTTTTGAGGAGGGTGGTCTTTTAGAAGGCATTACAATTCTTTTTAAATTAGTTTCTTATTTGAGTTTTTGAGTTCTATTTTAATTAGTTTTTTATTTATATTTGAGTTTGTAAATTTGAGAAATGAGAGAATAGGGAGGGAGGGAAAGAGAGAAATTAAGAGAGAGAAGAGGGGCTCCTTAAATGAGAGAGGAGAGGGAGAGAGGGAGAGAGAGAGAGAGAGAGAGATTCACAAAGAGAAGAGGGGCTCCTTAAATGAGAGAGAAGAGTAGGGAGGGAAAGAAAGAGAGAGGAGAGAGGGGGAGAGAGAAGAGAAAATAGATCGAGCCTGCAACATAGATTTTCATGCTAATTGCGTAGCATAGTCGGCTTACAAAAGCAGCAGAGTTACTAGTGTTGTTGACATCTCCTTAAATGAGAGAGAAGAGTAGGGAGGGAAAGAAAGAGAGAGGAGAGAGGGGGAGAGAGATTAAGAGAGAGAAGAGGGTCTCTTGGGGGCCGTGGCTGCTTGAGGGAGGGAGAGAGTAGGGAGAGAGAGGGAGAGAGAGAGAAAGAGAGAGAGGGAGAGAGAGAAAGAGGGAGAGAGGGAAAGAGAGAGAGGGAGAGAGAGAGAGGGAGAGAGAGAGAGAGAGAGAGAGAGAGAGAGGTTTATCAGAATGAAATGTGGCGAGAGGAGAGAGGAAAAGAGAGAGAGAGAGAGAAGAGAAGAGGGAGACTTAGGGAGAGAGAAAGAGAGAGAGAGAGAGAGAGAGAGAGAGAGAGAGAGAGAAAGAGAGAGAGGGAGAGAGAGGGAGAGAGAGAGAGGAATGAAACTTCTGTGCTAGAGGGAGGGAGAGGGAGAGAGAGAATAAGTGGGATGAGGATAGAGAGAAAAATACTTAAGAGTTGTCAGAGAGAGAGAGAGGTAACATCTTTGACTTGGCCCATTTATCTGTGAACTGAACATTGGGGGGGTTAGGATACCTAGAGCGAACAGCAGCGAGGGTCTCATCAGCCAACCTCTTTGGATGGTCTTTGTAGTGAATAAAGCAATCTCTGTAATTGTTAGCAATTACAGAGCGCATGAAGGCCATGATGTCCTTCCCCCGTGTATCCATCAAGATGCCTCTTGTCTGAGTGATGTCATAGTAATCGTACTGTCACCTGAAGGCACGTCTAAATCATCTGAATCATCCTCATCCCCACCACCACCCCTCCCAAAGCACTGTGCCATGCATCCCCCACCGCTCTCCCTGCTACTACGCCTACTACTGTGTTGTGTCGAACTAGTACACTGGCCACTCGTAGCTGGAGAAGCGACTCTCGACTACATGGGACTATGTGGACAACTTGTAGCTAGAGAACTAAGTCTCGACTGCATGGGAGTATGTCGATGGCTTTGCGAGGTAAAAGGACCTCCTGACGGCATGGGGGAAGGGACATAGGATGGCATGGGGAAAGGGACTCAGCTGTGTAGCTAGCTGGGTTGTGTTAACTTTGCTGGGGTAATCTCAGCTTGTGTGGGGTTGGGGTGGTTTGGAGTCTGTAGTGCCAACTCCTGGGGGGTGTTTAGAGTACCCGTCATGTAGCCGTATAACTCCCTAGGACTGGGAGGGTGTCCCAAAAGGTTATATAACTCCCAAAAGATGGTCTCCTGAAGATCAGGTGAGCCTGAAGAGCTTCTTGGCCACATGATGAACTCGGAAAAAGAGAAAAAGAAGATTACTGATGAGTTGAGAAGAGAAAAAGAAGAGAAAAAGAGAGAAAAAAAGAGAAGGAAAGAGAGTAGAAAAGAGAGGAAAAGTGGGGATAAAAGAGAGGAGAAAGGAGAGGAAAAGAGAGGAGAAAAAGAGAGAAAAAGTGGAGATAAAAGAGAGGAGAAAGCAGAGGAAAAGAGAGGAGAAAAAGAGGGAAAAGGTGGGGATAAAATAGAGGAGAAAGGAGAGGAAAAGAGAGGAAAAGAGAGGAGAGAAAAAGAGAGAAAAAGAGAGGAGATAAGAGAGAAAAATTACCACGAAAAGAGAAGGAAAGAGAGGAAAATAGAGGAAAAGAGAGAAGAAAAAAAGAGAGAAAAAGAGACGAGATAAGAGAGAAAAAGAGAGACGAAAAGAGAAGGAAAGAGAGGATAAAAGAGAGAAGGAAAAAGAGAGGAAAATATAGAGTGCAATCCCTTTTTTCAATCATGCTTTCCCTTTCCATCATTCATGCAATCCCCTTCTTCAATCATGCAATCCCTTTCCATCATTCATGCAATCCCTTTCTTCATTCATGCAATCACTTATTTCCATCATTCAATATGCAATCCTTTTCTTGGAAGTGGAAGTGAAAAGGGAAAGGGAAGAGGAAAGAGAAAGGAAAGGAAAGGGAAGGGAAGGGAAGGCTAGGCCAAGGAAAAATAACAAAGCACGTATAACAATGCGTCTATAGACGTGGCTATCTGTTTCCAAAAAATAGAGTAGATGCGTCTATAGATGCGCTCTTAGATGCACTCTTTGATGCATCTATAGACGCGCTCCGATAGACGGACTATTCTTAAAACTCGAAAAGGACATGCGCCCGACACAAAAGCACAACACTAGTACCAAAAACATTCATTTCTTGGATACGACAAAGGACGAATCCAAAGAGAGCAACTTTCAAAGAAGATCAACCGTAAAGAGACTTACCTTGGATAGAGGTATGGAAGCTTCTTGTCCTTTTTCAAAGCTTCTTCTCTTTCTTCTCTTCCTTGTTCACCCTTTGCTTCTCTTTCTTCTCTTCCTTGTTCACCTTCTTCTCTTGTGTGCTTGGATATGATTGTGCAAGCCTGGAGATAAGTGTGGGTGCTTGGAGATAAGTGTGGATGCTCGGAACTATGTCTATTAATAGCAAAGTAAGCCGTGCGATGCTAAAAGTATGTGAAAAAAAGCAAGCGTGCTAAAAGTAGGTTTGAAAATCACGCCTATAAGTGCATTTATAGGCACGTTTAATTGCACGTCTATATACGCGTCTAAATGCGTGTTTAATTGCGCATCTAAAATGCACCATAGAATAGACAGATGTAGTTTTAGATGTAGAATTAGACGCATTTTTAGACACGCACCACAAAACAAATAGATGCAGTTTTAGACGTGATATTAGACGCGCCACAGAGTTTTAAGATTAAATATTTGATACAAGAGCAAAATTTTTGGGTTGTTTATTTATAGGATGTCTTCATCTTCAATAAGTAGCTCCAATGAGGATGAATTCCTCCGTATCCACCATCGCGAAATGTGGTTGGAGCAAAAAATCAAATGTATGTGTGATTGATGTTGAGGAAACAAGTATCGTGCATGCAGGATTACACTCAATCACATCTCAAAGTATGGAGAATGGGATGTGACCGTAAACATGGTAAGTGTTAAAGAGTTAAGGTTTAAAGAGTTAAGGTTGATTGAGATACCTATGGGTGTTCATACGTTTGAGTTATGATCCCATTTTAATTTGATACAGGATGCAGTGCCACACTTGCATATGTTGCCCTATGCTCGTCGTGAGGAGGCGAAGTGTTAGCGATATGAGGTGGGATCTTCAGGAGGGACCGTTACGGATGCATGGAGTGATGGTGATAGTAGCCCTCCGCCATTACCTCATGAAGCCGTGGAGGAGAAGGTGTTTGATGATATGGTGCGGGATTGATATGTCCATCAATTCGAAGGGAGGGATGATAGCATGGACTAGGACGATCTTTTTACCATAGCATCAACTCCACTGTTTGAGGGGTGCACATTCTCTATTCTACGTGCCTCCCTTGAGTTGCAAACCATCTATGGATGGAGCAATGCAAGTTTGAATGCATTACTTAAGTAAGCTTTAAAGTCTATTTTGCAAACATGGTGAATTATGCTAGTGGGTCAATTACTCGAATGCTTTTCCTCATTTATGGTCTTCACATGCAGGCTATTGTGTAAAATGCTTCCAAGGGAGAATAAATTACCGACCTCAAGAGATCTGGCAAGGCAACATGTGACCTCTCTTGGAGGATTAGATTACAAGCGCATCCATGCATGCGTCAATGATTGCGTTTTGTTTCGTGGACTACATAAGGATGCAAGAGAGTGTCCTACTTGTGGAGAGGCAAGATATAGAGCAGATCTCAAAACTTTCGACATGCCTCGTAAGGTTCTGTGACATTTTCCCATAATCCCTCGCGTCCAACATATGTTCAAGTGCAAATCCATTGCAGAGCTCATGTCATGGCATTCCTCCCATCGATCAACCGATGGCAAGTGGAGAACTCTCGCAGATACTCCTGCGTGGAAGCATATTGAAGACGCATGGCCAAGCTTCAAGGAAGAACCTAGGAGCTTGAGACTTGGATTGGGTATGGATGGTGTGAAACCATTTGGTCTCAAAAGCACCTCTTACAGTGTATGGCCAGTGATATTAGTGAATTATAATCTTCCACCCTCTATGGCGATTAAGAAAGGACATGTTATGTTATCCCTTCTAATTCCAGGGAAACATAAAGTCAAAAATCCTGATGTTTATTTGGAGCCTTTGATTGACGAGCTAGAGATACTTTGGAGAGGTATCGAGGTGCATGATGTGAGCAGGCCTCCCTCTCACAAGACTTCAACTGCAAAGCAGCCTTGATGCGGACGATGCATGACAAAATGCAAGACCTGAAGGTAGCATGGCCGAGGGTTGGTTGGTACAAGAGTCACTTGTATATATTTCTGAGTTTCTTGTTGATGTGGATAGCTCTCTCCCACGACTATGGAGAGATGATGAAGACCTAAGGATGACCTCTATTGTGCCTCAAGGGAAAGGATGCAACAAAGTAATAGACACGGAGTTGCTTAATAATATCAACCTCTATTGCGTGCTTAATAGTGATGTGATGAAAAGATGGGTGACAAGATATGAGGATGCAAAGGCAAGAAGACAAGAAGAAAGGGCCCTCTTTCGTACACACCACGGATCTCGTGTACCATACCCTCAGTATCTAAGAGCACTTCCAAAGGATATTCATGTGGATTGGCTACTTGATGAAATGGAGAAAGTAGAAAAAGATGAAGGGATGCATAGGATGCATGAGCAAGGTCTGTATATAGAATGTTATGCATAAGTTAGGAGCTTTCAATAATTTAGATTGCTTATTTAATTGATTTTGTCTTGGTGTAGTGCACTATGTTCAATGCTATATGGTGTGAGGGCAAGCATTTTTGAACACAACGGATTGATGATAAGAGAAACACATAAGATTGTGGCATCATTGCTAGCTTTGAGGGAGCCAATGGAGCCATAGATGATTATTGTGGCATAATCCAAGATATTATTAAGCTTGACTTTTGACGCTTCTTTGTGTATGTTTTGGATGTGAAATGGTTTAAGGACATGGTGAAAAGAGGCCCTAATGCAACAATCAAACGCCATGCAAGTGGCTTTGTAACTATTGACTCCACAAAGTTTTGGCAAAGTAATAAGGACACACTAGTATTACTGCAACAATGTGAACAGGTATTGTACACACATATAAAAATACTCACTTTTAAATATTTGATACCTTCAATGCAAGGAAAATAACATGATTATATTTGTGTTTGAATTAGGTTGTCTATCAACTAATGGTGGATAATAATAGATGGTGGCATGTCATACCTATTATGCCACATTCCAAAGTGATGTATAGTACATTTACTAATATGTAGCGTATGGAGGATGATCATGGCCATGGAGGTGATGATGACCATGATATGAGAGAGGAGGATGATCATGAGATAGGAGATACAGATATTGAGGCCATTACCCTTGAGGACAAGCCTACCATTGGTGATGCTAATTTCGATGAGCACATGAGTAGCACAAGTAGTAGTGGGTTAAATGTATTTGCAGATCTAAACACTTATTTGGATTTTGAAGTAGATAGTTGGCAAGGGTTGATCTCATTGAGGATGAGATTGAACCGTAGCCCATCATTGATATTGGCAAAACTATTTTACATATTGTCTCATTCTCCTCACCTCACTTAATTTTTATATATGTGGGTTTGCAAAAAAGCATTGATGTTTTTGTTAAAATTATGTGCTTTGGTAATCATGGGCAATGTTTAGAAAGCAGTGATGTACACCAAAATCTCACTTTCTGTATTCTCTGTTTTGCGTCTAAATACGCGTCTAATTCTCAGTGTAGATGCACTAATAGACATGCCTATACACATGCAAATACATGCGCTGTTAAATGTAGTGATAGACGGGCCCGTATTTTCTCAGTGTAGACGCGCTAATATAGGCGTAAATAGATGCGCTATTAAACGCACTTTTAAACGTGCTCGTAATTTCTCTTTTCAAGCAACGCCTATAGACACACCTACTATTTTGTGCATCTATAGTTGCTTTGTGTTGTGCTCCACCCACCCCTATGTTGAGGATGGTGTAAATTGCACCATCTACATAGGGCATAGGGGCAAACCCTAACCCTAAGGGGTACTCATGTTAATGTTCAATACAACTTAGTGTACATGTAGCTATATCATGTGCACTCCTCTCTCTCTCTCTCCCTCTCTCACTTCTATTATCATGGTATCAGAGCCGATGGTGCTCCCACTCCCTTCATGAGAGTCAAGCCCTCCTTGTGAGCCATCCTCCGTGAGACGTCACAGAGAGTGAAAGCCATTCCTTCATCAAGGCGTAAGCCCTTGTTCTGTGAAGACCTAAGCCCTCTATTTGAGGCATCTTCATTCCTTCTTCATCTCTCATCATAGAGCTCATATTCACCTTCATTTGGCTTTAGAGAGCTCCCAAATCTGATATTTGGAGCTCTTATTATGGCGTCTTCAAGTTCCATGGTTTGTTATGAGAGATTTCAGTTTATGAGAGATATGGAGAGACCTTGTAGCTAGATCCTTGATTCTGAATCAAGCTCTTTGTCTGTAAGAGAGGTAGATTTTTTATCTCCATCAGCTCGCCTGGCAGCTTCAACAACAAGGCCACCATCTACACTAGACTTCTACAGTAAGCTACAAGTTCCAAACACGTCAACTGAAACCCGACCTCCAATGCTCATATCAACACACGGCTTCATCGAGCTCAAGCTCCACCTACAGCAAAAGGAGCAATAGCTCCAGGCTCCTAGCTCCAGTGACCGACAATAGCTCCTGGTCTTCAACTACCTGCTCATCAATGACGTCCAGCGAGCCTCCTCCAATGCCATCTACACCGGCTTAGCTCTCCAAGCTTCAGGGCTTGCAAACTGATCTCCACAGGTGGCTCCTTCCACAGCCATAACGTCCTCAACCTTGAAGCTCCACCAATTACTCGCTTCAAGATCCTCACAGAAGGCCACCGTCGAAGCTCAAAGCCGCCATCAATGCTCTGCCATAGCTGTAATAGCAAGTCAACCGCCTATATAACGAGTCTCCACAGGCGGCTTCCACGACTCTGCTACAGTGCCATCGACAAGCGAAGCCAACGATCGGCACACGACGTGCAACGTCCCTACATGCTAAGCTTCAACACCTCCTCACAAAAGCTCAACTGCAACTAGATCCATGACCCAGCCACCAACAGTTGACTCACAGCAGATGCTACAACGCTAACTCCTGCGAAGAGCCTTCTACACGCCTCCAACCATGCTCCAGCTCCTAACTCCACTAGGTCATGAGCACTGGCTCTCAAGCACATCTCCACCGACCATCGCTAGCACAGCTTCCACGCCACCCAATGCCTCCTACAACAGTGACTAGTAGCTACAGAAAAAGCAACAACATGGGAAAACAGACCCCGCATCCATGCCCAACGCCCATGCACAACACCTCCTTCAAACAACGACTGGCACGGTGGCATCCAATGCCATCTCTGAATGCCCAGACTCACTGCAGTCTCTTTGACAACCACAAGAAAAGAAAGCTCTAGTTTACAAGTCTATTCTTCATCAGTAGAGCAACATATCAAATTTGTGCCTTCAGCCCCAAAATTTCAACCCTTAGATCACTCTGTCCACACTGACTTTGCAGTCTTCTTCGACACCACATCATTCAACAGAGATCATAGTTCTACTGCAACATACATCCCCCATTATTATCAGTTCTTTTGGATTGGTGATGCGCTCGTATGTCACAACCTAATAGATTCTTTCTCCATTGCTACATCGACTAGCCTCACATCCAGATGCCTCTTCTTGAGACTAGCTGCACAATCCATGATGACTTATGACATGTTCTTAGTACACATCCATACATGCAGTCATCTTTTGATCGACCAGTCTTTGATCTAGGTGGACTTTACTTTTTGCATATTTCCTTCCTCTTCCCTTCATCCTATCTCTTGGGATTTGTTCCCAAAGATGAAGGATGATCCACAACTTAAGAGGGGGAAATCCACATTATGTATAGGATCATAAGTTGTACTCATTGTACATGCTTCCACTACGTAGTCACTATGCTCACACATGCACATACTACTTTAGTTTTGGATGCTAGCATATGCACCAAATGAAAAACACAAAAAGGATTTGTACATGCACCTTCTACTTACCCAATGCAATTTGAGAGGGGGTGTTGAGGATGGTGTAAATTGCACCATCTACATAGGGCATAGGGGCAAACCCTAACCCTAAACCTAAGGGGTTACTCATGTATATATTCATGTTTATGTTCAATACAACTTAGTGTATAGGTAGCTATATCATGGGCACTCCTCTCTCTCTCTCTCCCTCTCTCACTACCGCTATCACCCCGGCCCCCTCCCACCACCTCCAATCTCCTCCACCCTCATCCAACATAGGCTCCACCCTCGGCCCCTTCCACTACCTCTAACCTTGTCAAAATTATAAAAATATTTCAACAAATCTTGAACCTGATCCCAACACTGGGGGAAGCGAGGTCGAGTGAGGAGATGGAGAAGCAAGGCCGAGTGAGGAGAGAGGGAGAGGAGAGGGAGAGGAGGGAGAAATACCAAGTGGAGGGAAGAGGGAGAGGATGGAGAGGAGAGGATAGGAATGAGAGGGAGAGAAGGGTGAGGCTGAACTGAAAGAAGAGAGGAAGAGGAGGGAGAGGCCGAGTGGAGGGGAGAGAGGAGTGAGAGGGAAAGGAGAGGAGGGAGGTTGAGGGGAGATGAATGAGAGGGAGAGCAAGGGAGAGGTCAAGTGGAGAGGGGCGGAAGGGATGGGAGAAAAGAGAGGGAGATAGGGCGATGAGTGAGAGTAAGGGAGAAGGGGGTTAGGAACGACAATGAGTGAGAGGATGAGGGAGACAAGAGAGAGAGAGAGAGAGAGAGAGAGAGAGAGAGAGAGAGAGAGAGAGAGAGAGAGAGAGAGAGAGAAGAAAGGGAGAGGAGGGCAAGGCCAAGGGGAGGAGAGGGAGTGGAGAGGAGGGCGAGGACAAGCAGAGAGAGGAGGGAGGGGGAGAAGGAAGGAATAGGAGGGAGAGGCGAACGAGCTAGGGCAAAAGGGAGGGAGGAAGGCTGAGTGAAGGGGAGAGGAAAGGTAGAGTGGAAGGGAGAGGAGAGGATATAATATGATATGAGGGGAAACGAGAGGATATGATATGATATGAGAGGAAAGAGTGCTATTGGTGACGGTGAGTGGAGGAGAGGAGAATTGCTGAGAAGAGTTTTTTTTAAATGTTAGAAATTTGTAGAAGCTAGGGGTTAGTAATATATAAAGAGCGATGTTACTCTTCCCCCTCATTCTTCTCCTACTACTTTGTGAGAAGAAGGCTTCCAACGTGCGGCTTAACTCTCGAAGAAATCCAAAATGAAGTTAAAATTATGGAACATATGGCATACACCATATAAAGGTACAATTATGGAACATATGGTGTATGCCATATGAGGGTACAATTATGGAAATATGGGGTACACCACATCTCAACTCTCATTTCAAATAAGAATGCAAAATTAAGCAATAAGTGTGTTCCTCTCAAATGCCACACCTTCGCCTAGGGATCCCTTTGTGAAGGTATGGTTGAAGCCACATCTCAACTTTTTTTTAAACTTGTAGCTTGTTTATAGTAAAAATGGAAAAATTATGTAGATTCCTCTCCACATATGGCTCACACCACGCCTTCACATAAGGAATGCTTCTTGTGAAGGTGTGGCTCAAGCCACACCTTCATATAAATAGTTCTAATTTTGAGAAGAAAATTCAAATTCTTTACATTATTCTAAGAACATCTGGTACCTTCTCTTCTTTTTTTTCTTGGAAACATATGGCATACACCATACCTTCACATAGACAAGGCTCTTATTTTTCAATAAAACTTGAATTAGATAACCAAAAACATGCTATCACATTTGTATTTTATTTTCAAATCTAATACCAGAAATCAAACGTTTCAAAAAATGTATTCACATTTTTGAAATTAATAGCAAAAACTGAGGGTTTTTCAAAAAATGTTTCTACATTTTGAATTCTTTTGAACTTTTTGTTAAAAAGCATAGTTTTGCATTTGGAAATTTTTTCCCAATTACATATCTCACAATATGGGTTTTCTAAAACTGTTCTTTATAGTTTGATTTTTTCATTAAATTCATACAAAAAAAAGAGGGTTTTTTAAAAAATACTTGCACATTTTAAAATTTTTTCAATTTTAGGCCATAAAATTAGTGTTTGTTCTTAATGGAGTAATTTATTTTAGACTTTATGGTTTAGGTTTTAGCCTTTATGATTTTATAGTTTAGAGTTTAGGATTTAGGGTTTAGAGATTAGAGTTTAGGGTTAAGGTAAGAAAACAAGGAAATATGCATGTCCAACCATGCAAATGAAATTTGAAGTGAATGACACTTTACATAAGCCTTAATCTTGCTTACATTAAGATCTACACAAAATATCTTACCCATCCAAGACACACACATATGCTAGAAGCATGCTTGATGCATATATTTTTTATACTCATGCATGATGCATACAAACAAGGAAATATGCATACCCAACCATACAATTGATATTCGATGGGAATGATCCTTTGTGTAGGACTTAATCTTAGTAAGGTTAAGGCTTGTCCAAAGTATCATGTCCATAAATATACATACATATGTTACAAGTACACCAATGTGTAGTAACAAGCATGCATGAATCATGGTAAGAAAGAAGGAAATATGCATGTGCAGCCATGCAAAATGATAGCGGATGGGTATGCTACTTTGTACATGCCTTAACCTTACTTATAGTATGTCTTGTGTAAAGTATCATGGCTAGCATAGACATTCACATAGGCTAGAAGCACACCAATGCATGTTTCTTGACCCTCATGGATGACACATCGTGAGTAATGAGGAAAAATGTGTCCTTGGCCATGCAGATCATATTGGTGGGCATGGTACCTTTCATGGGCCTTAAATTTGGTGATATTAAGGGCCATGCAAAGTACTATACCGATCAAAGACACGTACATTTGAATGATGCATCCCAATGTGTGTTTTTTTACCCTCATGCATGATGAGAAACAAAGAAAAATGCATCCTCGACCATGCAAATGATATTCGATGGGAACGATAACTTGCATGGGCCTTAATTTGGGTGAGATTAAGGCCCGTGCAAAATTACAGTGACCATTGGATGGATGTACATACCCCGATGTGTGTTTTGTAACTCATGCACGATGCATGGTGAGAAATAATAAAAAATGCATGCTTGATAATGCAAATGATATTTGATGGAAATGGTAGTTTCCATGGATTTAAAAGTGGGTGATTAAGTCCCATGAAAAGTACCATACCTCTATTAGAGACATGCACATTTGAATGTTGCATCCCAATGCATGATTTTGGTCCTTCGAGCATGATGCATGGTGAGAAACAATGGAAAATGCATCCTCCACCACGCAAATGATACTCAAGGGATATGGTACTTTGCATGGTACTTAAAGTGGATACTATTAAGGCCCATAAAAAATACCTAGATGATCAGTCTTCATAGACATGCACATTCGAATGACGCATCTGATGTGTGTTTTTTTGCCACTCATGCATGATACATAGTGAGAAACAAGGGAAAATGCTCCCCCAACTATGAAGAATATGATATCCAATGGGCATGGTACTTTTCAAAAGACTTAAAGTTGGTGAGATTAAGGCCTCTACAAAGTATGCCCATCGAAGACATGCATATTCAAATGAGTGTGTTCTTTGACCTTTATGCATGACAAAAAATGAGAAACAATGAAAAATGCATCCTAACCACCCTGCAAATGATATCTGATGGGTATGATACTTTGTGCAAACCTTAACATACTTATATTGATACATGTGCAAAGTATCATGCCCATCTGAGATACACACATAGGCTAGAACCACACAGATGCATCTTTTTTAACACTCATGTGTGATGCATCATAGGAAACAAGAAAATGTGCATGTCTAACCATTCCAAATGATATCCAATAGGTATGATATTTTGCAGAGGTCTTAATGTGAATAAGATAATGAAGGCCTATGAAAAGTATGATGCCCATCAGAGACACAAATAGGCTAGAAGCACAGTGATACATATTTTGTTTTATTCTTTGTTTTAAGGGAAGTTTACTTGTAAATTATTTTAGAAGTACTTAAATTCTAGTTTCCTTTTCCATTGCAACTAATATTTGCTCTATTAAATTTAGTGCAAGAAGGTTTAGATGTGGTGTTGTATTTGAGAAATGAAGCAGTGGCCTTTGGGCAAATACTTAGTCTTGATCCCATGAGCTTGTGTCATTTTCAACATTGTGATGGATGAAGATGTGTGGTGATAGTCACCAATGTAATTTGCCATCATGCAAGCACAAATAATTCTTTAAGATTGAGATGAGATCATTCCAAAGGCTTTTCTTCTTGATATTATACAAACTTATCTTGAGGGAGAAAGGTGGACATTTTTTTTTTCTATAGAGAAATATTAGGAGTTGGGAGATTTTATTAGCTTTGTTTAACATGTGAAGGCATCATTGAAAGTGCAATGGATAGAAGTTCACATTTACAAGTCCCTAATACTATCACCTGTGGGGTAGATTTTGTGACATCCCATATGGTCCAAAAAAAATCTTCCTTGTCTACTCCATTACCATGTCAAAGCAGGTTGAGAATGTAATACAAGAGCTCAATGATAAAAGTAGATTGAGAATGCAATACAAGAGCTCAATGATAGAACTATCATTGGGGCGCTTGGTGGGGGCTGTGTCTTTTCTCTGAGCTTTTGCTCCGAGCAATTTTTTTGATTATGGTGAATATTATCTTTAGATAGACAATGTTGTTGCATCATTGTATACCCCACAAAGATGCCCATTCTAGACCCCTTTTTTCGATAAAAAAGGGTTTTTGGGCTGTCATTTTCCACATGAAAGCAACCCAAAAACCCCTTTCTTCAACAAAAGGGATTTTTGGGCTGCTCATTTTTAGGAGGAAGTAGGCCAAAAAACCCTTTTGTTGAAGAAAGGGTCTCCCAAACCCCTTTCTTCAACGTAAGAGGTTATGGACTACTTTCATGTGAAAAGGATTGTTGGGAGACCTCTTTCTTCAATGAAAGGGGGTTTTGGGCTACTTTCATGTGAAAAAGAGAAGACCAAAAACCCTTTTCATGGAAGAAAGGGGTGTTTTTGCCTCGCCCAAATATCACTTTCTTCAACGAAAGGGGGCTTTGGGCTGCTTTCTTCTAAAAAAGAGCAGCCCAAAAAACCCTTTCATTGAAGAAAGGGGTTTTTGGACTGCTTTCATGTGAAAAAGAGAAAGCTTTCTTCTAAAACAGAGCAGCCCAAAAACCCGTTTTGTTGAAGAAAGGGGTTTTTGGACTACTTTCATGTGGAAAAGGACAGCCCAAAAACCACTTTCGTTGAAAAAAGTGGTCTTTGGGCCTCTTTTTTTAGATTGGCCATGTAGAAAAAAGAGGCTTAAAGACCCCTTTCTTTGACAAAAGGGGTTTTTGGGCTGCTCTTTTTCACATGAAAGCATCAACCCCAAAACCCCTTTTCATGTGAAAAAGACTCAGCCCAAAGACCCCTTTCATTTGGGTCTTTGGGCACATGTAAAAAAAAGAGGCCCAAATACCCCTTTCTTCAATGAAAAGGGTTTTTGGGCCTTTGTTTTCACATGGTCCATGAAAAAATAGCCCCAAAAAGCCCTTTCTTTGAAGAAATGGTTCTTTGGGCCTCTGTTTTTTGATTGCCCAATATGGGCAATGTAAACAAAAGAGGCCCAAAGACCCTTTTATTCACAAAAGGGGTCCCTATGTATGGCTTCATTTCATGAACTTTGAGACAAAAATATGCATTCACAATTCAATTTGCTCAGATGCTTGAAACCCTCCTTGGTGGGCCTTAGGTATGGGATTGGGTCCTCACTCTCACATCTTTAACCTATTAACCATGAATAGGAGAAAAAAAAAAGAGAGGACGTATGGCAACTTGGAGGAGAAGAGCCTATCACATGTCACAAAGAAAGAGCTCTAGGATGGAGGCTTGGAGAGGGGAGGAGGTGGAAAGACAAGAGGTAGGCTTTGAGTGGGGAGGAGGTGGAAAGACAAGAGGCAGCTTTGGGAGGAAGAAGGAGACAAAAGGTCAATGGAATGGAGGAGATGGAAGTTCAGATTTGGGAGGAAGGAGGAGATGGAGGGTCAATGGAATGAAAGAAGGAGATGGAAGGTCTCAGAGACATGGGTTAAGACTTAGCCAAAATTTTGAAAGCCAATCCAAGTATGCAAGGTGAATTGATTAGCAATCGATCAATTCATGTGCTAAAAGGAGCCTCTCTCTCTCTCTCTCTCTCTCTCTCTCTCTCTCTCTCTCTCTGATATGTGTGGTGTGTTTGTGTGTGTGTGTGTTTGGGGGGGGGGCACTCACTATATGCATATGAACATATATATACATTTGTGTATCACATATGTGCACACATGCTCACATGTATGTATGGTATGGGAGAGAAATGAATATATATATATATATATATATATATATATAGAGAGAGAGAGAGAGAGAGAGATAGAGAGAGAGTCCTCATCACAATGATGTCCAAAAGAACACAATGATACAAAAGAAATTCTTAAAGCCTCCAAAGCCATATACAAAAAGAATAGATCCACATAGAGCTCCTCTAATAAGTTGAATTGTTTTAGTTGATTATAGAGTAAAAGACAACAAATTCAAAAAAGATCTACATAGAGCTCCCCTAATAAATTGAATTGCATTTGTTGACTAAATTGGGTTATATGAAACTTGAATTTTTGTTTATTGACATTTTAAGATCCACCTTGAGACCCAGCAGAGCATGTCTATAATTCATCATAGATGAGTGATGCAACTTATCCAAAAAGTGCCCATATATGAACGTGGGGTTCTACTCACAAACCAGGCTTCATACCTTGGCACAATTGCAACAAGGTAAATGATATTTAATCATTCAGAAGGCCTCTCAAAGATAAATAAAGCAAACACAAAAGAATCCACTGGAGATGGTGTGGAGGAAGACTGTATGAGATAAGGGGGAGAGAGAGAGAGAGAGAGAGAGAGAGAGAGAGAGAGAGAGAGAGAGAGAGAGAGAGAGAAGGGGGGGGAGCGAGAAAAGGTGGAGATGGTGTGTAGGACTCAGGAAGACTTCAGGTGATAAATAAGGGGAGAGAGAGAGAGAGAGAGAGAGAGAGAGAGAGAGAGAGTCAACCACTTTAAAGTCTTCATTCAAGTCCATACTATAGCTAATGAAGAGAAGCCAATTATCAACATATTGTGCAATAGGAAAAATGCACATCCAAAAAATCTAAAAATGCTAATTTCTGCTTTGTCCAATTTGAAACGTTGCTAAGGCTACTACCCAGAGGACAGGCCAAAAATAAGAGCTAGAAGATGAAAGTAGGTAGGGGAGTAAATGAGGAGGAGTGCCATTGCTAAAGTTAGATTCGACAGACCTTGGCCCTCAACCTTAGCCTATTTGGAGTGGCAGAGATCAAAGCAGTTGGGAGACAAGGGAAGATCTTCTGTATAAATGACTCAATGGTTCTTATGGCTCTAGAATCTAGGATGATTGTCCACATTGAGAGATTCAGTGGAAGCATGCGGTTTTGGCCATCTATGATGGGGAGCTGAGACAAGATAAAAGAATTGGAGCTTTTTCATACACCAACTTGGATCAACAAATGAGTACAGCTGAAGAGCCCAGCTTGGAGCCCACTGAGCATCACAAAACTCCAAAAGAAGAGAAAGAAGTGAAAGATGAAGGTGGTTGAAAGAACAAGGGCAAAGTCTATGGTTGAATCATGGTAGCAAACTCCTAAGTTAGTGAGGAAAAAGGATGGCGAATCATGCTGAGAAAGAAGGGTGGCACTCCATGGTACCAAGCCCTTGAGTTGGTGAGGAAGAAGGGTGGCGAATCATGGTCAGGAAGAAAGGCGGTGCTCCATGGTGGAAAGCTCTTGAGTTAATAAGGAAGAACACCTATTTCATTAATTTTGGACTCTTGGATAAAACATTTCAAAAAAAGAGGCTCTTATAAAACAAAACATTGAGTCAAAAAGGAAGATTTTAAAAAATCAAATTAGAAAAAATGACGTGAGATGTTATTAAAACTAGAGTACATTAAAAATAGAGTACATCACATTGTTAAAAGAGACAAAAAGTAAGATTTTAAAAAATCACATTAGAAAAAATGGCGTGACATGTTATGAAAACTAGAGTACATTTCAAAAAGAGCACATCACATTTGTAAAGAAGTAGATCATATTACTCAAAGCCATATGGTGTCAAAAAACACCTTAATACAGTCTCTCTTAACATCATCTTAACATCACATTTGTACAAGAAGTAGATCATATTACTCAAAGCCATATGGTGTCAAAAAACACCTTAATACAAAGCCATATGGTGTCAAAAAACACCTTAATACAGTCTCTCTTATCTAAGTCTAGAAGATCTCATCATTCGTCTCTCTTATCTTCTCAACAACCCAATCTTTCACTGCCTCCATAGCTGTATCCTCAACATAATTACATGCGAAGAAGAAATTTAAGCAATCACAAATTGTTTCTTTATAATTTCTCTGAGAGGCTCTTATTGTTCTCTCAGCATCCGCATCAAATCGCCCATGACGAGAGCTGCAATAACGCAGGTTACTTAAGAAGTCTAATAGATCTTGTCATGCTTTTATCATACGTCTTAAAAGTCTTTCACTCTCTACTATCTTGAGAGTCTCCTCCCTCTCTGCGTGCCTTTGTGTAGCAAATTCCTCTCTCTCCATGTGTGTCAAAGGAGAACCTTGTCGAATTCTGGCCTCTCTCTATGCTCCTTGGTCAGCAATCCATTCTTTGAGATTGTTAATTCCGAACTCCACGTCTTCGACAATGCCAAGGACATCCATGGGTGGGGAGATGATAAAGAAAGGGAGATGGACTACGATGCAAGAAAGAAGAGAGTGTCTGCGGAAGGACTACGATGGAAGAATACAAGTTAATGAGAAGCACTAGGATGGATGAAAGAAAAGAGTGTTTGAGGAAGAACTAGGATAAAAGAATACTTGGTTATCAGGATGGATGAAAGAAGACTCTGAGAGTGTTTGCGGAAGGACTAGGATAGAAGAATACAAGAAGAATACAAGTTAATGAGAAGCACTAGGATGGATGAAAGAAGAGAGTGCTTGTGGAAGAACTAGGATAGAAGAATACTTGGTTATCAGGATGGATGAAAGAAGACTCTGAGAGTGTTTGCAGAAGGACTAGGATAGAAGAATACAAGTTACTCAGAAGGACTAGGATGTAAGAAATAAGAGTGTGTTTGTGGAAGGACTAGGATGGAAGAATACAAGTGCACTAAGGCACGATGTGTTCACTATGATAAGGATAAGGGTTGGAATAAAGTGAGAGGCACGATGTGTTCACTATGATAAGGATAAGGGTTAGAATAAAGCGAGTGGAGATTGAATGCTCTACTTTAAGTGAGTGGAGATGATAAGGATAAGGGTTGGAATAAAGTGAGAGAAGCATTGCGAATGCTCTACTTTAAGTGAGTGGAGACTGTCCAACTGAATAAAATTCTCATCACACAAGGATTTATTTCCAAATAATCACATCATCACACATTCATATCATAAAATTGTGTGCATGAAGAAATATATTACAAATATTACATCATCATATATTCATATCAAAATTCTCATCACACAAGGATTTATTTCCAAATAATCACATCATCACACATTCATATCATAAAATTGTGTGCATGAAGAAATATATTACAAATATTACATCATCACATATTCATATCAAAATTCTCATCACACAAGGATTTATTTCCAAATAATCACATCATCACACATTCATATCATCAAAATTGTGTGCATAAAGAAATGTATTACAAATATTACATCATCACATATTCATATCAAAATTCTCATCACACAAGGATTTATTTCCAAATAATCACATCATCACACATTTATATCATAAAATTGTGTGCATGAAGAAATATATTACAAATATTACATCATCACATATTCATATCAAAATTCTCATCACACAAGGATTTATTTCCAAATAATCACATCATCACAC
The DNA here is from genome assembly GCF_047967505.1 of Dipteris shenzhenensis. NCBI lineage: Eukaryota > Viridiplantae > Streptophyta > Polypodiopsida > Gleicheniales > Dipteridaceae > Dipteris > Dipteris shenzhenensis. The sequence continues at coordinate 3,457,664 of NC_141617.1, read as the reverse complement.
ATTCATATCATAAAATTGTGTGCATAAAGAAATTATATAAATATCATCAGATTATGCCACTTAAGTAATAAGTCACAAATTGGTGTATAATCAACAAAAACTACAAATACAACATCATACATGCATCACAACTCTTGTGATGCTTCTAGTGGAGACTGTGGCAACTCTTCTGATGCTTCCAATGGAGGCTGTGGTGCTGTAGATGTACACTCGGTCTCTACTTCTTCTGTAGTATCTAGTGCTTTCGGAGTAGACTCAGTATCCTTTTCCTTAAATGCAAGCGGAGGTGGTGGCAACTCTTCTGATGCTTCCAGTGGAGGTTGTGGTGCTATAGGTGTACACTGGGACTCTACTTCTTCTGTAATGTGCAGTGCTTTCATAGTAGACTCAGTCTCCTCTTCCTTAAAGGGAAGCTCTGATATTGCTTCAGTTGCATGTTGTATTCTAATGGCAACAATTAGGTCTCGAATGATTTCAGCCCTAAACAATTGTATATCCTCCTCTGAATATTTGAGCTCCAAAGAGTCTTCTGATGACATCTGTGGCTTAAGTGAGAAAATTTCTTTGAAAATCAACATGCAGTTGTAGGCAACTCTCCACCCACAACTATGCCCATCTTCCTACTCTACTACTAAATGCTTTTGGAAGTCTACTGAGTCTTTGTGCTGTCCTATTTCTCTGATAGCAGATACCAACTTCTCAATCGACCTGCTCATCGTGACATATTAAAAAAACTTAGTGTGTCTATCACATAAGGTACATAATATAGAAGTAACAACAGATTAATAGAATACTTATGTTTGCACTGAGCCATGAAAGCCTGCAATCGAGTTAACAAACCAACAATAGTTGTCTTCAAGGTTCCAAACCACTAGACTCCAATGTTCCCTACACGAATAATTAAGAACCGTTATTATTTAACACAATGTAGCCAGTATAAGATGAAAATAAAAGTTGCCATGATACTTACATCTCATGATATGCCATAAATAGGACTCGCACGCCATGTAAATGTAAAGGCTGTAATAATTTACAAACATCAGCTATTATCTTTCTGCTATCGCTAAGTATAGGAGAAAGGAGGGAATCCAACATATACACACGATTTTGTACGACTCTACCAAATCGTGAGATAACTATACTGCACCAACAAATAAATGAATATTAGCTTATTAGATTTAATCAAAATATTGAATTATCAAGTAGAGAAAAAGTTTGTATCAAACCTGAGAATGGCCATCATAATGTTGTTATTGACCTCATTTGAAGCTCTAGAGAGAATTGAAATCTCCTCTCCCCCAAATTCAAGATTCTGAGGTCTATGTTGAATCATAACCCTAACATTAAAAGAGCTTCCCAATTCTTCTAATGAAGCCATGTTTGTAGAGTTGAGGTCTTCTATCCTCTTTGACTCTTTGATGGCATTCATTTTGCAATCAATGATTGCTCGAATGGTACATGTTATAAATGCAAAGAGATGCAAATCCGTATATGTTGACAGTGTGGTGTCATTTTGTATCTCAAAAATTTGACCAAGTACCAAAAAGCAATTGTAGCCCACCCTCCATCCACAATTATAGATGTGGCTATTCTCTTGATGTGATACCTGACATGTTATATACTCTATTTGTTGTGCCAAGTCACATTGCCACATTACTATGTCGATAGCATCTACTAACTTTCGAGCTGATCTGCACATCAAAACATATAACAACAGTGAATATGTGCATTGCATATCAATCTACATGTCAAGAAGTGACAACAAGTGTAGTCTATACTTACTCTAACACATTGCCATGGATGGATGTCATTGAGTTGGTAAAGAAGCACTTCTTCGCAAGGATGTCCACGACTACCAGACTCCAATGTGAGCTGCATTATCAATAAAGAATAATTACTGTGTTTGAGACAATTCTAGCAATGCAATAGAAAAAACAAGTAGGGTTTGATGCTTACTTCTCATAATATGCTATAAAAATAACTCGTGCGTCATTCATAGGAACGTGCTTCAACCACTTGCAAACATTCTCTATGGTTTCTTCTTTGTTGCTAAGCACTTCCGAAATACGAGGATCGAGCATATATGAAACGCTTTGTATATTTTGCGGAAAATTTGCTATAACATTACTATATTAAAAAAAACAGTATTAGCTTCTTGGGTTTAATCAAAATAAGCAAAGTATAAAGCCAAGGAAAAGGCTGCATCAAACCTGAGGATGGTTGTAATGACTTTGACATTAACCTCATTCTTAGGATTCAAGAGGATTGAAATCTCTTCTTCACCAAATTCAAAAAAATGAGGTTGTTGTCGAATTAACAACATAGTAGTGAATGAACTTCCAATCTGCTCCAATAGATTCATATTTTTATGACTCATCTTATTGAGGGAGTAGTCTACATCGTATTCTTCTTCACTTGCTATGTCCTCCACATCCTCCTTCTGCCATAAAAATATAAAAAAGTTATGCGATGTACACATCCCAAATAAAGTCTTAAACAAGCAGATAAGGTTTCATACATGCTTTCATTAGAGTGAGTCTCTCCTCTGCTTGGAGCAAAAATTTAAAAAGGTTTCATACATGCTTTCATTAGAGTGAGTCTCTCCTCCTCTTGGATGAAAAATTTAAAAAGTTATGAGATTTACACATCCCAAATGAAAATAATGGTTTAAATAATCATAGAAGTATAAAGATAGCATGCTTTCATTAGACAAGTTATGAGATTTACACATCCCAAATAAAAATAATGGTTTAAATAATCATAAAAGTATAAAGATAGCATGCTTTCATTAGACTCAGTCTCTTCTCCTCTTGGAAGAAAATATAAAAAAGTTATGAGATTTACACATCCCAATTAAAGGCTGGAACAAGCATACAAGTATAAAGATAAGGTTTTATACATGCTGCAATGTAGTCATATTTTCATGTTGTTTCCCAATGGTAGTAATTAGATGCTGAATACTCTCAGCCCAAAATGCTAGCAGATCAGCTTCTGTATATGATTCCATTTTGACTGGTAACTCCAAATCAAAAATCTCTCTAAGAAACAACATGCAGTTGTAGGCAACTCTCCACCCACAGCTGTGTCCATCTTTTTGCTCCACTGGCAGATGTCTTTTGAATTCTACTTGATCTTGTGGCTCCGTGGTTGTTTTGACAGCAGATACTAGCCGATATGCGGGAAGTAGCAAGCTAAGGGTGTCCACTTTTTGTTCGCTCCCCAATCCTTAGGAGGTGGAAAAACAAGCTTTTTAGCACACAAAAATGCAAATCTCACCTACTTCCCTATGGATCTAGTCTTTGAAGTCTTCTGACACAACATCACACTTGCTATTGTGCACACAATCGTATAGTTTGAGTAAAAATTCGATGCACACACAAAAAATTTCTTTGTGTCACACGGCATGGTTCCAGGGTGGTCACACGTTTGTCACGAACAGAGAGTGTCATATTAAATTCTAAATTTCTCACTCATTTTAGATTAAATGTTATTGAAACTTTGTAAGTGGTCTCTTTGCATTATGTAGAGCTTAACTTGATTTATTGGTAATTTTTTGAGTGATTTATCTAATTATAAATAATTATTTATAATAAATAAAGTCATAAAATACATGCATTTTAGTAGCACACCACATTTTTTTAGTATTTTGAATAATTAAGCAAATCCAATTCGGTGGAAGGTTAGTAGGCACATAAGGGTGTGTGGTTGAATCATCAAATCCCAAATCCAACGGTTAGATTTAGGAAGATTGAAGTTTAATTTTTACTTTTACTCCTTAGAGGATCAACAAAGAATATTAAAAATAAATCTAGTAATTCTCAAACATAACCAAACATTTCAAAAATGTCAATATTTTTAGTTCTCTGCATGATGAATAAGAGGAAAAAATTTTGGTTAAATTTGAGTAAGGGAAATGTACGATATGGCCTCCAACAGTTAAATCTCCCTTTTGTGGGGGAAAAAGGGCCACCCAAGCCTAATACCAAGACAAGGTAGGCTTGGTATTAGGCTTGGTGAGGTAGGCTAGGAGCATCACCGACCCTAGTGGCAAGCCTTTGGAGTCTGCATGCTGCCCATGTGGAAGGCTGAGTCATCAAAACCATGCCACGTTGTTAGACCACGTGGTGCCATCTCATCAAGGAGATGTGACATCACTCCTTGCCATGTCACCTTACATTGCCACACGTGCTGCCACATGTGCCACCTCATCATTCCACATCATGAGCCATGTGATCACACAATGCCACCTTGGCATACCTCCTCAACCTTGCCACGTCACCAATCCCTCCACCTCAATTTGCCATGTCAATCTACCACCTCATGAATGCCAACTCATCATGCCACATCACCTTTCAATGTCATGGAAGAGACTATATTACCACATCATGACCATGCAGGAAGAGACTATATTACCACATCATGACCATGCATGGTGCCACATCAGCCAGATGTATACACATGAGGATGTGCGAGGCATACAATACCTCGATCGAGGTATATGACCTCGGGGAGGCATACAATACCTCCATCGAGGTATGTGACCGAGGACACCTAGGGATACCTCGATCGAGGTTCATACATGCGTAATGCACTGAATACCTCGATCCAGGTATAAGGTCTGATCGAGGTATATGATCGGGGCTCTGGGCATAGCAGACCTCTCCACCAAAACTTAGCCAATTAGTATCAATCTTAGCACCAAAACTTAGCCAATTAGTTTCAATCTTAGCACCTCTCCACCAATAATAATGAAGAGCAATCTAGTGGATGAGATGAGGCTCTCTATAAGACACCATGTTTTGGTTCATCTCACCCATTCTTAGCCATTCTTGCCTCCTCATCACTTTGTCACACCTTCCATCCTACTTTCATTGAGAATGGGTTCTCAAAGCCGTAGAGCTAGTAGACGTGAAAGATGTAGGAACCCCCCCCCCAAATCTCATTGACGAGGAGTGCAAGCGGAAGGCTCATGAGCGCAAGAGAGCCTCTAGAGCTCGAGCTCACGCTGCCACCACTAATCCACCTCCAGCTCTACCTCTACATCCCACCTCCACCCCCACCCCCACCTCCATTGTCCCCCCATCCTCATCCGCTCCCCTACCTCTAGCCTCCGCCCTTCCCCTAGCCACCTACATTTTGGCCTCCACCTCTACCTCTTCCCCCTCCCCCTCCCCCTCCCCCTCCCCCCGCTCTACTTGGCACCTCCCTTCCCCCGTCCACCCTACCATCTCCCATTGATCCCCTTGCCCCACCTTGCAGTAGCAGTGTTGCTTCACGACGTGACTTGCTGAAGTCCACTATCCGTCGTTGTACTAGCAAGATTGTGCAGTCTTTTTTTTGTGACCTCACACCAGCTTCGCAGTCTTCTCTTCTCACGTCCCTGATTGATCACCCTGACTTGGTAGAGTGTAGGAGGCTTGCTGGTCTTGGTGCACGTAGAGATAGGGTTGTATCTAGCGAGGTCCTTAGCAGTGTTCGACGTTCCTATGCTTCTATTAAGCATAGGAACTCCAATGATGCCTTGGCAGCACGTCGTGCTATTGTGGCTGCCATTAGTAGACCTCATATGATAGGCCATGTGTGTACCGCTTCACGTCTTCTTCAGATTGCACCGCGCACATTGCGAGTAGGCGCGAGTAGGCATCATTAGGAGGCAGAGTCTATAGGATAGTGAGACTGATGCTCTTTGGGCTTCGAGTGGTCGTGCACCTTGCAGCGATCGATTGTTGGATGATTCCTCCAGGTACTTCATACAACAATTTTGGGAGGAGCATCACAGAGCATCCCCGGTGTTCAAGAAGGCATTGCGGAAGAGGGTGTCATGCGGTGTGTACATTGAGCATGGTGCATGTTTTTTGGAGTGTACCCAGACTGAGTTGTACACTCAGTTTGTAGAGGCGCACCTGGAGTTCAAGATTGGGCAGAGATCATTTGAGCGATGCAGGCCATGGTTTGTGCGATGCTCTTAGGAGCGTGACACATGTTGTTGCCGCTACCATGTGGATTTTGGATTGATGTATGACGTATTCCGTTCCCTTGATGGTCATAGGGGAGTGGTTCCTACTAGCCCTCGCGACTTCATTCATTCCATATTGTGTACACGAGATGGTGATGCTTTATTCCACTCCCTTGATTGTGTGGAAGGCACGTGTACTTTGTGTGGTGACTTTGCTAGAGTGCCACGAGTTGCACTAGATACTTGTGATGTGCAGATGGTTCGTTGGCAGTAGTATGAGTACTGTACCTTGACATTAGATGGTGGTGCACAGTCGAGGAGGTTGTAGCTTGTGGGGAAGGAGACACCACGTGTTCTATTCATTGACAGTTTTCGAGGGAAGCTGTACCGCTACATACGCCACTCGCACACTGTGAAATGGGAGGATCGTCAGTTTCGTGCATGTTTGAGGACATTTCTTACAGGGGTGGTTGTCTCAGTGGTGGACTTTGTGGAGAATTACACCTTTGCACCACAGCATGAGATCCAATCGGAGTATTATTTCTCCAAACAGGTGACGTGTGATTGAGTATTGATTTTTTCCCCGCCTCATTATATTGAATTATTTCAATAGTCATATTTTTTTTCAATGCCATATTACAGGTTGCTATATTTGTGCACATTAGCTATCGTCATGCACAAGCTCATGTGGATGGCATTGATAGCACCATGGACTCACACGTCATTGTGCGAGAGTATCACTTATACATTAGTGATGATCAATCGCATGATGCCCATTTTGTGCAGCATTGCTTTACTTTGCATGATAGTTTCTTGAGGGATCATGGTGTGACATGGCAGCGGTGCTGGATTTGGTTAGACGGTTGCGGTGGTCAGTTCAAATCCGCTAGACGGTTTTATTGGTTCTGCAGATGGCACCGTGAGACAGGCATTCCGATTACATGGAGCTACTTCGAGACAGGCACGGTAAGGGAGAGCACGATGGTGCAGGTCCTTGCGTGAAGCGTGCTTTGCGTCGATACCAGTTGCGTCACAGTGCCGATCGCTTCAAGGATGCACATGATGTGGTGCGGTGGTGCAGCCAGCACTTATCCACTAGTGCTACCTCCTCGTTTCAGTCGCATGACGATAGGGTGGTGAGCCGGTATTTTTGGTGCGTGGACATTGGGATTCTTGATCGGTCTAGGCCTTTTGATTGTCGTTCTGTGCCTGGCACTCTTGATTTCCATTCCATCAGGAGCGTAGGTGAGTCTCACCCCGCGATCTTTTCTCGACGGTTTGCATGTTTTTGCTTTGCATGCATTGATGATGATTGGGGAGGGTGCTCCATGATACCATGGGCCGATCCATGGGTACGGCGAGTGCTTTCTCCCTTCCAGCCTTGGGAGGAGGTACATGATGATCAGGATGCGGGATTCAGTTCCTCTAGAGATTATGACCAGCTTACAGATATTTTGCATATTGGTGATATCTTCGCGCTTATTGCTTCGGAGGGCAATGAGGAGGGTGTGGATTATTACTTGTTGCGATGCTCTATGCTGAAGAGTGTGCTGAATGAGGATACATTGGATCGGCATGGGATGCACTTCAATGCTCATAGCATGATCGTAGGTGGCCACTATTTTCAGCAGATACAGAGGTGTGGTCGCTATATTGAGTTCCAGGAGTACATGGCAGATCAGGAGGCATACATGTATTCTCATCTCGTTGTTGGGATCAAGATTACTTTGAGTCGTGTTTGCACTTGCAAGGCGACGTCCACTCCACAATGGCGCCTTGCAGTGGCGGATCACGAGAGCATACTTGCAACTATTGGCATGAGAGCTGATCCTGAGGAGTAGCACATTACATATCATATTTTTTGGGATCATCAATTGATCAGATTGATTTTTATTGGGTATCACTAGTTGATTACACTTTTTTGTATTCGATCTGTATAGGCTCACTGTGTGACCGTACCATTGTAATTTTCATGGACTCATATTTTGTATTTCACTATGATGGCTGTATACACGTTCATACACATCATTGTATTAGATTCTATTTTTTACATGATGTCCGATGTCTTCTCAATGGGATTTGTTGTGTTTGTAAAACAAAAAATTGTTTATTAGTAGTAATGTTGTAATTTGTTTTGTGCTTTAGGACATTTTAAAAACGTGACTAAGAAAATTCGCGCACGTACTAACGAAATACGCGTGTGGACTTACTTGTTGGGGATGAAACTTCGCACGACTCTTAGGCCACCCTAGACATACATCCACGTGAGATTTGGTCTGAACTGATTTGGTATGCGCCACATGGAAGGTACAATGCGTACATTTTTACAATCCCTACTAGCACGACTACGTATGAGCTATGGCGCATGTACTAACAAAATACGCGTGTGGACTTATCTGTTGGGAATGAAACTTCGCACGACTCTTAGGCCACCCTAGACATACATCCACACAAGATTTGGTCTCCAACTTATTTGGTATGCGCCACGTGGAAGGTATAATGCGTACATTTTTACAATCCCTACTAGCATGACTACATGTGAAAAATGGCGCACGTACTAACCAAATATGCATGTGGACTTATCTGTTGGAGATTAAACTTTGCACGGCTCTTAGGCTATCGTAGACGTACATCCACGCAAGATTTGGTGCCCAACTGATTTGGTATGCGCCACGTGGAAGGACAGCTGCATACATTTTTACAATCCCTACTAGCACGACTACGTGTGAAAAATGGTGCACGTACTAACGAAATATGCACGTGGACTTATCTGTTGGAGATTAAACTTTGCACGGCTCTTAGGCTGCCGTAGACGTACATCCACGCAAGATTTGGTCTCCAACTAATTTGGTATGTGCCACGTGGAAGGACAGCTGCATACATTTTTATAATCCCTACTAGCACGACTACGTATGAAAAATGGCGCATGTACTAATGAAATACGCACGTGGACTTATCTGTTGGGGACGAAACTTCACACGCCTCTTAGGCTACCCTAGACGTACATCCACGCAAGATTTGGTCTCCAACTGATTTGGTATGCGCCACATGGAAGGACAAATGCGTACATTTTTACAATCCCTACTAGCACGAAATATGCGCGTGGACTTATTCCATTCAAATAGGCAGCCTTCTCCATTTCACCCTCTTGTGGAAGGCTCTGCTTTATGAGTCTGCCTCCCTCGATCCTCAAAGTTCACAGTACAAGACTCGATTGACAATCACATGAGTGGATCACGATTTGCTAAAATAGAATGGTTACCACGCTAATGTTACATGCTAGAAGACTATATTGTTAATTTAGGAAAATCCCAGATTTACCACTCTCAAGCTCTATAATCCTCTCAGATTCTTTGTATCTCCTATGAATTACCAATTGGCCACATCCATTGTCTTGCCATCCTAACCATTGCATTGCTCTGCTCATCTATGGCTGCTGCTCTGTATTTGCTTCCACCATCGGAAACTTTTTCATCCTTCACTTCCTCTGTCAAGCAAATTCTTTCTATGCATTGCAAGACAGATAGCAATGGGGTTGAAGCACAAACGGCCAGAAAATACGTTGGGTGCCCCGCAATAGCTTGAAGAGAAGAAGTTAGAGGAGGATTCTGTTGTCACTCCCTTCTTCTATGCAGGATGGGAAAAAGAAATACCTATCTAATGTATTTCATGTCCCGAACATCACCAAGAACCTCGTTTCTGTTGGTCAAATGTACTAGTTTGAATAACACATCTAGGACTGCGTTTTTTGACGAATGTGCATGACACTAAGACAAAAACGGTGTTTTATGCTTGATCGACAATGCAAAGCATATCCGATGGGCACAATAATTTGCACACACCTTAACCTAGGTGGAATCAACTTATATGCAAAGTGGCACACCCATCCCATAAGTGCTTGATTGGATAACATACCCAGAAGCATGTTTTTTGACGGATGTGCATGACACTAGAGCAAAAATAGTATTTAATGCTCGATCGACCATGCAAAGGATATCCGATGGGCACAAAACTTTTCGTACGCCTCAACCTGGGTGGTATTGAAATGTTCTCAATGAGGCACACCCATCCGATAAGTACTTGGTCAGATAACACACCTAATGGCGTGTTTTTTTGCGGATGTGCATATCATCAGGGAAAAAATGGTGTATAATGCGTGATCGACCATGCAAATCATATCCGATGGAGAAAATACTTTGCACGCATCTCCATGTAGTTAAAACGGACTTGCGTGCAAAGTGGAGCCCCCATCTGATAAGTACTGATTTGAATAACACACCTATGGCCGTGTTTTTATATGGTTGTGCATGACACTAAGGCAAAAACGGTGTGTTATGGTTGATCGACAATGCAAAGCATATCCGATGGGCACAATACTTTGCACACACCTTCAACTAGGTGGAAGTGACTTACATGCAAAGTGGCACGCCCATCGCATAAGTGCTTGATCAGATAACATACCTAGCAGCGTGTTTTTTTACGGATGTGCATGGCACTAAGGTAAAAATGGAATTTAATGCTTGATCAACCATGCAGAGCATATCTGATGGGCATGATACTTTGCACACACCTTCAACTAGGTGGAATTGACTTACATGAAAAGTGGCATTCCCATCGCATAAGTGCTTGATCGGATAACACACCTAGCAGCGTGTTTTTTTACGGATGTGCATGGCACTAAGGCAAAAATGGTATTTAATGCTCGATCGACCATGCAAAGCATATCCAATGGGCATAATACTTTTCTTATACCTCAATCTAGGTGGTATGAAAATGTTGTCAAAGAGGCACACCCATCCGATAAGTACTTGGTCAGATAACATACCTAAGGGCGTGTTTTTTTGCGGATGTGCATACCACTAGGAAAAAAACGGTGTATAATGCGTGATCGATCATGCAAATCATATTCGATGGTGACAATACTTTGCACACACCTCAACCTAGTTGAAACGGACTTGCGTGCAAACTGGAGCCCCCATCCGATAAGTACTAGTTTGAATAACACATCTAGGACTGCGTTTTTTTATGAATGTGCATGACACTAAGACAAAGACGGTGTTTTATGCTTGATCGACAATGCAAAGCATATCTGATGGGCACAATACTTTGCACACACCTTGAACTAGGTTGAATCGACTTACATGCAATGTGGCACGCCCATCCCATAAGTGCTTGATCGGATAACATACCTAGCAGCGTGTTTTTTGACGGATGTGCATGACACTAGAGCAAAAATAGTATTTAATGCTCGATCGACCATGCAAAGCATATCCGATGGGCACAAAACTTTTGGTACTCCTCAACCTAGGTGGTATTAAAATTTGCGCAATGAGGCACACCCATCCGATAAGTACTTGGTCAGATAACACACCTAGCAGCGTGTTTTTTTACGGATGTGCATGGCACTAAGGCAAAAATGGTATTTAATGCTCGATCGACCATGCAAAGCATATCCGATGGGCACGATACTTTGCACACACCTTCAACTAGGTGGAATAGACTTATATGCCAAGCAGCATGCCCATCCCATAACTGCTTGATCGGATAACTTACCTAGCAGCGTGTTTTTTTGACGGATGTGCATGACACTAGAGGAAAAATAGTATTTAATGCTCGATCGACCATGCAAATGATATCGGATGGGGACAAAACTTTTCGTATGCCTTAACCTAGGTGGTATTGAAATGTTCTCAATGAGGCACACCCATCTGATAAGTACTTGGTCAGATAACACACCTAATAGCGTGTTTTTTTGCGGATGTGCATATCATTAGGGAAGAAATGGTGTATAATGTGTGATCGACCATGCAAATCATATCCGATGGTGACAATACTTTGCACGCACCTCAATGTAGTTAAAACGGACTTGCATGCAAAGTGGAGCCCCCATCTGATAAGTGCTTATTTGAATAACACACCTATGGCCGTGTTTTTATATGGTTGTGCATGACACTAAGGCAAAAACGGTGTGTTATGGTTGATCGACAATGCAAAGCATATCCGATGGGCACAATACTTTGCACACACCTTCAACTAGGTGCAAGTGACTCACATGCAAAGTGGCACGCCCATCGCATAAGTGCTTGATCAGATAACACACCTAGCAGCGTGTTTTTTTACGGATGTGCATGGCACTAAGGCAAAAATGGTATTTAATGCTCGATCAACCATGCAAAGCATATCCGATGGGCACGATACTTTGCACACACCTTCAACTAGGTGGAATTGACTTACATGCAAAGTGGCATTCCCATCGCATAAGTGCTTGATCGGATAACACACCTAGCAGCGTGTTTTTTTACGGATGTGCATGGCACTAAGGCACAAATGGTATTTAATGCTCGATCGACCAGGCAAAGCATATCCGATGGGCACGATACTTTGCACACACCTTCAACAATGTTGAATTGACTTACATGCAAAGTGGAACGCCCATCGCATAAGTGCTTGATCGGATAACACACCTAGCAGCGTGTTTTTTTACGGATGTGCATGGCATTAAGGCAAAAATGGTATTTAATGCTCGATCGACCATGCAAAGCATATCCGATGGGCACAATACTTTGCACACACCTTTAAATAGGTAGAATTGACTTACATGCAAAGTGGCACGCCCATCCCATAAGTGCTTGATTCGATAACACACCTAGCAACGTGTTTTTTGACGGATGTGCATGACACTAGAGCAAAAATAGTATTTAATGCTCGATCGACCATGCAAAGCATATCCGATGGGCACAATACTTCGCACACACCTTCAAATAGGTGTAATTGACTTACATGCAAAGTGGCACGCCAATCGCATAAGTGCTTGATCAGATAACACACGTAGCAGTGTGTTTTTTTACGAATGTGCATGGCACTAAGGCAAAAATGGTATTTAATGCTCGATCGACCATGCAAATGATATCCGATGGGCACGATACTTTGCACACACCTTCAACTAGGTGGAATTGACTTACATGCAAAGTGGCATTCCCATCGCATAAGTGCTTGATCAGATAACACACCTAGCAGCGTGTTTTTTTATGGATGTGCATGGCACTAAGGCAAAAATGGTATTTAATGCTCGATCGACCATGCAAAGCATATCCAATGGGCATAATACTTTTCCTATACCTCAACCTAGGTGGTATCAAAATTTTGTCAAAGAGGCACACCCATCCGATAAGTACTTGGTCAGATAACATACCGAAGGGCGTGTTTTCTTGCGGATGTGCATACCACTAGGGAAAAAACGGTGGATAATGTGTGATCGACCATGCAAATCATATCCGATGGTGAAAATACTTTGCACACACCTCAACCTAGTTGAAACAGACTTGCGTGCAAACTAGAGCCCCCATCCGATAAGTACTAGTTTGAATAACACATCTAGGACTGCGTTTTTTGACGAATGTGCATGACACTAAGACAAAAACGGTGTTTTATGCTTGATCGACAATGCAAAGCATATCCGATGGGCACAATAATTTGCACACACCTTAAACTAGGTGGAATCCACTTACATTCAAATTGGCACACCCATCCCATAAGTGCTTGATCGGATAACATACCCAGAAGCGTGTTTTTTGACGGATGTGCATGACACTAGAGCAAAAATAGTATTTAATGCTCGATCGACCATGCAAAGGATATCCGATGGGCACAAAACTTTTTGTACACCTCAACCTGGGTGGTATTGAAATGTTCTCAATGAGGCACACCCATCCGATAAGTACTTGGTTAGATAACACACCTAATGGCATGTTTTTTTACGGATGTGCATATCATTAGGGAAAAAATGGTGTATAATGCGTGATCGACCATGCAAATGATATCCGATGGACAAAATACTTTGCACGCACCTCCATGTAGTTAAAACAGACTTGCGTGCAAAGTGGAGCCCCCATCTGATAAGTACTTATTTGAATAACACACCTATGGCCGTGTTTTTATATGGTTGTGCATGACACTAAGGCAAAAACGGTGTGTTATGGTTGATCGACAATGCAAAGCATATCCGATGGGCACAATACTTTGCACACACCTCAACTAGGTGGAATTAAGTTACATGCAAAGTGGCACGCCCATCGCATAAGTGCTTGATCAGATAACACACCTAGCAGCGTGTTTTTTTACGGATGTGCATGGCACTAAGGCAAAAATGGTATTTAATGCTCGATCGACCATGCAAAGCATATCCGATGGGCACGATACTTTGCATACACCTTTAACTAGGTGGAATTAACTTACATGCAAAGTGGCACGCCCATCCCATAAGTGCTTGATTGGATAACATACCTAGCAGCGTGTTTTTTGACGGATGTGCATGACACTAGAGCAAAAATAGTATTTAATGCTCGATCGACCATGCAAAGCATATCCGATGGGCACAATACTTTGCACACACCTTCAACTAGGCCGAATCGACTTACATGCAAAGTGGCACGCCCATCCTATAAGTGCTTGATCGGATAACATACCTAGCAGCGTGTTTTTTGACGGATGTGCATGATACTAGAGCAAAAATAGTATTTAATGCTCGATCGACCATGCAAATGATGTCGGATGGGGACAAAACTTTTCATACGCCTTAACCTAGGTGGTATTGAAATGTTCTCAATGAGGCACACCCATCCGATAAGTACTTGGTGAGATAACACACCTAATGGCGTGTTTATTTGCGGATGTGCATATCATTAGGGAAGAAATGGTGTATAATACGCGATCAACCATGCAAATCATATCCGATGGTGACAATACTTTGCACGCACCTCAATGTAGTTAAAACGGACTTGCATGCAAAGTGGAGCCCCCATCTGATAAGTACTTATTTGAATAACACACCTATGGCCGTGTTTTTATATGGTTGTGCATGACACTAAGGCAAAAACGGTGTGTTATGGTTGATCGACAATGCAAAGCATATCCGATGGGCACAATACTTTGCACACACCTTCAAGTAGGTGGAAGTGACTTACATGCAAAGTGGCACGCCCATCGCATAAGTGCTTGATCAGATAACACACCTAGCAGCGTGTTTTTTTACGGATGTGCATGGCACTAAGGCAAAAATGGTATTTAATGCTCGATCGACCATGCAAAGCATATCCGATGGGCACGATACATTGCACACACCTTCAACCAGGTTGAATTGACTTACATGCAAAGTGGCATGCCCATCGCATAAGTGCTTGATCAGATAACACACCTAGCAGCGTGTTTTTTTCCGGATGTGCATGGCACTAAGGCAGAAATGGTATTTAATGCTTGATCGACCATGCAAAGCATATCGGATGGGCACGATACTTTGCACACACCTTTAAATAGGTGGAATTGACTTACATGCAAAGTGGCACGCCCATCCCATAAGTGCTTGATTGGATAACACACCTACCAACGTGTTTTTTGACGGATGTGCATGACACTAGAGCAAAAATAGTATTTAATGCTCGATCGACCATGCAAAGCATATCCGATGGGCAAAATACTTTGCACACACCTTCAACTAAGTGGAATTGACTTACATGCAAAGTGGCATTCCCATCACATAAGTGCTTGAGCAGATAACACACCTAGCAGCGTGTTTTTTTATGGATGTGCATGGCACTAAGGCAAAAATGGTATTTAATGCTCGATCGACCATGCAAAGCATATCCGATGGACACAAAACTTTTCGTACGCCTCAAACTAGGTAGTATTAAAATGTTGGCAATGAGGCACACCCATCCGATAAGTACTTCGTCAGATAACACACCTAGCAGTGTGTTTTTTTATGGATGTGCATGGCACTAAGGCAAAAATGGCATTTAATGCTCGATCTACCATGCAAAGCATATCCGATGGGCACGATACTTTGCACACACCTTCAACTAGGTGGAATAGACTTATATGGAAAGCAGCACACCCATCCCATAAGTGCTTGATCGGTAACATACCTACCAGCGTGTTTTTTGACGGATGTGCATGACACTGGAGCAAAAATAGTATTTAATGCTCAATCGACCATGCAAATGATATCCGATGGGCACAGATCTTTTCGTACACCTTAACCTAGGTGGTATTGAAATGTTCTCAAGGAAGCACACCCATCCGATAAGTACTTGGTCAGATAACATACCTAACGGCGTGTTTTTTTGCGGATGTGCATATCATTAGGGAAGAAATGGTGTATAATGCATGATCGACCATGCAAATCATATCCGATGGTGACAATACTTTGCACGCACCTCAACGTAGTTAAAACGGACTTGCGTACAAAGTGGAGCCCCCATCTGATGAGTACTTATTTGAATAACACACCTATGGCCGTGTTTTTATATGGTTGTGCATGACACTAAGGCAAAAATGGTGTGTTATGCTTGATCGACAATGCAAAGCATATCCGATGGGCACAATACTTTGCACACATATTCAACTAGGTGGAATTGACTTACATGCAAAGTGGCACACCCATCGCATAATCGCTTGATCAGATAACACACCTAGCAGCGTGTTTTTTTACGGATGTGCATGGCACTAAGGCAAAAATGGTATTTAATGCTCGATCAACCATGCAAAGCATATCCGATGGGCACGATACTTTGCACACACCTTTAACTAGGTGGAATTGACTTACATGCAAAGTGGCATTCCCATCGCATAAGTGCTTGATCGGAGAACACACCTAGCAGCGTGTTTTTTTACGGATGTGCATGGCACTAAGGCACAAATGGTATTTAATGGTTGATCGACCATGCAAAGCATATCCGATGGGCACGATACTTTGCACACACCTTCAAACATGTGGAATTGACTTAGATGCAAAGTGGCACGCCCATCGCATAAGTTCTTGATCGGATAACACACCTAGCAGCGTGTTTTTTTATGGATGTGCATGGCACTCATGCAAAAATGGTATTTAATGCTCGATCGGCCATGCAAAGCATATCCGATGGGCACGATACTTTGCACACACCTTCAACTAGGTGGAATAGACTTACATGCAAAGTGGCACGCCCATACCATAATTGCTTGATCGGATAACATACCTAGCAGCGTGTTTTTTGATGGATGTGCATGACACTAGAGTAAAAAAAGTATTTAATGCTCGATCGACCATGCAAATGATATCCGATGGGCACAAAACTTTTCGTATGCCTCAACCTAGGTGGTATTGAAATGTTCTCAACGAGGCACCCATCCGATAAGTACTTGGTCAGATAACACACCTAATGGCGTGTTTTTTTGCGGATGTGCATATCATTAGGGAAAAAATGGTGTATAATGCGTGATCGACCATGCAAATCATATCCGATGGTGACAATACTTTGCACGCACCTCAACATAGTTAAAACAGACTTGCATGCAAAGTGGAGCCCCCATCTGATAAGTACTTATTTGAATAACACACCTATGGCCGTGTTTTTATATGGTTGTGCATGACACTAAGGCAGAAACGGTATGTTATGCTTGATCGACAATGCAAAGAATATCCGATGAACACAATACTTTGCACACACCTTCAACTAGGTGGAATTGACTTACATGCAAAGTGGTACGCCCATCGCATAAGTGCTTGATCAGATAACACACCTAGCAGTGTGTTGTTTTACGAATGTGCATGGCACTAAGGCAAAAATGGTATTTAATGCTCGATCGACCATGCAAAGCATATCCGATGGCCATGATACTTTGCACACACCTTCAACTAGGTGGAATTGACTTACATGCAAAGTGGCATTCCCATCGCATAAGTGCTTGATCGGATAACACGCCTAGCAGGGTGTTTTTTTACGGATGTGCATGGCACTAAGGCAAAAATGTTATTTAATGCTCGATCGGCCATGCAAAGCATATCCGATGGGCATAATACTTTTCCTATACCTCAAGCTAGGTGGTATTAAAATGTTGTCAGAGAGGCACACCCATCTGATAAGTACTTGGTCAGATAACATACCTAAGGGCGTGTTTTTTTGCGGATGTGCATACCACTAGGGAACAAACGGTGTATAATGCGTGATCGACCATGCAAATCATATCCGATGGTGACAATACTTTGCACACACCTCAACCTAGTTGAAACGGACTTGCGTGCAAACTGGAGCCCCCATCCGATAAGTACTAGTTTGAATAACACATCTAGGACTGCGTTTTTTGACGAATGGGCATGACACTAAGACAAAAACGGTGTTTTATGCTTGATCGACAATGCAAAGCATATCCGATGGGCACAGTACTTTGCACACACCTTCAACTAGGTAGAATCGACTTACATGCAAAGTGGCACGCCCATCCCATAAGTGCTTGATCGGATAACATATCTAGCAGCGTGTTTTTTGACGGATGTGCATGACACTAGAGTAAAAATAGTATTTAATGCTCGATCCACAATGCAAAGGATATCCGATGGGCACAAAACTTTTTGTACGCCTCAACCTAGGTGGTATTGAAATGTTCTCAATGAGGCACACCCATCCGATAAGTACTTGGTCAGATAACACACCTAATGGCGTGTTTTTTTGCGGATGCGCATATCATTAGGGAGAAAATGGTGTATAATGCATGATCGACCATGCAAATCACATCCGATGGTGACAATACTTTGCACGCACCTCAACGTAGTTAAAAAGGACTTGTGTGCAAAGTGGAGCCCCCATCTGATATGTACTTATTTGAATAACACACCTATGGCCGTGTTTTTATATGGTTGTGCATGACAGTAAGGTAGAAACAGTGTGTTATGCTTGATCGACAATGCAAAGCATATCCGATGGGCACAATACTTTTCACACACCTTCAACCAGGTGGGATTGACTTACATGCAAAGTGGCATTCCCATCGCATAAGTACTTGATCGGATAACGCACCTAGTAGCGTGTTTTTTTTACGGATGTGCATGACACGAGCAAAAATAGTATTTAATGCTCGATGGACCATGCAAAGCATATCCGATGGGCACAACACTTTTTGTACACCTCAACTAGGTGGAATTGACTTACATGCAAAGTGGCACACGCATCCCATTAGTGCTTGATTGGATAACATACCTAGTAGGCTCATGTGTTTTTACGGATGTGCATGACACGAGCAAAAATAGTATTTAATGCTTGATTGAGCATGCAAAGGATAACTTGGCATGTACATCTGATGAGTACTTGATCGGATAACTTCTCCCACCAATAAATTAAGTACTAATTAAAAATTATAATAAATGAGTAGATTATTAAAAAGAGACTAATATTTATGTAATTGTTGCTACTGCAACTTGCTTGCAAAGGACTCTCACAAAGGAGATGGCTATAGATTTTGTTCCAGGGATGGATGTGATTTTATGTAGCAAAAGAGAAGTAGTTGCATTTGCTACAATCCAAGATAGTGATCCCAATTCAGTTTGCCACTTTCGAAGACTTGGCGAAGATAAGGTGGCAGTTACTGTATCAAAGATTCTTAGCGCACATGTTGAGCTAAAGTATAAATGTGGAGATATGGAAACACTTGGAGATGTTATGCCCTACAATACATCCAACAAATCATTTATAGCATGGGACAAAGATGAGACTTATGCAACAGACATTATCAAGAATACAAAGTGCACCACCTTGGACTTTACTATAGGGGACATTTTACAAATGAGATCATTTGCAAATAAGACTGTAGCAGAAGGTGAAGTATTGGGATTTGAACAAGTGGAGCAATGGTCATTTGCGCAGATGAGGATTCTAAAAGTCAGTGATGATGGTATGGTTGATAACATAACATCCTTATGTGATCCCTACTATGAGGTAGGCAAGAATATGAGATGGAGCATGCAATTTTTAAACATGAGAAAGAGGCACGTGGTTTTCAATGATAAAGACAACGTATACTACAATATCAAAGGACCTAAAAAGCGTGCCCATGTGCCAGGCTCTATCACTTCAAATGTGGATGATTTCAATATACTCAATTATAGAAGTGACATCTTATCTGGAGTGGATGAGTTCATTGGTTTCGAGAAACAAAATGATTTTAGAAGCGAAGCCTTATCTGGGGTGGATGAATTCTTGCACAGTGAGAAGGGCAAAGGTTTCAATAGCGATGTCTTGTCAAGTGTGGATGAGTTCATGCATATTAACAAACCTAGTGTCAATCAAGCTTGTGGATTTGTGAAAGCCATGCAAGATGTCCCAATGAGTGATGTTCTCTCAGGAGTGGAAGAGTTTCAAGGTTCTCAATACTCTCGTAGAATATTGAATTCATTGAATGGTCCTAAGAGTATGTTAAAAACGAGGATGAGATCAACAGAGGATTATTCAGTATTTAACTTTGATTGTGATATGAACAAGGATGCAACGACCAATCATGGATGCTTGGTTACAAACAAATGTGAGGAGAAGAAGTGCATAAATACAGATAACAACGTGCACGAGGAACGAAAACGGTCATACATATGCATGAAGAGAAAGCGAATCCAGGCAGATCCACAAAAGCAACCAAAGAGGAAGAGAGTAATGAAGGAGGAGAACATGTTAAATGCATTGGGATATCTATGTTGCAAGTGAAGATGTATGCACTTCATTGATCTGGCAGACATCAGGGAATGTAGAGGACACGTGTGGCAAAGAAGAGGAAGCGAAAGAAATGAATACCTTCTCACAAGTCTCTCTTGCTTTCTTTAAAATGGCAATAAAAGGCTAAGTTCAAGACAAAAGGTAAAACCTCTCGTAAATGGAAAAAGGATTTGCAATAAGGCATATCGCAATATTACTGGATTATCCCATGGTACATATTGGGATTTAGTCACCAAGGCAAAGGGCGGCAACAAATTTAGCATTCACGGTAATAGAGGAAGGTCCAAATCAAGAATCTCAACTGTCAGGGCAGCAGCAATTTTGCAAGACTTCATACATGAAAATGCTTTGCCTCAACCCCATATATCTACCAAACTCCCTAACGGTGACGCGATCACTGAAATGCACCTTCCAATGGGCTTGACAAAGCTCGAAGTATTTGACTCTATTGCAGAAAAGCAAAGGCAAAGAGGGGATGCCATAGCTTCTTCTCATACTTTGTATACTCTTTGGAAGAAGAACTTTGGATATGTTAAAGTCCCAAGGAGGCAAAAAATGTCAAAGTGAAATGTTTGTGATGATTTAAAGCGAGCAATTGAGAGTGCAACATGTCCAAATCAAAGGGAATTATACAAAAAAAACCAAAAATCTCATCATGACCTTATTCGACATTCCAGACAAAAATATGCATTTTGGAAGGAGCAAGCTATTTCGCGTCCTGATGACTACATGTGCCTTATTGTAGATGGCATGGATCAGAATACAACAACATTGCCTCGTTATTTTAAATTTTTATGTTAGATTTGAACAAACTATAAACTAAGATAAATAAAGTAAGAACAACATCATGAAAGTACCAAAATGAATGTGTACATCATCATCATCATCATGCAAAAGTGCATCCCTAAACAAGATATGTGTGAAGCCTGAACAATCATTCTGAATGAGAATCTGATAACTCCACATATGAACCTCTAGTCATCCTGTGACGTGGCTCCTGTATGACCCGCTGCCCAACTGTCCGCTATGTGCCCTCGGGCAAAGCCAGATCAGATGGGCTAGCCTCATCTCCTGGATCAGATGGGCTAGCCTCATCCTGATGAAGAGGAGGGCATGTTGTACGAGCCACCGCTGCCATCTCTGCCTCCCTCACCTCCTCTATGTATGCGTGGCTCAGCTCCCAAAGTCGTGCATCTGCAAATACCCGTGCCTCAAATCCAGCTCGAGTAATTGTCTCTACATGTAGAAGATGCTAGTCTCGCCCAAGCTACTGCTCCACCCACTGTTGCAATGATATATGAAGCTCTGCCTCTCGCTCAATATGACGTGTCTCCTCTGCTCGTGCCTCATCACCTGGCATGAAATCACCATATGAGAAGCATCATGGAACACACGCTGCAACCACTGAAGTATTAGCACCCTCTTGCTGCAGTAAAGCTCTGTGTGCCTCCTCCCTGTAGTGCTCTATCAAGACCACACGGGCAAATGGATCAATGGCTGATGATGATCAGGATACAGATCATCCATGCCTAGTCCATTCAAGAAAGGTTGTAATGCATGCTTTCCAATGCAAGTCTTTCCGGTGGTTTTTGGGTTAAGGAAATGAAGACTGCAGTGCATGTGATCAATAGATCACCTAGTAAGAGTTTGGATGGTGGTATTCCTGAAGAGGCATGGAGTGGCAAGAAGCCCTCTTACTCTCATTTGCGTATATTTGGGTGTGAGGCATATGCACATGTGCCAAAAGAGCTTTGAAAGGAGCTAGATCCTAAGTCTAGGAAATGCATCTTTTTGGGTTATGGTGAAAGTGGAGAGATGGGCTATCGTCTCTGGGATCCAGAAGCAAAGAAGATCATATGCAGCCATGATGTAGTCTTCAACAAGAAGAAGATGCATAAGGCACCCATGAGGGATGTGAAATGAGGAGAATCACTTTCCAGGATGTGAATCCACCTGTATATGTTGATAAACATCAAGCTGTCCATGCAGCAAATGTGCAAGAAATGGTACCACCATGTACTCCCACAGGTATACAATCAAGGGTAGATGATGGATCATCTATTGGTGGAAATGATGAGCCAAATGTGGCTGATATGTAGGTGGGACAGCAAGCTGAAATGCCCTTGAGAAGATCATTTAGAGTGTCTAGACCGCCTGATAGGTTTGTTCTAGGGGTAGACTATGTGATGCTTACTGATTGCGGGGAGCCTTCTTGCTACAGAGAGGCTATGATGCGTGAGGATCAATGCAAGTGGGAGTATGCTATGCAATCAGAGATGAGTTCACTTATGAAAAATAAGACTTGGGACTTGGTTTCTTTGCCACATGGAAAGAAAGCATTGCCATGTAAATGGGTCTACAAGATGAAGGTCACAGGTGATGATGTGCCTAGGTACAAGGCCCATTTGGACTAGTGGCAACAGAGGATATGGAGCTTATGCAGATGGATGTCAAGACACCTTTCTTGCATGGTGATCTGCATGAGGAAATTTATATGGTGCAGTTAAAAGTCTTTGAAGAAAAGGGCAAAGAGCATTTAGTTTGCAAGCTGAAGAAGAGTCTCTATGGTCTTAAGCAAGCGCCTAGAGAATGGTATCAGAAGTTTGATGCTTTCATTCGGTCCCAAAGTTTTAGAAGGAGTGAAATTGATCACTGCCTCTACACCAAAACGGCTAAGGATAATAGCTTGATAATCCTGGCACTATATGTGGATGATATGCTATTGGCTAGCAAGAATACTTATGAGCTAGATGCATTAAAGGCCAAATTGCATGAGGCCTTTGATATGAAGGATTTGGGACTTGCAGGTCATATTCTTGGTATGCGCATCACGCATGATCAGAGTAGGAAACTCCTTTGGCTTTGATAGAAGGAGTATGTTACAAAAGTATTACAGCGTTTCAATATGGAGGGGGGGAAGGCAGTGAGTACTCCATTGCCACCATATGTGAAATTGAGTCATACAGATAGTCCCAAATCAGATGAGGAGAGGGCCATGATGGCCAAGGTTCCTTATGCATCAACGGTTGGTAGTCTTATGTATGCTATGATAGCTACTAGACTAGACATTGCATTTGCAGTGGGAGTTGTTAGCCGGTATATGGCTAATCCAGGAAAGAGGCATTGGGAGGCAATTAAGTGCATCATGAGGTACATGAAGGGTACCAAGGAGATGTGCATCTGCTTTGGTAGAGGAGACATGCGTGTACTTGGGTACACAGATTCAGACTATGCAGGGCATGTGGATAGTAGGAGATCCACTTCTAGTTATGTGTTCACCTTTGTAGGTGGTGTAGTGTCGTGGATGTCTCGCGCACAGTGTTGCTATGTCTACCACAGAGGCTAAGTATGTTGTAGCCATAGAGGGTTGCAAGGAGGCTATATGGCTTGATTGGCTAGTGGGAGATTTGGGGATTCATATAGGTGTACCGACATTGCATAGTGATTCCATGAGTGCTATTCAGCTAGCACGGAATCCGGTCTTTCATGCAAAGACCAAACACATTGAGATTAGGTACCATTTCATCGGGGAGGTACTTGAGGACAAGCGCATAGAGCTTGTCAAGGTCCATACAGATGATAACCCTGCAAATATGTTGACGAAGAGTCTACCTAGTCAATGGTTTGAGTATTGTCGTGTATTTATGGGCATTGGATAGTATGCTCACTGGTGGCTCTCCCTTAAAGGCACATTGTCCTTTAAGTGGGAGGTTGTGGGGGTTAAAGCTCATTGTGCCTTTACCTCGGTTATGTACAATACTCAAACACATATATAAATGAATGAAAAAGAAGATTTGGGTGTTTTGCACCCACCAAAAACTTGTGTGGCTCTCTGTTTCTCTCTTTCCCTCTTCCATTCTGCTTCCGTTAAGAGCACTCTAACAAATAAGTCCACATGCGTATTTGGTTAGTACGTGCACCATTTTCCATACGTAGTCACTAGTAGCGAGTGCTTGCAAAAATGTACGCATTATACCTTCCATGTGGCACATACCAAATCATTTGAAAACCAAATCTTGCATGGATGTAGGTGTAGGGTAGCCTAAGTGCCATGCAGAGTTTCATCCCCAATAGATAAGTCCACATGCGTATTTGGTTAGTATGTGCACAAATTTTCTTAGTCACATTTTTAAAATGTCCTAAAGCACAAAACACAATTACAACATAACTACTAATAAACAATTTTTTGTTTTACAGAAACAAAAAATCCCATTAAGAAGACAATGGACATCATGTATAAAATAGAATCTAATACAATGATGTGTATGAACGTGTATAAAACCATCATAGTGAAATACAAAATATGAGTCCATGAAAATTACAATCGTATGGTCACACAGTGAGCCTATACATATCGAATACAAAAATATGTAATCAACTAGTGATACCCAATAAAAATCTATCTGATGAACTGATGATCCCAAAACTACTATATGTAATGTGCTACTCCTCAAGATCGGCTCTCATGCCAATAGTTGCAAGTATGCTCTCGTGATCCTCCACTGCAAGGCGCCATGGTGGAGTGGACGTCACCTTGCGAGTGCGAACATGACTCAAAGTAATCTTGATCGCAACAACAAGATGAGAATACATGTATGCCTCCTGATCCACCATGTACTCCTGGAAATCAATATAGTGACCATGCCTCTGTATTTGCTAAAAATAGTGGCCACCTATGATCATGCTATGAGCATCGAAGTGCATCCCATGCCCATCCACTATATCCTCATTTAGCACACTCTTCGCCATAGAGCATCACAAAAAGTAATAATCCACACCCTCCTCATTGTCCTCTGAAGCAATGACCGCGAAGATATCACCAATACGCAACATATTTGTAAGCTGGTCATAATCTCTAGAGGAACTGAATCCCGCATCTTGACCATCATGTATCTCCTCCCAAGGCTGGAAGGGAGAAAGCACTCGTCTTGCCCATGGATCGGCCCATGGTATCATGGAGCACCCTCCCCAATCATCATCAATGCATGCAGAGCAAAAACATGCAAACCGTCAAGAAAAGATCGCAGGGTGAGACTCACCTAGTATGCTCCTGATGGAATGGAAATCAAGAGTGCCAGACACTGACTGACAATCAAAAGGCCTAGACCGATCAAGACTCCCAATGTCCACGCATAAAAAATACCGGCTCACCACCCTATCGTCACGCGACTGAAACGAGGAGATAGCACTAGTGGATAAGTGCTGGTTGCACCACCGCACCACATCATGTGCATCCTTGAAGTGATCGGCACTATGACGCAACTGGTATTGATGCAAAGCATGCTTCATGCAAGCACCTGCACCATCATGCTCTCCCTTACCGTGCCCTGTCTCGAAGTAGCTCCATGTGATCGGAATGCTTGTCTCACGGTGCCATCTGCAAAACCAATAAAACTGTCTAGTAGATTTGAACTGACCTTTGAACTGACCACCATAGCCGTCTGACCAGATCCAGTGCCGCTGCCGTGTGACACCATGATCCCTCAAGAAACTATCATGCAAAGTGAAGCAATGCTACACAAAATGGGCATCATGCGATCGATCATCACTATGTAGAAGTGACACTCTCGCACAATGATGCATGAGTCCATGGTGCTATCAATGCCATCCACATGAGCCTATGGATGACGATAGCTAATGTGCACAAATATAGCAACCTGTAATATGGCATTGAAAAAAAATATGACTATTGAAATAATTCAATATAATGAGGCCATAAAAAAACCAATAACTCAATCACACGTCACCTGTTCGGAGAAATAATACTTCGATTGGATCTCATGCTATGGTGCAAAGGTATAATTCTCTGCAAAGTCCACCACTGAGACAACCACCCCTATAGGAAATGTCCTCAAACATGCATGGAATTGATGATCCTCCCACTTCGCAGTGTGCGAGTGGCGTATGTAGCGGTACAACTTCCCTCGAAAACTGTCAATGAATACAACACGTGGTGTCTCGTTCCCCAGAAGCTACAACCTCCTCGACTATTCACCACCATCTAATGTCAGGGTACTGTACTCATACTGCTACCAACGAACCATCTGCATGTCACAAGTATCTAGTGCAACTCGTGGCACTCTAGCAAAGTCACCGCACAAAGTACACCTGCCTTCCACACAATCAAGGGAGTGGAATAAAGCATCTCCATCTCGTGTACATACATAATATGGAATGAATGAAGTCAAAAGGGCTAGTAGGAACCACTCCGCTATGACCATCAAGGGAACGGAATATGTCATACATCAATCCAAAATCCACATGGTAGCGACAACAACACGTGTCACGCTCCTGAGAGCATGGCACAAACCATGGCCTGCATTGCTGAAATGACCTCTGCCCAATCCTACACTCTAGGTGTGCCTCTACAAATTGAGTGTACAACTCAGTCTAAGTACACTTCAAAAAACATGCACCATGCTCAATGTACACATCACGTGACACCCTCTTCTGCAATGCCTTCTTGAACACCGGGGATGCTCTACAATGCTCCTCCCAAAACTGTTGTATGAAGGACCTAGTGGAATTATCCAACAATCGATCGCAGCGAGGTGCATGACCTCTCGAATTCCAAAGAGCATCAGTCTCACTATCCTCTAGACTCTGCCTCCTAATCATGCCTACTCACAATGTGTGCGGTGCAATCTGAAGAAGACATGAAGCGGTATGCACATGGACTGTCATATGAGGTCTACTAATGGTAGCCACAATAGCACAATGTGATGCCAAGGCATCACTGGACTTCCTATGATTAATAGAAGCATAGGAACGTCAAACACTGCTAAGGAGCTCGCTACATACAACCCTATCTCTACGTGCACCAAGACCAGCAAGCCTCCTACACTCTACCAAGTCAGGGTGATCAATGAGGGACATGAGAAGAGCTGACTGCGAAGCTGGTGTAAGGTCACTATAAAAATACTACACAATCTTGCTAGTACGATGATGGATAGTGGACTTTGGCAACTCGCGTCATGAAGCAACACTACTGTTGCAAGGTGGGGCAAGGGGATCAATGGGAGATGGTAGGGTGGAGGGGGGAAGGGAGGTGCCAAGGGGAAGGGGGGGAGGGGGAGGGGGAGGGGGAGGGGGGAAGGTGGAGGGGGAAGAGGTAGAGGTGGAGGGCAAAATGTAGGTGACTAGGGGAAGGGCAGAGGCTGGAGGTAGGGGAGCGGATGAGGATGTGGAGGGGGGGACAATGGAGGTGGGGGTGGGGGTGGGGGTGGGGGTGGAGGCGGAGGTAGGATGTAGAGGTGGAGGTGGATTGGTGGTGGCAGTGTGAGCTCTAGCTCTAGAGGCTCTCTTGCACTCACGAGCCTTCCGCTTGCACTCCATGTCAATGAGATTTGGGCAGGGGGTTCCTACATCTTTCACGTCTACTAGCTTTATGGCTTTGAGAACCCATTCTCAATGAAAGTAGGATGGAAGGTGTGACAAAGTGATGGGGAGGCAAGAATGGCTAAGAATGGGTGAATGAACCAAAACGTGGTGTCTTATAGAGAGCCTGAACTCATCCACTAGATTGCTCTTGATTATTATTGGTGGAGAAGGTGCTAATAATTGGCTACTAAAATTCTGTTTGACTTTGTTTTGAAACTAATTTTTGTGGTCTACTCAAATAAGTTGATTTTAATCATATTATATATACATGGAATCCAATGTTAATTTTGAATATTTGCATCGTTTGATTTTATTTCAGTTTTCAGTCTTTTTCCTTTTGTAGTTCTAACCTATGCCACAAGTCCATGTTTGGCATTTTCAATTTTACATGCAATATGTAGATCTTTAACAAAAATTGCATAGTCTAACATTCATGTGACTAGAAAACCCATTTTCCAAATTCTAGTCCTAGGCAATTCACAAGTAATAACTTAGCTCATGATAATACCTTTGTCGTCATTGTAGGTCCAAGTTTTGTAGATAATGACTTCATTAAAAAAAATTACGTCTCTTGCTTGCCTATGGAGTCCATTAGCCAAAAAGCATGGTGTAAGAGCGAAACATTTGAAATGATGGCCCATTCATGCTAGATGATGTTGACCACATGGGTAAAGTAAAGGGATATGTATAGTTATATAAGGCTATGAAATATCTATTTAGGTTGGGGGTTGTAGTCAAGGGGGAAACTCTATGAGATTTGCATACTCGCAACAATAAATGGAGGAAAATGTAAAATTTTTTATTTGTGAAAGTAAGTGTAATCTCATCTATGTGAAAATTGCCTGAATTTTAGCAACTCAAATAGATGCTAGGCAAAATTTCGAAGAGTTCTTTTTCCTCATTTCAAGAATTGAATCACTTTCAATTTGCACTTTTTAATGTAATTTGATGTTCGCATTCATCTATGTGGCTCCATGTACACGTGGTTGATTTTGATATGGAGAACCAAGAAATTTTTCGGTAGGAGTAAGAGGTGCAACGGTTTTGTAGGGAATTTGGGAAGCTAGAAAGCTCCAAATGTGTGTATTAAGGGGAAAGGGGGGGGAGGACACCTCTCTACCTCATAAATATGGTGAGCATGCATTAGCCTGTGAGACATTTTACAAGGGATAGAGGTGGACTCCCTCCCTTTTACCACTGTCAAGTGCTTGGAGAGGTAGCATAACACGCAATGACATTGGGTGAAGTGCATGGACATTGACAAGAAGGCTACAGGGCTGTAGAATGACATTAGGGATGGCATCTGTAAAATTTGGGGTAGATTGAATTCTGGATGAGGGATTAGAGGATCTGGAGGCAACGGGGGGGATCAAAATGTTTGTGTTTCCGGTCACATATATAGACACACATACATGGCCATCTACGGGGCTAGCAGGGGGCCCAGCTTCTTGAGGGAATCGAATCTGTGCCACGACTGGTAAAAAAGAAAAGAAAAGGTCACACTACTCACCATGCTCTCGTGTACCCACCCTTTGAGAGTCTATCGAGAGGCGCCAGTGTAGCGTAGTCGGGCCAAGGTCCCGGGGCCAAATACAAGCAGTGTGTGGATGAGCAGGTGGGAAAGGGTGGCAAAGGGTTGACAAAAGGCCGAAGGGAGGGGCTCTTTACGTAGACTTGAGCAAATCTTTCAAAAACAACTTCTGGACGTCGACTTCCACAATAGAGCTGTAGAGCGGCTCCTTTCTACTCTCGTGCGCGTCCATCTTTAAGTAACAGCGCGCTTCCTCCCTCACCTTCCTAGCACTTCTCCGTGTTGATCTTCCTCATCTCCTTCATCCCGCGCTTCCCCCAGACTCTCCCCTCCCATTGCCGCGTCCTCTCTCGCTTCCATCTACAGTATTTATCCCCCTCCTCGCTCATCTCCATCCTCATCCAGCATGAAATATTTCCCCTCCCCCATGGCCAACACAGCTTCCGTTTCCATCCTCTCCTCCTCCACCGTCTTCCCCTCCCTCCCCACCCCCGTCCACCGCCTCTTCCTCTCCAGCCTCGACCTCTTCTTGCGTCACGTGCCTTACATGTTGGGGCTCCTCTTCTACGACACTGCCGAGGAGGATTACCCTGCCGTAATTTCCAAATTGAAGGACAGTTTGTCTGTAGCGCTGGTGCAGTTCTTTCCCTGGGCCGGCAGGCTTTCAATAGGAGAGGACGAAAGGATTTGGGTGGACTGTAACGACGCTGGGGTCGATTTTGTGGAGGCTTCTATCAACATTCGCTACTGCGATCTCGGTCCGGACTTTCAAATGCAGCCATTTTTTGCTGACCTATCGAGATATTCCGAATTGAAGGGCTCCGACGCCACTGACGTTCCTTTCTTAGCTGTTCAGGTGAGCTGCCTTAATAGTTTCTTATTTCTTTAGGCATTCCACAATTTTGAATCCCCTTCTGTTCAACTGTGTCCTCTATCGAAAGTAATCCTCTTAAGCCCTGCAGGTTACGAAATTTCTGGGTGGGGGAATCGTCATTGGAGTCTCTGAGAATCATGTAATTGCCGACGGACGCTCCTTTTGGCACTTCATGGCATCTTGGGCAGAATGTGGGAGAGGCTTGCCCATTTCCCAACCTCCTTGTCACGAAAGGGAGGCTTTAAAGATCGAGAATCTACCGGAGAAGAGAGGGCGGCTCATGTTTATACGTGAGCCAGACAGATTGGCGAACCTGGTAGTGAAGCCTAAGACGCAGCTTGAAGAAAGGGTGTTCCATTTCAGTGGAGAGACGATCAAGCGGCTGAAAACGAAGGCAAGCAAGGAAGCAAATAACTCCTGCACATCTTTCGAGGCGCTTGTCGCATACTGCTGGAAGAATGTCATCCAAGTGAGTGCACTGAGGCCAGAAGAAGAAGTACATACTCTGTTACCAGTGGACTGCAGGGCACGAATGATACCGCCATTGCCCGATTCCTATTTCGGCAACGTTCTTCAGTTGACGATAGCGATGGCCACGGCAGGAGAGCTGATGCAAGAGAGTTTGGGAGCCACTGCTGTACGAGTGCACGAAGCAATTCAGCGCATCAGCGACAAATCGGTGCGAGACATGATGCAGTGGCTGGAGGCCAGGAACAACCCCTTTCAGCCGTTCAAAGTTTGGGGAACGTATGGCATGGTGGTGTCGGGCTCACCCAGATTTCCAGCTTACGATGTAGATTTCGGGTGGGGGAAGCCGGAATCAGTGCGTCCTGGGAGGGTTGGGAGAGAGAGAGAGATCTGTATGTTCCCTGGACGAGAGGGGGGTGGCAGCGTAGATGTGTGTATCAAGCTCCAACCCAACGCTATGCAGCAGCTCGTTAACAGCAACTTCGACTGCGTCAGCTTCAGCCATAGCTGCACCTCCCATCACCTATCGTAACAGAAACTGCTCGTGAGCAACATGGAGCAGAAATACTTTCTTTGGCTTCAACCCAATCGTCATTCGTAGGAGCCGGAATTGCCAACACGCAGTTCTCAAATCTTTCAAAAATTAAAGCTATGCAGCAGCTTCGACCGACCAATCCTTCACCTGCAGCCAATTCTTTACCTGCTTAATCCTCTACGCCAGTTAATAATTAGATTCAACCTAAGCTATATTCCAGAAGCTATTGATCAAATCCATCAGCACTTTTCGTTCATATTCATAGTATTTTCAACAACCATAGCAGCAACCTTCCACCCCAGGATCGTGTTTAGCTCTTCTTATGACCCCGGTATGAACGCGCAACCGCGTTGTCCTACATCTAGTTTCGCATTTTTCATTACTGCTGGAATTATATATTTTTTGTTATTGTCTAAGAAATGAAGGCTCTACCTGGGTGAGATAGGTAGCTGAACGCATTCGATTTCCTAATGGGAGCATGTAGACTGATGAGCAACCTCTCGTGGGAAACCCAATCGGATTCTATGAAAGGTTGTGTGCATGAGTGTGGGAAAAAAACTACAAAAAAAGTAGGCGCTCAAGGTGTAATGATTGACTATATGATGATGGAAGTTTAAGAAATTGGCTACTTGTATGACTTGTAAAAAACACGCACACATACACAGTGGGTTTATTATTCAACAACTCTAGACATTGAACAAGCCAATAAAAATAGCCGTTTTTACAAAGGTTTTATGTCCTAATCCATAGCACATTCCCAAAAAATCAACTATTGAACCCCTTGTATGATGTAGTGTAGTAGAAAATTTCCAAATAAAAACCTACTTTTGATGAATTTGTAAGTGCCAAGAGGGGTGCACTACTAGAAAACTCCACATACAACATGAGTTCAAGGGATAATATGGGCAATACATGTCTTGCCCTTTACAGAACTTTGAATTTTGGTGCACTTATTGGATTAAAAAGCCCCTATTAAGCCACTTTGTATGGTTACATATTTTCGGGCACGCACCTTGCAAGTGTAATTGCTTTGAAGTACATTATTCACTTGTACATATGTATGTGTTGAAGTGCGCACATGCCTACATACATAATATGCACATGTGCGTGCACACACAGACATCATATATGAAAATGCCACCGCTCAAATTCACAATGTTTTTAAAATTTTTGTAATGTGAATTACAATAAATTTTTAAATTTTTGGATTATCATTAAAAAAATCTGTCAATAGTATTGATATAAAATGGGCATTAAATACATATATGCCTTGACTCTAACCCCTTTAGGCATGATGGGACTTGTTCAAACCCCACTTAAAACTCGATAAAAGGGCTTGTAAAACTAATCTACGTAGCCCTAAATATTAGCTAGAACTTCTTGCTAGATCGGACACTAGAAGCTCTCATCCTTGCAGTTGCGCACATTAAATTTAGAGGTAGGCATGAATCAAGCCTGTGCTAACCAACACAGAGCACCATGTTGAGGAACCATCTCAACATCATGTGTTTAATATTGTGCATAGCAGTAACACATAGAGTGCTATAAAGGAAAGGGTTAGATGTCCTAACCCTAAAAGGGTTTCTATATATTCTACATCTTCACAATTAAATCTAAAGTACAATTAGTCATTTATGGTGTGCTCTCTAGCTATGCCCTCTCTCCTCCTCTCCCTCATCTCCACTCTCTTCCTCTCCTCTCTTCATATTTTGTCATGGCATTAGAGCTTCTTTGCCTTCCGTTGAGGCATTCTGATCCTTGAGAGTGTGAGAGTGATTGAGAGATTGAGAGTTCTATTGAGTGTTCTCCGTGAGAGTCCACTTCTGGTGAGAGATCTTCAACCATTCTTTGAGATAAAATTTTTGTTCATTCCTTTATAGATTTTTGTCCATAATTTCGTTCATTGTTCATGATGAGATTTCACTCTTGAATCTCGTGAGAAAGAGACTTAGTTCTCTTGTTGTGAGTTCTTGTGAGAGATCCATAAAGAAAGAAAGATTTTCCTTTTGCCGACTTTGAAAGAGATTGCTGAGACGTTAGTGGAGAGATTGTTGAGACATTAGTCTATCTACAAGCCTTTAAGTTGCAAA
Organism: Dipteris shenzhenensis; assembly: GCF_047967505.1. Lineage (NCBI taxonomy): Eukaryota > Viridiplantae > Streptophyta > Polypodiopsida > Gleicheniales > Dipteridaceae > Dipteris > Dipteris shenzhenensis. The sequence continues at coordinate 3,424,317 of NC_141617.1, read as the reverse complement.
CCTAGAGCTAAGCAACAGCTACCAAAGGTGCATCCATCTACAAGCTCCCGGCTACAAGGGATCCTCAGCAAATTTATTCAGAGCCATAACAAGTATTTGGAGCTATAGCTAGGCTCTCTACAACTCGATTTAACAAAGCAGGCCATATCAATGAAGAAGGCCGACTCCTTCTTCAACGACGCCAACAACCAAAGCAAGAAATCCACGCTTCAACAAACTCCATCGTTGCTACAGCTCCTCGGCCAACTGAGCTCCAACGAGATTAACAAAACTGCAACAAAGGTCTAACTCCCAGCTCTCTATAGTGCATAAGGCACCTAGCTTCAACCATCTACAACCTCGGTCTACAACCTTCATCACGACTGACTTATTCTACAACAACTAGCAGCTAAGGTGCCAGCATTCAACCTAGCTCTTGCAACACCGAGAAATCCCAAAGCAACCTCAAAGCCTGGTGTAATGAGGCGATGTCTACACAATGACCATCTACAAGGAAGGTGCATCCACGACCTCTAACTGATTGCATGCAATGTACTCTAGCCGTCCTTCTCCGAAGCCTTCACACTAGCGACGCCAACACACAGGTCTACGACCTCCCAACCACACAGAGCAAACATCATGCTACAAAGCAACACCTATAAGCTTGCCCTCTACATCGACCCACGAAGCCTGAGCTTCTCCAGCCATGACTCCAAAGCAGAGCTAGCCTTCCACACCGACTCTTGCAACATGGCTAGACTTCCACCAGAACCTCACCATAGCTCACGGAGCTTCTCACATGGCTCCTATGCTTGCACAACGCTCAGCATGCATAGAAGCCCAAGATGGCTTCAACGACCACGATGGCCAAACTAGCCTTCTCATGCCTCCTATGATGACGACCGGCACACACACAAGAAGATAACAAAATCTTTCAAAGATTTTGGGGCATCTCTCTAGATTCCATCGCATCGGAATAGAATCTTACAAATTTCAGTATCTAGGAGTCTCCACGCAGATTCAACATGTGGAACTTGATCCCTTACCACATCATCAATAACTCAGTGAATGTCACGTCAACCAGAGTTATCCTTCTACCACTTGGCAGTTCTATCCAAGCTTATCTGCCATGTAGGCACATGTTATCTGCCACGACGTGAGTAGGGTCGGCCTTGTTGACACTTCACCAGACACATCATCTGGCCACATCTAACACACTATTCAAAATTTTTGGACTTTCTCTCTTGGTTTGGACTTTTTTTTGGAGCATATCCTCTCCACTCAACTTCACTTAGTGAGCTAAAAAATTGGGGTTTTTTGAGCACTAAATGGGTCACTTATATACAAATATGGCCTTATTAAGCTAAAAAGTCAAGTGGTAACCTCTAATTTAAAAAAAAATGGCTTGTGAAGCTATAATTTCCAAACTCGTGCATGGTGCCCCCATCCAATAACTATAATAATAATAATAGTAGTCTCCTAACTCAAGTTCAATTTTAACACTATGAAGTGAAAATATGACACCATATGAAAAGAGTTTGTTGAATTCAACATATAAGTGGTGTATAGATAAACAATTTTTTTGAAAAAAAAGAGTTTGTTGAATTCAATATATAAGTGGTGTATAGATACACCCTTTTTTTAAAAAACAAACCATACAATAAATTATCTTATTGGTGGTGTATAGATACACCATTTGTATGGAAAAAAGCATACAAAACATTATCTTATGCATCTGAATCTCGTTCAGAGTCATCAGATTCATGTAATGTATTTGAGCTTGATGGGTCAAGTCTTGCCAAATGATGTTTATTATGGACATGACTTGGATCAGGGATTGTGATACATTTTTCAACATTGTATCCATGCTTCTTTTTAAAACTTCGTGTCCTCGATTTCCAGCAATGAATAATGCTACTGACTTCCACCTCTGTTAATCCCTCATTATTTGGAACCCATTCATGTTTCTTTTGCAAGCATCCCTCATAGAGTTGTTTCATTGTATATCTTCTCGGGAGATTTTTCAATGGCTTTGGTTCATACCATAAAGCTATAAATGTTATAGGAGTTCCCTTGTCATCCCTTTCTATCTTAGCAACCTTTGCAACCCAAATTGGGCCACCTTGGTCATCCAACTCTGAACCTGGATCAGATGCCCAAACTGCAACAAATAGACCCTCTTCAATCTCATTAGATGGTATAAACTTTGGTAAGGGTTTGTCTCCCTTCCTGCCACAATATTTTCGAGGTAAAAGGCATTCCTCTGCTTCCTGCATATCTACTAACATATTTATATCCAAAGGAAAACTTGGTGACCTAGCTTGTTCCGGCCAAAAGGATTCAGAGTATTCAATGCTCATTAAGTTTATCGACATGTGAAGTAGCTTCCTCTCTCCAAGAAGCATACAACTTTCGAGCATCCTGCACATGACGTAAATGGATTGATCGCCATTTAATATATCTTCCTCGCTGCTGCTCACATTTACTATGTTCAATGGCATTTTTTAATTCATCACATGTCTTACATTTTGACATCCTTTGCTTTGATGGTGTCTTGACATGGCAAAAATCTCTACGCCAAATTTTGCACAAGGTTGATCGTGAAATCATGCTCTCGTCTCTGTCTTGTAAAGTTTTATTGACAGTTTCTAGGACGACCTTCTTTGTCATTCCCAAAGGAAGATGTTGTTGGCATTCGACACGTCCATCTAGCATTGTTTGTTGAAGATGAGGCTGCAGTAATGCATGGTCTTCGAGAACTTGCTTTAATGTTGCGGTTGCATTTATAGTGCTTCCATGGCATTTAAGCTTGTAGGTATTTCCATGAATTGTATGAATAACTTTTTCTTTCACCTCTGCCCAGATGGTCCAGTATGTGCCATGTGATAGTCCAGTTAACCATTGATATCCTCGATTGCAAATGGGTCTCCCATTAACCATGGGTTTCAATCTAGGTTTACAGTGTCTTGTGCTCAAATCTTGATTAGTGCCTTCATGAAGAAAGCATGAAAACTCTTGAAGAAGATAGTTATGTCTATTAGGCGTTGTCTTACTCCAAATACCAAGGCGTATGGCTGCAAAATCATCTTTCCCAACTTTTCTAATGCAAAGTCTCTTGCAACAAACTCGCATAAGCATCCTTTCCATATTCTCCTCGGATAGCATCACATGTCTCTTTGGTTCTGGAATTGATGCCATGATTCTTCGCCTCTTCACACTCACATACTTTCTTTTTGTAAATAGTGTCTTGCATTTTCTAGTTGTAAGACCATCAAACCTTGAATCCATTTCCCTTGAATCTTCATCTTTATAATCAAATGCTATGTGGGCTTGAGAATTATTTGATACCATATAATATTTTGGAAATGGCAATCTGGTAGACATGTTCATTGATGTCAATTTGTTGCCAATGCCTCTTGAATTTTGTGGTTGAACTGTTTCTCCTTCGTAACTCAAGATTCTCCCATCTATATTCTCTGGCATGCTAGCAACAATATTACGAACAACATGACAAGTCTCAGATTCTCTGCCCCTTTTGCCTTGTATTCGAGTGGTAACATCATATTGATCATTGTCACTAATATCATCAATTCCTGTTATTGCATCACTTATCCCATCGATCTTTGCGTGTATTTTTCTTTGTGGTCCCATCTTATTATTCTCAACACAAGACAAGTCTTTTATATCAATAAGCATGTTTGAGTCACTTGCAGCACAAGACAAGTCTTCTATACCAGTGAGCCTGTTCGAGTCACTTGCAACACAGGACAAGTCTTCTATACCAGTGAGCCTGTTCGAGTCACTTGCAACACATGACAAGTCTGAGCCTGTTTGAGTCACTTGCAACACAAGACAAGTCTTCTATACCAATGAGTATATTTGAGTCACTTGCAACACAAGAAACCTTTTCTACATCAACATCTGTTACTATAATGTCCTCAATACCTGTGAGCATGCCACTATGATACTCTTGATTACTACTATAGCTTCTTATCAATTTGGATCCCATTTGTGTTATAGTCTTTTTCTTTTGATAATATTCCATTGTGTCTTCCATGACATTGAAGGAAACTGTCTTGGGCAAACTTGATTTCAAGAAAGCTAACCCCCATTTACAAGTACTATGAACTTGTAGTTGAGACGTAGTATTATGGACATCTAATTGTGAAGTACTATCCATTGCATTTTGAATGACACCTGCACTAGTCAACTTAATTATCTCCACTATACAGAGAAAACTCTGAGCATAGCCCTTAAAGTTGCCAATTTCTAAAACTTCTCCGGAGCAAGATAACATCTCTACTTTTTCCCCCTGAAAATAAGTTTTCTTGATATCTTGAAAGTATGTCTTTGGAACAATTTCGTCTTGGTCCCAGAGTGTTCTGTGTGCTTGCATATCAAATATGTCACATTGTAAGATATCTCCCAATGTTTCAAAGTCTCCATGTGGATATTTTAAATGTACTTCAGGATTTACAACGTTGGTGATTATCACTACACATCTTCTCTCACCACAACATTGGAAATGACACACATTCATAGGATCAAGACTATGAATTCATCCAAAAGCCACCACTTCATTCTTCTTATATAACACCACATCCATACCCTCTGTTAGGGTGAATACCTGTTTTATGTATAAAAGTAGAGTAGCAACTCAAAATGAACATAATAAATAATCATTGAGCTTATTATTACTTAATAACTTCTATATCAAAACTAGCAGAGAAGAACCTAAACCCTACATCCTAAACTTTAAATAATTAATACCAAAACATCTTAACCACCGTAAATCCTAAACTTTAAACATTTAATTCCTAAACCCTAAATCCTAAACTCCTAAACAATAAATCCTAAACCTTAAACCCTAAACTCTAAATCCTAAACCCTAAATCTTAAATCCTAAACCCTAAATCTTAAATCTTAAACCCTAAACCTTAACCCTAAAATACAACCAAAATTTAATGAATTTTTTAAATTTGTGCAATAGATTGGATATATCAAGCAACAAGTTGGAATATATCTCCCAACCTGTTGCTTGAGCAACAGGTTAGGGGGTATATCCAATCTGTTGCACAAATCAAGAATTCTCGATTTGTGCAACAGGTTGGATATACCCCCCAACCTGGAGGCCTGTTGTTGGATATATCCCCCAAGCGACAGGTTGGAGGCCTGTTGTTGGATATATCTCCCAACCTGTTGCTTGAGCAACAGGTTGGGGGGTATATCCAATCTGTTGCACAAATCAAGAAAATTCTCGATTTGTGCAACAGGTTGGATATACCCCCAACCTGTTGCTCAAGCAACATGTTGGGGGGTAATCATTGTGAATGCATGCATTGCCTGCGTCAGATTGTAACTGTGAGTTCTCCAAGCCTTGAAAGCTCGTGTAGTTTCCTTGCAGACAAACCAGCTGGTAGATGACCAAACTAGCTCCATCGACAGATACACCAACAATGAGTGACTCCCTAGCAAGGGCTTTCCGATTTGACCCAAGTGACAAGTGCTAGGCCAACAGATTCACCTAACTACTCGTCACATGTTTGGATTAGCAGAGATGCTGTCTGTCAGCCATGGTATCCTCAGCCCGAATATCCCCCAACCTGTTGCTTGAGCAACAGGTTGGGGGTATATCCAACCTGTTGCACAAATCGAGAATTTTCTTGATTTGTGCAACAGATTGGATATACCCCCCAACCTGTAGCTTGATTGCACAAATGAAGAAAATTCTCGATTTGTGCAACATGTTGGATATACCCCCCAACCTATTGCTCAAGCAACAGGTTGGGGGAGAATTTGTGCAACATGTTGGATATCCCCCAACCTGTTGCTTGAGCAACAGGTTGGGGAGTATATCCAATCTGTTGCACAAATCAAGAAAATTCTCGAGTTGTGCAACAGGTTGGATATACCCCCCAACCTATTGCTCAAGCAACAGGTTGGGGGTATATCCAACTTGTTGCGCAAATCGAGAAAATTCCTTGATATTTACAATAGGTTGAGTGCACCATTAACCTATTCGACTTGCAACAGTTTGGAGGATATATCAAACCTATTGCACAAATTGAAAAAAATCATAAAATTTTGATTGTATTTTAGGGTTAGGGTTTAGGGTTTAGTATTTAGGGTTAAGGATTTAGGGCTTAGGATTTAAGATTTAGTGTTTAGGGTTTCATGTTTATGATTATATTTTTAGGGTTTAGGGTTTAGGATTTAGGGTTTAGGGTTTAGGGTTTAAAATCTAGGGTTTAGGGTTTAGCATTTAGGATTTATGATTATTGTTTTAGGGTTTAGGATTTAGGTTTTAGGGTTTAGTATATAAGATCATGAGCTTAGAGTGTAGAATCTAGGGTTTAGAATTGAAAATTAGGTTTTAGAATTTAAGTTATAGGGGTTAGGGTTTAAGGTTTAGGGATTATAACTATTATATAAGTTTAAGAGCTTAGATTGTATAACCTAAGATTTAGGGAACTTTAGGATTTAAGATTTAGGGTGTAAGATTTAAGATATATCGACTATATAAAATATGCATTCTAAAGTATTTAGTTTAGATATATATAGACTATATGTTATATGCTTTCCAAAGTGTTTTGTTTATAGGTACGATACATTACAAAGGCTTTACTTTAAGTAAGTATAAGTCTACCTAGTCAAAGTATCCTACTGATTAGGGACAAGCACATAGGCTAAAAGCACACCGATTCATATTTTTTTACATTCATGCTGCATGGTGTATCAGAAGGTACGATCCTTTGCAAAGGCTTTACTTTAAGTAGTTACAAGCCTAACTAGTCAAAGTATCCTACTGATTAGGGACAAGTACATAGGCTAAAAGCACACCGATTCATATTTTCTTACACCGATTCATATTTTCTTACATTCATGCTGCATGGTGTATGAGAAGAAATGAAAAAGTATGTGATAAGAAATATTCGAAGAAATATGTATTCCATATCATGGATACCATGGATATCTGGTGGTTGCTAAAGTAAAAAAATGATATGGGTGCAATGATACTGTAGTCTTCTAGATTCTATGGTTTTAAATACCTACCTTACAAATACATTATCTAGTTTTGCATTCTTCGACTAACTAACAAGTATTATACACATGGAATCATGGATATCTGATGGTTGCTAAAGTAAAAAAATGATATGGATGCAATGATACTGTAGTCTTCTAGATTCTATGGTTTAAATACCTACCTTACAAATACATTATCTAATTTTTCATTCTTCGACTAACTAACAAGTATTATACACATGGATTAAAAGCATACATGCTAAAAGTAAGTGTGTAAATTTTAATATTTTCTTATTTTTTAAATTAATTTAATTCTTTTATTGACTACTTTTTAAAATTGAAAGATTATTAGTATATAATCTACATAATTTTAAATGTTATTAATGTATAATATTAATTATTTAGATATTTATTTAAATTTATATAATAATTAATTTATATTTATATTAGTTTTTAAGTTAATAATGTATAGAATAGCAATATATTCACTAATTCTTCATTGTTTTAAGAGTAAGTATTATATAAAGCACGTATGCTAGAAGACCTCCCTTTCAAGTTTTTTTTTAAAATTAATGTATTTATATATTTATTTATATAATAATTATATAATATTTATATTAATTTATAGATTAATAATATATATTTTTAGCAAAATTATATTTTAACATTAGTTAATAAAAATTTATTATATTATGGAGTAAAAATATTATAAATGGATTTCTTATATTAAAAATATTATAAATGGATTTCTTATATTAATAAAGTGTAGTGAGAAGAGTTTTTTGGAAAGATTTATGATTAAATTTTGTTTTGAAGTTGTTGCGTACGCAATAGGTAGGGATATTTGAGTGGTTTTGAGGTTGATAGAGAAATTTGTAATAAAGTGTCGTGAGAAGAGTTTTTTGGAGAGATTTATGATTAAATTTTGTTTTGAAGTTGTTGCGTACGCAATAGGTAGGGAGGTTTGAGTGATTTTGAGGTTGAGAGAGAAATGTGTAATAGATTGTTTTTTTTTTTAAAGGAGTTTTTTGGAGAGATTTATGATTAAATTTTGTTTTGAAGTTGTTGCATACGCAATAGGTAGGGAGGTTTGAGTGGCTTTGAGGTTAAGAGAGAAATTTGTAATAGATTGTTTTTTTTTGTTGATGAGTTTTTTTGAGAGATTTATGATTAAATTTTGTTTTGAAGTTGTTGCATATGCAATAGGTAGGGTTTGAGTGGTTTTGAGGTTGAGAGAGAAATTTGTAAAAGATTGTTTTTTTTTTTTGAGGAGTTTTTTGGAGAGATTTATGATTAAATTTTGTTTTGACGTTGTTGCGTATGCAATAGGTAGGGAGGGGTTGTGAGAGTTTGAGGTAAAGAGGAAAATTTGTGGGAAAAAAGATTTAATACAAAAATGGTTTTTTAAGTTGTTGCGTACACACAAGTTTTTGAGAAAAGGATCGGATTTGAAAAAAAATTCAAATTTATAAAAACTTGATTCTTAGAAGTTCTTGCGTACGCAATAGGTTAGAAATGAACTCACCTCTTGCAACATTTTGAAAATTTCTGAGAATCCTGCAACAGGTTGATGAGAGGAGAGAAGCGTGGAGTGTAAACGAATGATCTTTGAATGAAAGAGAGAATGAAGAATGTTCTACTTATAGTGAACCTAAAAGACCTAAAAAAACCTTAAAAACTAAAAAAAGCTGACTTGACCTAAAAGCTATCCATTTCCTATAAAACTCTACTTCTCCAGATTCTATCTCACAATTCTCTTATTCTCTCTCACAACTTTCTTGGAGCTCCACCACCTCTCCACTCAGGTACTCCCTCCCTCCCTCTTCTCCAGCTTCCTCTCTCCCCTCCCTTACCCTCCCCTCCCCCTCCCTTCCCCTCTCCTCCTGCTTCTCCCCTCCCTTCCCTTCCCCCTTCCCCTCTCCTCCCTGCCTTCCCTCCCCCTTCCCCTCCTCTCCCTCCCCACGGGCCCTTCCCCCTCCCTTCCTCTCCCTCCACCTCCTCGCAGGTCCCTCCCTCCCGCCGTTCATCCCTTCCCCCCCTTCCCCCCCTCCCCTCCCCCCCTCCCCCTTGCCGCACCCCCGCCCCCTTTCCCTCCCCCGTCCCGCTGCCTTCCCCTCCCCCTTGCCCCGCCCCCTTCCCTCCGCCCGCCCCGCCCCCTTCCCCTCCCCCTTGCCCCCCTGCCCCGCCCTGCCCCGCCCCGCTACCTTCCCCTCCCCCTTGCCCCGCCCCCTTCCCTCCGCCCGCCCCGCTGCCTTCCCCTCCCCCTTGCCCCGCTCCCTTCCCTCCGCCCGCCCCACCCCCTTCCCTTCCTCGGCGGGGGGGGGGGGGGGGAAGGGGCAGGGGAAGGGGGCGGGTGTGGGGGAGGGGGCGGGGGGGGGGGCAAGGGGGAAGGGAAGGGGGCGAGCACGAGGAGTGGAAGGGGGCAGGGCAGGCGGGGAAGGGGGCAAGGCGGGCGCGAGGGAGGGGGGTTCGATGGGGAGGGGGAGGGGAAGGGGGCGGGAAGGGGGAGGGGAAGGGGGCGGGGAGGGCGGGGGGGCAAGGGGGAGGGGAAGGGGGCGGGGGGAGGAGGGGAAGGGGGCCCCCCTCCCCCTCCCCGCCCGCGCCCCCTCCCCCTCCCCCTCCCCCTTGCCCCCCGCCCGCCCCGTCCCCTTGCCCGCCCCGCCCGCCCCGCCCCCTTCCCCTCCCCCTCCCCTGCACCCGCTCCCTTCCCCTCCCCCTTGCCCCCCGTCCCCATCAGCTTCAACGAGGATGGGGGGGAAGGGGGAGGGGAAGGGGGTGGGCGCGGGGGAGGGGGCTCGACCGGGAGGGGGGGGAAAGGGGAGGGGAAGGGGGCGGTCGGCGAGGGAGGGGAACGGGGCGGTCAGCGAGGGAGGGGAAGGGGGCGGGGCAGGCGGGAAGGGGGCAGGGCGGGCGCGGGGGAGGGGGGCTCGACGGGGAGGGGGGGAAGAGCAGACGGGGAGGGGGGGAAGGGGAAGGGGAAGGGGGCGGGGCGAGGGGTGCAAGGGGGAGGGGAAGGGGGAGGGGACGAGGGGAGGGGGAGGGGACGGGGGTGGGGAGGGGGAGGGGGGACGATGCCCCCCTCATCTGTTGCGTGCGCAACAGGTGGGGGAATCCCCCACCTATTGCACACGCAACAGGTGAGGGGGGGAAGGGGGAGGGGAAGGGTGCGGGCGCGGGGGAGGGGGCTCGACGGGAAGGAGGGAAAGGGGAGGGGAGGGGAAGGGGGTGGGGCGGGGGGGGCAAGGGGGAGGGGAAGGGGGCAGGGGGAGGGGGAGCGACAGGGGGGCGAGGGGAGGGACCGGGGGCGGCGGGGAGGGGAGGGGAGGGGGACCCCCACCTGTTGTGTGCACAACAAGTGGGAGACCCTCACCTGTTGCGCACGCAATAGGGGCCCCCTCCCCTGCCATCGCCCCATCCCCTCCCGCTCCCCCTTCCCCGCGCCTTCCCCCTCCCTCGTCCCTTTACCTCCCCGCGCCCTGTCCCCTCAAAATTAAAAAAGTTAAAATAAATAAAACTTAAAATTTAAAAAATTAAATTAAATTTTGAATATAAAAATAAATTAATTAATTAAAATAAAATAATTAAAAAAGAAAAAAAATTATTTTATTTTAAAAATTAAAAATAAATAAAACTTAAAATAATATTTAATTAAAAATTTATTTAATATTTTGAGTTTGAAAATCATTGTTATTCTCATTTTTTATTTTTGATTGTTTTTCAGAAAACTATGGCTTCCATGGCTTCCAGTTTTGGTTCCAAGGTGTCTTTCAAATACCTTGAACATGCTTGGTATTTTATGGAGCGCAAATCAAAGTATTTTTTGGTGATCACTGCAGAGAATATATCAAGCGCGAAATATTCTACAGAGGCAATAAGAAATGGTGGCATGGTCTCAAACATCAACATTAAAGAAAACAATTTGATAGAAGTTGTGTGCAAAGGAAAGAATGACGAGGTGGTTTACAAGTTACGAGTTACTCCGAAGCACTTCTTGAAGCCGTTACCAGATTCAATTGAGGGATCTCAAGAATTACTCAGTGCCTTAGAAGCATTGAAGAAAATGTGGGATGCATTTCCAAGTGGTGGTGTTGTACCTTCAGCAGCAATAAGTATGCCATCTATAACATATAATCCTCAAGTACCGTCAATATCTGTGGCGGTAACTCCGGTAACTCCGGCAAGTGTAACTACAATATCTCCAACTGTACCTACACCATCGACTACTGCAACTACAGGAACAAGAAGGAGTGATCATGGAGCAGATTCAAGTTCTATAGCTATTCCCAAAAAGAGAGCAAAAATAACTCCTACTCCACGTGCAGATCGTTCGAGTGCAGGCTATTTAAAACCAAGCAAAAAATTGGATAGCGATGAAGAGGAGGATCCGCAAGAAGAAGATACAAGTCTCGAAGACTTTTCTATAAGTGTGGCAGACTTACATCCTCTAGAGGATGAGGGATACATTTGGGGATTTTCACAATTCAGCGTGGCCACAATGCTTATTGATCGAGCTTCGTTGTTCACAAATCAAAGAAAGCTCGATAAGATATTTGCATGCAAATTGTATGAAGATACGAGGAAAACAAGAACTCCAGTTGCCACTAATATCACTCTTTGTCCTATGGCGTTTAAGAGACTTCAAGAAGATGATCCTACATTGCCTGATGTCACATTTCAAAAGCGCGTGGACTTTCTTGATGCTTTTGAGAACTTTAGAAGGAGTGACTTTGTTCGTGGAGAGGCTTTGTACCAAAGCCAATATGGGAGTGACATCGAGAAGAGATACATGCTGGCAAAGAATAGATTCTTGGAAAGATGCAGGTTTGAGCCCATTGATGGGCAACACTTTTGTGAAGCTTGCAGGATCGCCCTTGATGAGGGAAGAAAAGGAAATGTGCCACAGATTGAGTGGATGGAAAAGTTTCAACGGGTCATTTGTCATATATGCATATTTAACGATGACTCGAAGTACATTCTAGAATCAGAAAGGCTGAATTCTGCTCCACTTAGGTTGAAAAAAAGCTCTTCTCTTTCTGAGATCTTGATAAAGGCAAGGGAGTTATGGATGGGCTGTGGAAAGCTACAAACAGTGAAGGGCAGGAGACCTACATCTAAGTACATGGCAAAGAGGACTCGGTTCTATAGATGCTTGAAAGGTGTTGTAAGCAATACGCAAGGCATACCAGGTAATAAGGTTGAGGCAAAGGATTTGAACACCGCCGTTGCAAGATACAGGGATGTTACTTGCATTGTCTTCCGCGAGGACTCAGAGTTTCAGAGCATCGTGGGTGTTTGCCAAGCATATGAAACAGGGAAGATATCCTTTGAGGCACTTGAGCACATTGCAACTCAGAGGAAAGAAATAAAGAAACCGATGTCTATTGTTTGGTGGAGAGCTTTAAGGTTTGTTCTAGATGCAATAACAAAAGAAGTATGCAAGAAGATCCTAAGTGGTGACTGCTTCTTTGGAAAGAAGAGCAAGCATAGCAACTTAGATGAAGTGGTCACCCGAATGATTCAAAGTGAGGCTGCTCTCTCGGCACTATTATTTTTATTGAAATCTGATGATGAGTTAGCTGGCAAGTCGATGTGGATAAGAAGAAAGCACTTAGCCTAGGTCAACTCCTTGATAAGACATGGGCTAGAAAGTGGTTGGCTTCAATGGATGTAGATGCCACACCAACAAAGGATCTAAGAGCTAAAATGCCAAAGGTTGTTGAGACAGAATATATGGACATCAAGAAAAAGGCCTTGCAGTCCACTACCCAAGGTAGAGCAATTGGTGGTTTAGATGATGGTTCTCCATTCAGCTTCTCTTATGATATCCTGCTATCAGAGAATGATACAAAATTTGCACACATCAATGGCATTGATACAGAGCATTTCATAACAATGAGCGGTCATGCTTGGGAGAAGCCATGCGTATTTTTCATAGATGAATTGCAAGACCTTGTAGTGTCACGAATAGTTGAACTTGTGCGGTTTATCGTAGAAGGTCCTATGGCAGATAAGAAAAGATCAACGTTGGTCCTGTTCGTGATAGAATCACAAAGGGATGCCTTATATGCGAGTTTGACATCTGCATTTGGGTATTTACTTTCAAAAGTATACCATGGTATAGTCCTATGTAATCATATGACTGTCTTGGAAGGCACTGCCATTCAAGTCTTGCAGCCTTTCTTGATGTGCTTCTTATCGAGGGGTGGTGGCAATCTAATCCAAATTCCTTTAAGGACTCTCGAGCTTCATTACTTTGAGGAAAATAAGGTTAAGCTTGATGCAACAATGGTGGATTACAGAAAGCCGATGGATCCTGATGTGATACTAGAGATGACAAAGAATTTATTGAATGATGGGTGGGAAGTAGCATTGTATCGAATGGGTTTTGCTGCTGAGAAATTGCTATGCCAAGGTAGAAATGTAAATGTCATTGATACCCCCCATCAAATTGAGTTCTTTGACACATATTACAGTTGCACTACCTTCTTTGAAGAGGAAAATGTCAAAGAAGAGGGTAGTGAGTCTGAGGGTGATGATTCTAGCTCAGGTGATGATGAGGATGAAAGCTCTGCATCCGATGACTTACGGCAAGAAGAAATCCGCACAAAGAATATGGGTGATCAATTGTCAACTGGAGTCAAGGAGGTTCTACTCATCATACAGGAAGGCTCGCGGCAGCAAGAAGTTACAGTAGTACAGCACGTCACAGGAAAAGGTAAGGCTAAAGAGGTGGAAGCACTTCCCTTAAAATTAAAAGTGAGGAAGGCACCCTTGATCTTGGGTGAAGGACAGGCAAGTGGATCAAGCAAGGAAGCCTTACTCAAAGAAGGTATGGATGAGGCAAAGCATGACCAGGAGGAGTTACCAGGAGGCATAGATGGTTCTTCAACCATGACCTTATAGACTCCAGAGCAACCTACTAGTCAGGAACCTAGTAGCCAGGTCCCTACTTACCAAGAACTTGGTCATGAGACTCTAGAGCAGCCTACTAGTCAGGTGCTTGGAACTGAAGAGCAAACTACTGAGGACCTTGCTACTAACCTTGCTACTGAGACTCCAGTCTTAGAGCAGCCTATTAGTCAGGACCTTGGTAGTCAAGGGCTTGGCATTGAGGACATTGGTACTGAGTAACATGATGGCTAACGGCTTTGTAATCACAAGTTTTGAACTTCTATGTAAAGCGAATATCTAATAAAAAGTTTACTACTTTTTTTATTTCTTTACTCTCATTATTGTGTATAAAGATTGTTTATGAGGTCCATTTTATACTTAATGGTGTATTTTAAACTTTATGTCAAATGTATTTTTATAGTTAAGGGTGTTTTTTAATACCAAGTGTGGTGTATATGTACACTACTTACACATAAAAGAATTTATCTACACTACCTTTCTAAGGGCTTTATGTACACCACCTTTCTAAAAGAAATGGTCATAAAGGTGTGTGCACACCACTTATACATAAAGGTGTTTATTTACACCACCTTTCTAAGAGAATTGGTCATCTGTTATTGGTCATCTATTGATGTTCTTAGGTGATAGTAGCTCAATTCACAAGAAGTTATGAAGATGTTTATGTAGACCACTTTGTAAGAGATTTTTGTGAAGTTATGAAGATGTTTATGTAGACCACCTTTGTAAGAGATTTGGTTATGCATTGATGTTCTTAGTACTTAATCATTAAATCTTTTGTTTTGAGTTGGCAAATCTAGTTCAAAAAATAACATTACTAGTATATTCAAAAATTTTGGACTGTTTTTTAGTCCATTTCTCAAATTGGACTTTACATAAGTCCAAAAATTTTGAATAGTGTGTTATCTACTACCACATCAGCAGCACCGAGTCCCCATAGTGCCACATCTCTTGATCTGCCACATCAACTATCAATTTGGCACATCATCAAGTTGACTAGTCAAAGTGCCATGTCATCAATTGACCAGTCAAAGTGATGCATGGTAGCCGTCTGCCATGTCATCTGCCACATCATCACTCTCACATGGCACTTACCCCTTGCTAAGCACGCTACCTCTCCACAGGCACACTTGGCACCTTCCATGTGTACACAGGTGACACCTCATCAATGTTCCACTAGCACACCCCTTGGCAAGCACACATTCTGCATGTGACTCTAAGTGCCACATCATCATTTGCACCCTTTTTGAGATCAAGCTGTATCTCTTAATCTAGGAAGAATTTAAGGGTGCTCCAAAAAGGAAAAACACTCGAATTTTTGTGCTCTATGCACTCATCACATCACACGCGCATTTTGTAGCAAGCATTACAAACTTTTGAGCCTCGATGACAAATCCACTTCTAGCACACACATCAGCCTCTACATCAACGCGTCTTACCCAGCACCTTCATCGCTCGATGTGCGCTAGATCTAGATCAGAGTAGATTAGATCATCCTTATAGGAGATAATCCACAAAAGCCAATCAAAGCCATGCCCAAAAATTCATATATAGTTCCTACTCGAAATCAGTCCCTTCCCTCACATGTGGTTTCACATCATCTCATTTCCTAAAACTTGATATTCCATAGTTCAATGAGCAGACTTCAGAGTATTCAGAGTCATTGATCGATTGATCAGAGGGCAGATAGCACATGATTTAAATTTTTTATATTTTTTGGCATTTTGCACATCATTTAAGCCTTATAAAGCCTCTTGGCTATTCTCGACATCATTTGCCACACAAACCTTGTAACATATTGGATTAAATATTGTAGTTCTATCTTCACCAACAGTTCATCTTTCACTTGATACACTCAATGTATTGCAATTGATTCAGACAGTGATTTCACAAGCACTTTGAGTACATCTCTTGCACCACATCTACGACTAGCAACCTCAATTTGGAAGCATCTGCCAAGCTAAACAATTCCAATTGAGACACATGGAAATAAGGAATGGAGACCATTCTTATCCTTCAAGACAAATGAGACTGTGTCAATGGATCTACACCTAGACCATTGGGCAGTAGCTCCACTCCCCCTGTTGTTGTAGCACCAGCAGGATCTACATCTGCACCACCATTGTCCGCACATGTAGTAGATCCTGCCATTGCCCAAGCATAGGCAGAATGGGACAAGAAAGACAAATATGCATATCATTTGATCAAGGAGAATGTGCAAGATGTCATGCTAGGACAGCTCAACACAGCAAAGATATCAAAAGAAGCATGGGATATGTTCACAGCTCTTTATGGGTCCACGAACACTTCCAAGATTCTCACACTGAGAAACCAAATCAACCAAAGTTTCTGACAAAATATAAAGAGGGGAGAGGAGAAGAGTGGAGATGAGGAGAGAGGGCATAGCTAGAGAGCACACCACAAATGACTATGACTAACTGTACACTAGATTTAGTTGAAAATGTAGAATATATACAAACTTATTTAGGGTTATGGTAAGGGCTAGGGTTAGGGCATCTAGCCCTTTCCTTTATAGCACTCTATATGCGTTGGTGCTATGCACATGTAATAACATAATGTTGAGCATGTTCTCTCAACATCTTCCCTCAAGATCAACATCATGAAGTAGGCCTTCCCTCAAGAAGGATTGAGCATTACATTCCATCACACCCCTTTAATGGGAATGTCCTTCCTCTGAGTCAAACCAGGAGCTTGTTGATGTTTCTAGCTCTTTACTGAGTGGTTTGGTAAAGATCTCTGCAACATTCTCTTGCTATCACAGTGATGTAGTGTGATGTCACCAAGTAACACTTTTTCTCTGATGAAGTGCTCTCTGACACCAATGTGCTTTGTCCTGGAGTGATATACTGGATTCTTGGCCAATGCTTGAGCTGATTGATTATCACAGTATATTTTTGTTGGCTTTGATTCATCAAATAAGTCTATTTCTGACAATAGTCTTCAGAGCCATGTAGCCTCACATGCACCTGTAGTGAGTGCTCTATATTTAGCTTCAGTCAAAGACAAAGAAACAGTTGGTTGTTATTTTGACAACCATGATATAGCACCTTGACTGAGGAAAAATACATATCCCTATGTTGATCTCCTGGTCTCATGGTCTCTGGCATATTCACTATCACAGTATGCATGAAACCTTGGATGACTTCCTCTGTATTCTATCCCAAAGTGTCTTGTACCTCTAATGTATCTCAAGGCTCTTTTGTCTGCATTCCATTGAGACTGTTTTGGATTTGCCATAAATTGTGCAAGTGAACTTACTGCATAACAAATATTTGGCCATGTGATAGCCAGATATATAAGAGATCTGATGACCTAACTGTAGTACATGTCATTGACCATCGGCTTTTCTGAATCTTTAGTAAGTTTTAAACTCTGTTCCATGGGAGTGGTTGCAATCTTGCAAGACTGTCAACATATTTCAGCTGACTCATAAAAGTGTTGTCTGAATCTCTCCAGAACTCAATTCCAAGACAATAGTGCATAAGTCCAAGATCTTTCATGTCAAACTCTATAGATAAGTCTTGTTTTAGCTTTTTCATGAAGTTCCGGTCACAATCAGATGATCTACGTACAAAAGTGCAATAGTAATGTCTTCCCCTTGAACTTTGTAGTAGAGTATGATCTGCATTGAACTTCATGTATCCCAGATCAGCAAAATACTTGTTGATTCTACTGTACCAACTTCTAGGTGCTTGCTTTAAGCCATAGAGGTTCTTCTAGAGATGGCAAACCTGATTCTCTTTTCCTCATTCAACATAACCTACTAGTTGTTGCATGCAGACTTTCTCGTCTAAGTAACCATTGAGAAATGCATTCTTGACATCGAGCTGTTACACATTCCATCTACTGAGTGTTGCTAGTGATATCAAGAACCGTATGGAATCTATCTTTGCTACTGGAGCATAAGTCTCATCATAGTCTTGACCATATTGCTATGCAAATCCTTTTGCAACTAGTCTGGCTTTGTATCTTTGAATGCTTCCATCTGGATTGTACTTCACTTTGTATACCCATTTGTTTCATTAGGGGAGAATTGGGGTCTCAAAAGGGCCTCCAATTAGTGTTTCAAGGGATTAGAGAGTGATTTGAGGTGTACCAATGAGAGTGCTAGAAGGTGTGGGGCAATGGTATGTTGGGGTGGAGGGTGGGCAGGCCTATAGAGAGCCCCTATTGGTTGCTCCCCTTACACTAGGGACCACCCAAACCATCCCCCCCCTCTTAACCCATGTTTGACCCTCCTACCAGGTGCACTTCCCCCACATGAGCCCAAAACTGCCTTCAGTGGGATGGTAGGGCCCTTGTGGAGAATTTTTCTTCTCCCCTCCCTCTTTCTAGGGCCTCTGCCCCCCACTGTTCTAGTCCAGCTTGCCAAATCACTCAGATTTGAACCAAATCCCATGCATTTTCCCTCTTCCCCCTCTTTCTTTGCTCCCTCCTGCTCTGGCCTTCTTGCTGCAGCTCCTCTCTCTCTCTCTCTATCTCCCCTCTCCCTCTCCTGTGCCTCTGTTGGAGCTGCTCTATTCCTCTTCTTCTCCCTCTCATGTGCCTTTGTTGCTGTTGCTCTGTCCCTCTCCTTCTCCCTCTCTAGTGCTTCTATTGTTGCCACTCTGTCCCTCTCCTATGCCTCTATTGCTGTTGATTTGTCCCTCTCCTTCTCCCTCTTTTGTGCCTCTGTTGGAGCTGCATTGCCTTGTGTAGGAGTCCCATTCTTGCTGTTGCAACCTCTGCAAGCATGGTGAGGAGAAAGGCTACAAGATCATGCAATGTTGTGACCTCTTGTGTCTTCCACAACACCAGAAATGCATTGGATGAGTGGATCCCTTGCACCTACAGCTTAAATCACTGGATAGTGATGATAGGATCAGCCAAAGGTCCACATAAGCTTCCCAAGAGCAAGAGAGGTGACATCTTGCATGAGTGGAAGGGGCGCATCTTGAAGTTCAAGTTTGGGAAGAAAGGATGGCTCGCAAAAGTGCAACATGTTTACATGGGAAAAGATATGCAGCTTCCTCCATCGTTCAATCAATCTAGGATACCATCACACTGTGAGCCTTTCTATCTATGTACCTTTTTCACCTATAAGTGTAATGAGTCCATTTGGAAATTTTGTGTTTGGTTTCTAAGAGCTCTTATTCATGGTGGTAGATGTCTTCCCTTCGGACCTCGAGGAGTGGGAACCAGTTGAATCATTCATAGATAAGTTCACTGTGATTCATGAGGATTTAGGTGAGCAAATGCATGCTAGGGAGAAGTTGGCCTCCTTGCGAATGAAGAATGTGTATTGGTATAATGCAACCAAGCTATGGCCATCTGCAAACCATTGCACCACCACAACTTCAAGACATGGATTGCAGTAATGTGGACTTGAGGACATTGCAATCGTACAAGGACAAGATTGTAAAGGATGTGGGCATGGCCATGAAGTTTACACTTGGATCCAAATGGGCAAGGTTATCTTGGTTTATGCCTCTGCACATTTTTGCTTCTTTATTTCAGAATATACATATGCATAGAACAAAAACTATGTGGTCGTACAAGCGTGTAGATGAAAATGCTCTTGAAGATTTACTTGGGATGAATTGGGGAACCAGGTCAGGTGACCAAAAGGGTGATGTGTTTCAATGTCATGCATGTAAAGACAATGTGGTTATTAGATACCATTTGTCACACCAAATTTTGTATTTAGCTTTTCAGTACAAGTGCTGGAAGAAAACAAATGGCCGATGGCTTCCCCTAGACTTTAATGATGAAGACAATACAGGCGTAAGTTTGTCTATTGATGTTGAAGAGGGAGATGTCAAGAATGTGAATGTCACATCGCAATGGACTCTAAGGGATGTGCGAGAACACCTATTGGTCATGGAGGATGGCATGTGAGAGTCTTTCTACTTTACCTTAAAAGGTGGTAAGATCAGTCGCCGTGTGGAGAAGTGCATGCATAGTGCCAATTTCATTCCTCCTGCAACTTTGAAGATTGCTAACAATGTGTTTGACTAGTGCAGCATTTGATTTTTTGTCTGTCAAATCCTAGTTATTGCTTCAAAAGATGATGGACAATTAAATTAAAATGTTATTTCTTTTAATGTTTTCTCCTTTCAGTTCGTGGTGGTAAATGTTTTTCCAAAAAATTGGGGATTTTATGATTAATTTTAATTTTTAGGGTTTTGATATATATTAAGGGGTAAGAGCCCTTTTTACATCACATTCTCACTTTCTCATTTAGAGAGCCATAGAGACTCCCCGTCCTCAGAAGTTACTTTCCCCATCAACTGTTATTTGCCATGGATTCAGCTAGAACTGCGTTCCATGACTTCATCTCATGAACTACATTTGCAGATTGTGAGGAAGAGCTATTTTTAGTGTTTGATAGGACTTTAGATGTCCTAGGCACATATATGCAAGCCAAGGATGACTTCTCAGATATCATCCTTTACATGCAAGATAATTTCTCAAATTTTGCCTATACACTTGACCTCACTTCAAAGAGATGGGTTCCCATAGATTACATAAAGTATCTATTCATAGAGGAACCCAATTTTGTAGGTGCTTGGCCCGCTTTTGTGACAACCTTACAAACTAAGAGTTTAGGACAGTTGAAGCTCAAGACATCCTAGATGCAGGGATCACATGAAATACAGGCACCAGATTCCTTTCATGGGAGACGACTTTCATCTTCCTTCTCCAAGAAGGAAATTTAGAGGAACATTTGGGCGAGATCATTCTTTGGCCCATTACCTTGGCAAAGTCGTAGAGCATATCGTGGTCTTTCATGGCAAATTTTATCCTCGAGGTCCTTCGGAGCTGCTGAAGTGCAAGGCATTGTCGCGCACAATCGGATACTCCAACATTACTCGGAATGCCGACAAAGTCATTTTGGTACACCGCCTGGCCGCTATCAATGCCTTTGGATCGAACATTCATGGCAAGGCATTGACGGCAACGGCTATGTCTTTGGCAGCAAGAGAGGAGGATGTTAGTGCTATTGCAGCTAGATTTATATCTAGGAATCCACTAGGGGATTCAAAGACCCCTATTCTCAATGTACTCAAACTAGCCAAGAAGAAAGATAGCCTATGAGGCCTTTTGTGTATATAAACATATATTTAAATAAATATTTCAATGGAGACATGACTACATGCATTTATTATTTTTTTAAAGTTATCATTGCTCCTCATGAATTCCATTGTATTTTGTTTAAGTCATTGATGATATATTTTCTCCATCATTTTAATTGTGTTAATTTAATAAATTTCTAGCCAATTTAGTATCATTTTCACCAATTCTGGGTATCAAGAGTTCATTTCTGTCAAATCTTGAAGGAATTTCACCGTCACGCAGAAGGGAAAAGTGTCTGGCATGTCGCCATGCTAGAATGCCCAAATTCGTGTCGTGGTGGGTTTTGGGCTTTCTGGGGTCCTGGCGACGTGCCAGACACTTTTCCCTTCTGTGAGAGTGCTCTCAACGGAAGCAAGAACAGAAGAGGGAGAGAGAGAGATAAAGAGCCACACAAGTTTGGTGGGTGCAGAACCACCCTAATCTTCTTTTTCATTCATTTATATATGTGTTTGAGTATTGTACATAACTGGGGTAAAGGCACAGTGACCTTTAACCCCCACAACCTCCCACTTAAAGGACAATGTGCCTTTAAGGGAGAACAACCAGTGAGCATACTATCCAATGCCCATCAATACATGACAATACTCAAACTGCTGACTAGGTAGACTCTTCGTCAGCATATCTGCAGGGTTATCATCTGTATGAACCTTGACAAGCTCTATGCGCTTGTCCTCAAGTACCTCCCTAATGAAATGGTACCTAACCTCAATGTGTTTGGTCTTTGCATGAAAGACCGGATTCCGTGCTAGCTGAATAGCACTCATGGAATCACTATGCAATGTCGGTACACCTATATGAATCCCCAAATCTCCCACTAGCCGATCAAGCCATATAGCCTCCTTGCAACCCTCTGTGGCTGCAACATACTCAGCCTCTGTGGTAGATAAAGCCATGCACTTCTGTGCGCGAGACATCCACGACACTGCACCACCTGCAAAGGTGAACACATAACCAGAAGTGGATCTCCTACTATCCGCATGCCCTGCATAGTCTGAATCTATGTACCCAAGTACACGCATGTCTCCTTTACCAAAGCAGATGCACATCTCCTTGGTACCCTTCATGTACCTCATGATGCACTTAACTGCCTCCCAATGCCTCTTTCCTGGATTAGCCATATCCCGGCTAACAACTCCCACTGCAAATGCAATGTCTGGTCTAGTAGCTATCATAGCATACATAAGACTCCCAACTGCTGATGCATAAGGAACCTTGGCCATCATGGCCCTTTCCTCATTTGATTTGGGACTATCTGTATGACTCAGTTTCACATATGGAGGCAATGCGATACTCACTGCCTTCCCCCCCTCCATATTGAAACGCTGCAATACTTTTGTAATATACTCTTTTTGTGAAAGCCAAAGGAGTTTCCTACTCCGATCACGCGTGATGCGCATACCAAGAATATGACTTGCAAGTCCCAAATCCTTCATATCAAAGGCCTCATGCAACTTGGCCTTTAATGCATCTAGCTCATAAGTATTCTTGCTAGCCAATAGCATATCATCCACATATAGTGCCAGAATTATCAGGCTACTATCCTTAGCCCTTTTATTATAGAGGCAATGATCAATTTCACTCCTTCTAAAACCTTGGGACCGAATGAAAGCATCAAACTTATGATACCATTCTCTAGGTGCTTGCTTAAGACCATAGAGACTCTTCTTCAGCTTGCAAACTAAATGCTCTTTGCCCTTTTCTTCAAAGCCTTCCGGCTGCACCATGTAAATTTCCTCATGCAAATCCCCATGCAAGAAAGCTGTCTTGACATCCATCTGCATAAGCTCCATATCCTCTGATGCCACTAGTCCAAGCATGCATCTAAGTGTGGTCATCTTCACAACCGGAGAAAATATCTCATCAAAGTCCACACCCTTCTCTTGCTTGAACCCTTTAGCAACCAAACGGGCCTTGTACGTAGGCACATCATCACTGTGACCTTCATTTTGTAGACCCATTTACATGGCAATGCTTTCTTTCCATGTGGCAATGAAACCAAGTCCCAAGTCTTATTCTTCAGAAGTGAACTCATCTCTGATTGCATAGCATACTCCCACTTGTGTTGATCCTCACGCATCATAGCCTCTCTGTAGCAAGAAGTCTCCCCGCAATCAGTAAGAATCACATAGTCTACCCCTAGAACAAACCTATCAGGCGGTCTAGACACTCTAGATGATCTTCTCAAGGGCATTTCAGCTTGCTGTCCCACCTGCATATCCGCCACATTTGGCTCATCATTTCCACCAATAGATGATCCATCATCTACCCTTGATTGTATACCTGTGGGAGTACTTGGTGGTACCATTTCTTGCACATTTGGTGCATGGACAGCTTGCTGTCTATCAACATATGCAGGTGGATTCACATCCTGGAAAGTGATTCTCCTCATTTCCACATCCCGCATGGGTGCCTTATATTGAAGACCACATCATGGCTGCGTATGATCTTCTTTGCTTCTGGATCCCAGAGACGATAGCCCATCTCTCCACTTTCACCATAACCCAGAAAGATGCATTTCCTAGACTTAGGATCTAGCTTCTTTCGAAGCTCTTTTGGCACATGTGCATATGCCTCACACCCAAATATATGCAAATGAGAGTGTTATGGTGAAAGTGGAGAGATGGGCTATCGTCTCTGGGATCCAGAAGCAAAGAAGATCATACGCAGCCATGATGTGGTCTTCAATGAGAAGAAGATGCATTTCCTAGACTTAGGATCTAGCTTCTTTCGAAGCTCTTTTGGCACATATGCATATGCCTCACACCCAAATATATGCTTCTTGCCACTCCATGCCTCTTCAGGAATACCACCATCCAAACTCTTACTAGGTGATCTATTGATCACATGCACTGCAGTCTTCATTGCCTCAGCCCAAAAACCACCAGAAAGACTTGCATTGGAAAGCATGCATTGCAACCTTTCTTGAATCGTACGGTTCATCTTTTCTTGATGTGAGCTCCCTCTTAATCCCATGTGTATCACAGAAATGCTAAAAGTCATGAGAGAGATACTCTTCACCATTGTCAGTCCGTAGGCATTTAAGAGTTCTACCTGACTGATTCTCAACCAAGGCCAACCATTTCTAAAATACCTGGAACACATTACTCTTCCGAGCTATAGCATAAGCCCACACTTTCCTAGTTGCATCATCAATGAATGTCACATAGTATTCAGCCCCGCCTAATGACCGTGTAGGCATGGGACCACATACGTCTGAATGCACCAAATCAAGCATTTCAAACTCTTTCTTTCCCCTTCTTTTATGGGCTGATTTAGTCTGCTTCCCATAGAGACAATGCTCACAAAATTCAAAATCAGAGAAACTCAAATGCGGTACATAACCCAAACGGCATAAGAGTTTCATTCCATTCTGGCTCATGTGCCCCAACCTGCAATGCCACAAAGAAGTGCTTGGCTGCTCAGTTATTGCAACAACATGATCAAATACCCCTGATACATGTAAGGGATACAAAGTCCCACACTTGGCACCCCTGGCCAAAAGCATAGAGCCCTTGTGAATTTTCCAACTCTGAAAGCCAAAAGTGGTGTGAAAACCAACATCATCTAGCTAACCCACTGAAGTAATGACCACTACTGAAAATAGAACCTGAGATGCCTCAAAACATGAGCGCCATTGCATGATCGGAATCAGCAAGAAAATCTGCAAATATCTCTCTTTTGCCAGAACTCCAAAATCCCAACCGATGAGTGAGAAATGGGAGTCAACACTTATAAATTTAAGGTTTCAAAACCTTAGAAAGAAAAATGCATAACAGAGAGACGAAATCGAATACACAGAGATCTATAACTCTGAAAATCCTCCACCGAATCGCACAAGAACTGATAGGTAGGGGTTTTTGGGCATCCGGAACGCAATGGGATAGACGGTTTTGGAAACCGTGGTCTCAATCACTGGGTCCAACACACGGGTTGAAAAACGTTTTTTTGAAACAGAGCTATTTGTAAACTCCACCGGAGTGCGAATGATGAGCAACATAGAAGTTTTAGGACCTCCTGAGTCCATCGGAACTGACAGATCTGCAAATGGTTGCTCCAAACTTGAGTTCCAATACCCGGCAAAAAACGCAGGAACTGATACAGTGAGTCAGAAATCCAATGAAATGACCCTAGATTCAAGAATGAAGGTGTTTCCAAGCTTCTGAAGTGAAGTGGACACCAAAAGCAAGCAATAGTTGCCTCTACAAGTCAATATGGAGTCTCTATCGTCGAACGGAACAAGGAAAAGCTCAAAAAACGACTTTTTTCTTTGAAACCACTTAACAGGCTCTCAAAACCACTTCGCAAAGCCAAAGTGACTTTTCCAAAGGTTCCTCCAAGGTCTCTGCACACTCGGATGAAAGTAAAGTCACCCACAAAGCTTCCCACAAAGCTTCTCCTTCCTCCCACAAAGCTGCTGAGCTTCAAGCATTCACGCACGCTCAGCTAGATCACCCGGGCTCTGATACCAGTTGAGAGTGCTCTCAACGGAAGCAAGAACAGAAAAGAGAGAGAGAGAAACAGAGAGCCACACAAGCTTGGTGGGTGCAGAACCACCCTAATCTTCTTTTTCATTCATTTATATATGTGTTTGAGTATTGTACATAACTGGGGTAAAGGCACAGTGACCTTTAACCCCCACATTCTGCGCGACGGTGAAATTCCTTCAGGATTTGATAGAATTCAAAACTTAACTTAAAATGATCATTTACTACAAGCATTCAAATGGAAAATATATAACAATGCGATAGTGTAGAGAATGTTGATATATTTTATTTAAAAAAATCGACCCTTGGGCCTTAGATACAAGATAGTGCCTTCAAGGGCAAGGGGTGGTCTAAGTCCTAAGAGTGGGCTGCAAGAGAATCTAGGGCTTCAAACTTGGGTCACTCCATAGCCACTTTGCCAGAGCCATGTCCTTGTCCATGACCATGACGCACTTTGCATGGATGGCACACAAGTTGGCGTCCTCGAACAAAGCGGTGGTCACTTGCTCTGCAGCCTCCTGGAGTTTCCCCATAGCTCCTGTGATGAAGCGCACATCATCCTTGTATCCCTGTGCGATCTCCTATACCACATGTTGGAAGGGAGCACGCTAGATCAAGTTGTCGGTGGTCTTCTGCATTTGCCTGATCTCCCTCAAGGCCCGCGCTACTGGTTTTGCTTAGTTCGGCTTCCTGACTTTTGGTGGGGGCCTTACAGGTACCCAAACACCTTCCCATGGCCTCCTGTCTGCCATGAACTTCTTCTGCTGCTCTTGTTTGCGTTGGTCCTCCTCCGAGTCCTCCTTGTTGAGAGTTCACGCTCAACATCATGTGATCATGTGTGCATAGCACCATCACGTGATCATATGTGCATAGCACTAACCTTATAGAGTGCTATAAAGGAAAGGGTTAGATCCCCTAACCCTAACCCTAAAAGGGTTTGTATATATTCTATTTTTTCAACTAATTCTAGTGTACAGTTAGTCATTTGTGGTGTGCTCTCTAGCTGTGCCCTCTCTCCTCATCTCCACTCTTCTCCTCTCCCCTCTTCATATTTTGTCATGGTATCAGAGCTCCCTTGTCTTCCGTTGAGACATTGAGATTCTTGAGAGTGAGAGAGATTGAGAGATTGAGAGTTTGTGTTCATTCTTTCACTTCCATTGAGTGATAGAATTTCCGTCCATGTGAGAGAGATTTCTGCCCATTCATTCTCCGAGAGAGAGAGAGAAAGATAGGTATTTGTCTTGAGAGATTTGTGACAGCATACAAGGAGAAATTTCTAAGATATAGGGAGAGATTTGTTTTCTTTGTGAGAGACACTTCTGTTCCTCGAGAACTGGGAAGAGAGAGCTCTCATGCAAAGCAAAGCAGAGCTGCAACAGTGCGTTGAGACTCCAAAGCCTCTCCACCGACTATAAGGCTCAAAGCTCTCCTATTTACAACAGCCCCGCGACCTCAGTCTAGCAAGCAGCAGACGGCTGCCTCTTGCTCGCAACGTCCAACGTGCCTCGCCATAGTTAAACGCAGCCAAGGTTGTTTTTTGGAGAAGGCCCAACTCTCGACCGGGTTGCTCTTGCTTTGCTGCTGCTAGCCAAGTTTGAGGTCGTAGCGGCCGAGCCAATCCTTCTACTCGAAGCTTCTAACGCTCCAGCCGTAGCACTACA
Organism: Dipteris shenzhenensis; assembly: GCF_047967505.1. NCBI lineage: Eukaryota > Viridiplantae > Streptophyta > Polypodiopsida > Gleicheniales > Dipteridaceae > Dipteris > Dipteris shenzhenensis. The sequence goes on along the minus strand of NC_141617.1, from coordinate 3,397,124 downwards.
GCCACGACTCATCTGCAGCTCTTTGTAGCCAACCGACAGCAGCGACTACAGCATAGAGACTGTCGTTGGGGTTTCTTGACTCTTGCGACACCTTTCTGAGCAACGGCTTCTATCTACGTTGTTGCTGCATCAACTAGTTTTGGGTATCCTCCAACACCGGCGGCCGACTCTCTGCCAACTGATGCGCCTCACGAGCGCACACAATCTGCACGACCCAGCAGACTCCAGCCCGCAACGGGATCCTCCAATGACCGGCCAGCAAAGCCATCTTCAACAACGAATAGCTCTAGCGACGGCCCTCAGCGAAACGTCGATCACCTCTCCAACAGCCAAACGGGCTCCAACGAGCTTGCACGTAGCGAAGCTCTTAAGCAGCCAATTCTCTTCAACTCCAACGAGCTCGACACAGCTCCAACGGGCTCCTCGCTGCAATCAAGAGACCCTCCAACAAGCTCACAAGAGGCTCCTCCAACGGACGGCGCACCTTCAGCGCCAAGCTTCTAGCTTAACGAGCTGCTCTCACGTGACAACATCCGTGACTCCCGACGGACCTCCAGCAGAGCCTGCTCAGCCTCTACACCGAGCGACGCCTCCCACAACGCCTCGAACGGCGGCTTCTTCAATCCAGCTCCATTAACGGGCCGCCTCCATCGACGGAGAAGACGACAGAATCCAGAAGATTTCGTCCGAATCTTTCTAGATTCCGGCTTCCCACAGTGTGACACGTGGCCCGTGCGCCACGTCATCTAATCTGCCACGTGTCAACCTTATCTGCCACGTGTCAATCTTATCTACCACGTCAGCTGCCACATCATCACTGCCATGTCAGCTGCCACATCATCATTGCCACATCAACTGCCACGTCATCACTGCCACATCAGTTGCCACGTCATCAGGCCATGTCATCATTGCCACGTCATCAGGCCATGTCATCACTGCCACGTCATCAAGCCACATCATCTGCCACGTCAGCACTGCCACGTCATCTACCACGTCATCTGCCACGTCACTTGTGCCACATCATCAGTGCCACGTCACCCTGCTGACATCATCTGTGCCACCTCAGCAGTCCAGTCAGCACTGACCCCTGCAGGCACAGTCCCTTGCCAGGCACACTGTGCACAAACTGCATGTGCACACACCTGCCACCTCAGCACAGAGCTTCACTGGCACACCTCTTGCTAAGCACAGTGCCACATCATCACTGCATGTGACTCACAGTGACACATCATCATTGAGCACCATTTGCAATCCTTTTGCCCCTCCACCTAGATCAAGTCATATCTCTTGATCCAGGAAGAATTTGAGGGTGCTCCAAAAAGGAAAGTCGCTTGATTTTTCGTGCTCTACGCGCTCGTTACATCACGCACACATTTCGGTGCAAGTTACACTCACATTTAAGCCTCGCCGACAAAACCACTTCCTTCACGCACATTTGCCTCTACATCGACGCATCTGACCCAGCACTTAAAAAGAACAAAGGAAAAGGAATTATTTGCTGCTCTTTCATCGATCGACGGTTGGTTTAGATCTAGATCAGAGTAGACTAGATCGCCATAGAAGGGACGCTTTGAATTCCCCAAGTTGCCAATCTAAGCCATGCCCGAAATTCCCGACTAGTACCTACTCGGAGTCAGTCCATACGCTCACATCCGATTTCACATCATTACATTACCTGAAATCTTACGTTCATCAGTTCAGTGAGCAGACTTCAGAGTTCAGAGGCATTGCAGATTGATTCAGTGGGCAGATAGCACTTGATTTCACACACACATGCCACCATTGTAAAGCCTATTTGGCTATCTCACGGCATCATGCACATCATTTTTTCAGCCTTGTAAAGCCTCTTGGCTATTCCCGGCATCATTGCCACAAGCCTTGTAACACAGGTCAGATCTTATTTACTGCAGTTCTATCTTCACCGACGGTACAGAGATTTCACTTGGCATCTTCAGTGTCTTTGCAGTTGATTCATACAGAGTTTTCCAGGACACTTTTTGAGTACATTGCTTGCACCATGTCGACTAGCAACCTCAATCTGGAGGCATCTGCTAAGTTAGACAACTCCAATTACGGTACATGGAAATACCGAATGGAGACCATTCTTGTGCTTCAGGACAAATGGGAGTATGTTGATGGATCCATACCTAGACCATTGGCAGATCCAGCCACCAGTAGCTCTACTCCATCTGTTGTCACCGCACTAGCAACGGGATCTACATCGGGATCTACATCTACACAAACAGTTTCCGCACCAGTAGCAGATCCTGCCATTGCCCGAGCTCAAGCAGAATGGGATAAGAAAGACAAGTATGCCTATCACCTGATCAAGTAGAATGTGCAAGATGTCATGCTAGGACAGCTCAACACAGTCAAGACATCAAAAGAAGCATGGGATATGTTCGCAGCTCTCTACGAGTCCAAGAACACATCCAGGATTCTCACCTTGAGAAACCAGATCAACCAGAGTTTCCGCAATAGCAATGAAACCGGTCATGCTTATGTACTCCGCATCAAAGACTACAACAATCAACTTGCAGCAGCAGGAGAGACTATGAATCCCGCAGAAATGGTTCAAGTAATCCTGAATGGACTAGGAGAAGGAGATGAGAATCTGGTCCAGAGTATTGCCATCCAACGGCAAATTCCAACACTTGAAGAACTTCAGTCAGTTCTACTTGGTGAAGAACTCAGGACTCAGGCCATTCAAGCACGTAAAGGTCATTCTAATGATCAGGCATTCACAGCTTCAGACAGAAGCAGAGGCAAAGGCAGAAACAGAGGTAGATCATATCAGAAAAGTGGTCATCATCATCAACAAAATCAAAGTCAGAATCAGCATCAGCATCAGCAGCATCCTCAGCAACATCAAAATCAGCAGAGAGGAAATCATTCCAACAGAGGAAGATTCCAAGGATGAGGGAATGCATCCACCAATGTGTCAAACATTCAATGCAACTATTGTCACAAGTTTGGACACTATGAAAGAGATTGCCGCAAGAAGCAGTATGACCAAGGCGGTCAATCCAGCAGTAATCGAGGGAATTCCCGAGGAAGAGGAAATCATCGTGGTGGACATTCTAGTCACAGTCATTTTGCAAATGAACATGGAAATATGTTTCTTGCAAGTGAGGAATTGCATCAGACTGATACAATGCACCTAGACACTGATTTCAATCCCAAAGAGGATTTCAGCTATCAAGTCGACCAAGTGGAACAGGATCCTTGGTACATCGACAGCGGTGCATCATCTCATATGACAAATCATCAGGAATGGTTCATAGAAATGAAGCCATTAGAAGGTCAAAAGAATGTCATCTACACAGCAGACAATACACCGAATCCGGTTCAAGGGGGGACAGGTGTTATCCCTATGAACAATTTCACTGGTACAAAAGGATTAGTCAAAGATGTGCTCTATGTTCCGAAGCTCAGCAAGAACCTTTTGTCAGTAGGTCAAATGACGGAACATGACTACAAAGTCATCTTCGATGGTGATGAATGGACTATCAGAGACAAATCCAAAAGAGGTCAACTAGTAGCAAAAGGTGTCAAGGAAGGACGCTTATACAGGATGCTAGCTACAGTACCAGATAAGCATGCCATGTCAGCTCAAATTCAACAGATGCCACTATCCGCAAAATGGCACAAGAGATATGGTCATGTCAACTTCAAGTACTTGTTAGATCTCAGGAATCAAAATATGGCAATTGGGATTCCGAAGCTACAGTTTCTTGGAAAGGTTTGTGAAGCATGCTGCTTCGGCAAACAAAAGCGAACCAACTTTGTCAGAAGTACCTCTCGTGCACGAGGTATTCTTGATTTAATTCATACAGATGTATGGGGTTATGCCCAAACCCGCAGCATCAATGGTTCACTTTATTACTTGACCTTCATCGACGACTACAGCAGATATTGTTGGGTCTACTTTCTGAAAGAGAAATCTGAAGTGTTTGCCAGATTTCAAGAATTCAAAGCCCTGGTAGAAAACCAAACAGGCAGAAAGATCAAGGTCATGAGATCAGACAGAGGAGGTGAATGCATGTCTTCAGCATTCATGAACTTTTGCAAAAATCACGGTATTCGAAGACAATTCACATGTGCAGATACTCCTCAGCAAAATGCAATAGCTGAAAGGAAGAATGGGACTTTAGTAGACAGTGCTAGAGCAATGCTTAGTGAAAAGCATCTTCCGAATCAGTATTGGGCAGAAGCAATAGCTACAGCTAACTACTTGCTTAATCGGCTTCCTACCGAACCGATACAAGGTATGACTCCGCATATTTGGTTGCATAGCATATGCCCACATACATGATGATCATCGCAGGAAATTGGATGCGAAGTCACGCAAATGCACCATGGTTGGCTACAGTGAAGAAAGTAAAGCATACAAATTGTATGATCCCATCAATCGCAAAGTCATCATCTCCAGAGATGTAATCTTCGATGAGGAATCAGAATGGAAAACCTCACCTACACAGGAGATAGAAGCATCGACTTCACAGTCATCTACAGAACAGGTTGATGAAGAAGAGCAAGAATTGCCAGCAACACCCCAATCAGCGTCACAGCAGCTCAGACAGTCTACTAGGGAAAGCAGACCACCAGCCAGATTGACATATGCTCAGAAAGGCAAAGCAATTCAGGTGGAAACCACCAACTATGCTCTTATGACTACCATCATGGCTACAGAAGAGCCAGTGTACTTCGAAGACGCAGTAGATAAGCCAGAATGGCAAACTGCAATGAATGAAGAAATGGATGCTTTGTATAAAAATAACACTTGGGAATTATGCGACCTTCCACCAGGAAAGAAGGCCATAGCCAACAAATGGGTATACAAAGTGAAGTACAATCCAGATGGCAGTATTCAAAGATACAAAGCCAGATTAGTTGCAAAAGGATTTGCACAACAATATGGTCAAGATTATGATGAGACTTATGCTCCAGTAGCAAAGATGGATTCCATATGGTTCTTGATATCACTAGCGACACTCAATAAATGGAATGTGTATCAGCTCGATGTCAAGAATGCATTTCTCAATGGTTATCTAGACGAGGAAGTCTACATGCAACAACCAGCCGGTTATGTTGAACCAGGAAAAGAGAACAAGATTTGCCATCTCAAGAAAAGTCTCTATGGCTTAAAGCAAGCACCCAGAAGTTGGTACAGCAGAATTGACAAGTATTTTGCTGATCTCGGATACATGAAGTCCAATGCAGATCATACTCTCTACTAAAAGTTCAAGGGGAAGATATTACTATTGCACTTTTGTACGTAGATGATCTGATTGTGACAGGAAGCAAGGATAGCTTCATCAGAAAATTAAAACAAGACTTATCTGCAGAGTTCGACATGAAAGATCTTGGACTTATGCACTATTGTCTTGGAATTGAGTTCTGGAGAGATTCCGATAGCACATTCATGAGTCAGCTCAAATATGTTGACAGTCTCCTGAAGAAGTTTTATATGGCAGATTGCAAGATTGCAGCCACTCCCATGGAGCAGAGTTCCCCTAACCCTAACCCTAAAAGGGTTTGTATATATTCTATTTTTTCAACTAATTCTAGTGTACAGTTAGTCATTTGTGGTGTGCTCTCTAGCTGTGCCCTCTCTCCTCATCTCCACTCTTCTCCTCTCCCCTCTTCATATTTTGTCACTCCTCTCGCTGACGTCTGGTGCTTTGGCCTTCTTTGGGATGGGGCTTCCTCGGAGTTTGCTTTACCCTCCTCATGGGCATAGGGGTCATCTCTGCCATGGGCTGTATCTCCAGGAGAGGGAAGATGGTGCTCTTCCTGGCAGTCTGTTGATCCTTAGGAAGCCTCTCTATATCCGGGAGGTTATCAAACACATTTTGTTCGATTGGTAGAGGGATCTCATGGGGAGGGGAAGGCTGAGGGGAAGGTTGAGGGGAAAGCTGAGGGGAAGACTGAGGGTCAAGTTGAGGCTGAGGCTGAGGGGAAGGCTGAGGGAAGGTTGAAGGTCATGCTAAGGCTGAGGCTGAGGGGAAGACTGAGGGGAAGGCTGGGGAGAAGGCTGAGGGGAAGGCTCATGCTCTTGGGGCTAGGGAGTGGGCTCACGGGACTTGGAAGGAGAAGAAGGATCAGGAGACTGGCGAGTGGGCTCATGGGACTTGGGGGAGTTGGGGGAGGGCTCACAAGAGTCAGGGGAGGCGCCACTGCAGAGCCGGATAGGTTCATGTGCACAGATGCCATGGAGGTGGTGGAGCTAGAGGAGGAAGGGTGGAGGCGGGGTCCAGTGGGTCTAGCAGTGTTCTTCACTCTTGCCATTGAATAATGAGAGTTAGGGTTCTTTTAAACTTTTTATAAGGGCCCATCATGTTTTGATATCCCTTTTAAACACTTATTTCATTAATTTTGGACTCATATGTCTACTTTTGGACTATTCCTTAAAATCCTTCCCAAATGAAAAGTTTACTTTATGAAACTGTCATTCGAGAATCAAAAGTTTACTTTCTGGCATTATCATTTTCACATAATACATTTCAAAATATCTCTCTACAATGTTGTACAAATAATGCAAAAACTACTATTAAATCCTAAATTTGTATTTCTTGTTTATAAGAATCATATTCTTCAAATAAAAAATCTGAGTTATTAGTTTAAATCCATGAAAAACCATGCTATTGAGGGTTTACAATATTTTAAAAATGTATACATAAGAGACCTGTAAGACTCTTTTTACTTTCAATGCAGAAAACTATAACACTCTTGAATATTCAAGAAATTAAAAGGTTTATATAGACATGAGACATGATGGAAGCCTCTTTTGTACTCCAAAAAATAGCAATAGCTATGCTTGCAATTTTACATTATCATGTCATAAGTTTTACAACAAATATTGCTCTGGATGAGTCTTTGTACAAAGGATCTCTTGTGGCCTTTTCAATAATTTAATTTTTCCTTTACAATGAGTTTAGTACAAATGGGCGATCCAAACATTTGCTTGTTTGAATGTCCTTTTCTATCATGATCACAGAAATGAGCGATCCAAACATTTGCTTGTTCAAAATGTCCTTTCTGTCATCACTTGTCGCTTGGGTGCCATCTTCATTCACTCTCATCTGACTACCACCACCACCTTCACTCTTTCTCGATATTTGAATGGTGTTATCATGGGCATTCTTCATTTGCGCTATCTCCTTCTACTTCCTCCTGGGCGAGCATCTTTATGAACTCTGTAACGTGCCTAATAATTGGTTGCGGTAATTTTATTTTGTCTTCTACATCATACCCCATGTGCTTCTTTGTTTTCTTTGACCTTGATTTCCAGGATACTATGACTGTCTCTGTGGAAAGTCTTGAAATTGCATCATGGTTTGGGACCCATTCCTTTTTCAGACAACTACTATACAATGTATTGTTATCTTGGTTCTCCTTCCTACCCCTTGGCTCATACCATACCGTTGTAAATGTTATAGATCTCCCCCGGTCATCCATGCTCACGTCAACTACTTTCGCAACCTAAAACTTCACGTTCTCATTTTCATCATCCGATGGTCGAACTGCAACAAAACAATGGACATCTATGTCTATTTGTGGCATAAACTCTCTCTTCTTGGGTCCACAAAATGGATGTGGGAGCAGCGATTCAAACTCATTTTCAAAGAGACCACATGCTGGACGCAAGTCATTACCAACATTTGGCCAAAATAAAGGCCGTTCTGCCTTAATATCATCTTCTCGCATTTTTGCAAGGTCCTTTATCAATTGGTAGGTCTTGCTAATTACAATAGTAGTGTGTTCCTTCCAAGAGGGCTTCCAATCAAGAAATCTCGAGAGCATTTCCTCTTTGTATGTAATAAAAGCTTTTAAGCCTTCTATTTCACCTTTGGATTTCTCGCTGAATTCTTTTATAGGAACCCATGTTGGATGCATTTCTTTGCTCAGGATTGAAGTTAAGAGAGAGTAAGGTTCTTTAGGTTCCCATTTTGTATCAAGAGAATAGTGTTGCCATTGCATCACTGGTTTTTCATCCTTTAAGAAAAAGCGAAAATAGTGTGGAGCGCTATGACCTATCAAGGCATCACCACCTTTTTGTATGAAAGGTAGAATAAAGCTCTTCCAATCATACATCCTCTCAACCATTGAGCATATTGTTCCTTCCTTACGGCCACCAACTTGCCTCCCACGTTTTCTTATCAAGTCATCCATCGTCTCCATGTCCTTGTGTTTTAGTTCTCTTGAAACTGTGCTAAATACCTGATCGATATCCTCATGTGTGTGCCCAACCAACAAAAACCCAACTTCAATCTCATTGAAGACTCTATGAGCGATTAGCATTGAGCAAAATGCAAAGAAGAGTACATTCTTATTCTCTCGTCTTCAATTATCTGCTTGTACTCTCAAAGTTGCTGGTAGGCGACCTTTTTCTGCATGTACATTGTGAATTGCCTTCATAACGGATGTTACAACTTGATTGCTATCATGTAGATGCAAGGAATCAATCCATATGTCTGCAAAAAACTTAAATCCGTGCACTAACACTCCATATAGATGTGTCTTTAAAAAGTATTTGCCTTGTAGCTTAGCTCAGGGGGGTCACTATGTATAAACCCTCTATATCACGTGAATTCAAGGCCTATTTTCAAAATCCCTTATTTGTAATCTCTGTCCCATGCAATAAATGCTTTGTTGGAAGTATTATAGGGCATAACATCTCCAAGGATTTCCATATCCCCACACTTATGCTTTAGCTCAACATGTGCACTAAGAATACTTGATACGATAACTGCCACGTTATCTTCGCCAAGTCTTCTAAAGTGACAAATAGAATTTGGATCACTTTCATGGATTGTAGCAAATGCAACTACTTCTCTTTTGCAACATAGAATCACCTCCATCCCCGGAATAAATTTTGTAGCCATCTCCTTTGTGAGTTTCCTTTGCAAACAAGCTGTAACAACCATTATAAAGAACATTAGTCTCTTCTCAATAATCTACTTTATTAATGATTTAAAAATCTAGATCTTGTTTAAAAATTTAATCAAACCCTAAACCCTAAACCCTAAATCCTAACCCCTAAACCCTAAACCCTAATTCGACCCTTGAAACCATAAACCCTAATTCCTAAACCCTAAACCCTAGCCCCTAATTTCTAAACCCTAAAGTCTATACCCTAATCCCTAATTCCTAAACCCTTAAACCCTAAGCCTTAGATCCTAAACCCTAATTCCTAAACCTAAATCCTAAACCCCTAAATCCTAATCCATAAACCCTAACCCCTAATCCCTAATCCCAAAATCCTAATCCCAAAACTCTAATTCCTAAACCCTAACCCTTAAACCCTAAACCCTAATCCCTAAACCTAAACTCATAACCCTAATCCCTAAACCCTAACTCATAATCCCTAATTCCTAAAAATTAAATGTTAATCTTGACTCTCTAAACCCTCAACCCTAACCAATAAAAACCCTAAACCCTAAACCCTAACTCCCAATCCCTACACCCTAAGCCCTAACTCCCAAACCCTAAACCCTAAACCCTAGCCCCCAAACCCTAAACCCTAAACCCTAACTCCCAAATCCTAAACCCTAAACCCTAACCCCCAAACCCTAAACCTTAACAACCAAACCCTAAACCCTAACCCCTAAACCCTACCCCCTAAACCCTAAACCCTAAACGCAAAACACCAAAACCTAAACCCTAACCCCCAAACCCTGAACCCTAAACCCTAACCCTCAAATCTTGAACCCTAAACCCTAACTCCCAAACCTTAAACCCTAAACCCTAAACCCTAACTTACAAACCCTAAGCCCTAACCCTAACTCACAAACCCTAATTCCTAACTCACAAACCCTAAACCCTAAACCCTAACTCACCAAACCCCAAACCCTAAACCCAAACCACCAAATCCTAAACCTTGAATCCTATGAGTGTTTTCAGTAATATCATTTATTTAAGTAATAGTTTTAATTAGAATTCATAAGTAGTAGTGGAATTGATCATAGGAATGTGGGAATGGGAGTGGGAGTTGGGAGGGTGGTAGTGGGAGAAAGGGAGAGTGGGAGTGTGGAGAAAGGGAGTGTGGGAGGGTGGTAGTGGGAGAAAGGGAGAGTGGGAGAGGGAGTGGGAATGGGGGCAGTGGGGGTGGGGGTGGGAGGATGGGAGTGGGAGTGGGAGAGGGAGTTGGAATGGGGGAGGTGGGGGTGGGGGTGGGAGAATGGGAGTGGAAGTGGGAGAGGGAGTGGGAATGGGGGAGGTAGGGGTGGGGTGAGGGTGGAAGGATGGGAGTGGGAGTGGGAGGGGTGGGGAGTGGGAGTGGGAGGATGGGAGAGTGGGAATGGGGGAGGTGGGGGTGGGAGTGGGAGGGGTGGGGTGGGAGGATGGGAGTGGGAGAGGGAGTGGGAATGGGGGAGGTGGGGGTGGAAGTGGGAGGGGTGGGGTGGGAGGATGGGAGAGGGAGTGGGAATGGGGGAGGTGGGGGTGGGAAAATGGGCATGGGAGTGGGAGGATGGGAGTGGGAGGGGTGGGGTGGGAGGATAGGGGTGGGAGTGGGAATGGAGGGGGGAGGGGTGGGGGTGGGAGGATGGGAGTGGGAGTGAGAGGTGGAGGTGGGAGGATGGGAGTGGGTGGGAGAATGGGAGTGGGAGTGGGAGAGGGAGTGGGAATGGGGGAGGTGGGGGTGAGGTGAGGGTGGGAGGATGGGAGTGGGATTGGGAGGGGTGGGGTGGGAGGATGGGAGTGGGAGAGGGAGTGGGAATGGGGAAGGTGGAAGAATGGGGGTGGGCATGGGAGTGGGAGAGGGAGTGGGAATGGGGGAGGTGGGGTGGGAGGATGGGGGTGGGAGTGGGAATGGGGTGGGAGGATGGGAGTGGGTGGGAGAGGGAGAAAAGATAATCTAATGGAGAGGCCAATGGGAGAGGAGATAATGATATAGAAGGACCAATGAGAGAGAAGCACTTAAAACCCTAATTTTTCTTATATATACTCTCCTTCTCTCATTGTTTCTCTCATTTCAACAAGGAAGAGCAAGAGGAGAAGCAAAAAGAGGAGGAAGAGCAAAAGCAAGCACAAGCATAGATCTCAACTTTTTTCCACGTACTTTTTTTTCAATTTGTATTCTTTGAAATTTTATTATAGAGAGAGAACTCAGAGAGAGAGAAAAGTGAAGGAAAGACTTTTAGAGAGAGAGTCTTGCTGCCTCGGCAGCAAAAGAGAGAGAGAGGGAGAGAGAGGAGAGACTTTTAGAGAGAGAGAGGAGAGATGTTTAGAGAGAGAGAGGGTGAGAGGTAAAAGAGAGAGAGAGGGGAGGGCAGTGTGAGAGGAGAGAGAGAGAGAGGGGGGCTGCAAGAGGAGAGAGAGAGAGAGAGAGGGAGGGAGAGATTCGCGAGACAGAGAGAGAAAGAGACCGCATGAGAGGAGAGAGATGTGAGAGAGATAGAGGGAGAGAGAGCGAAAGAGAGCTGCGGGAGATGGGAGAGATGAGAGGGAGAGAGAGGCGAGAGAGAGAAAGGGAGAGAGGGAAAGGAGAGAGAGCGCGAGAGAGGGAGGGGGAGAGAGAGAGAAAGGAGTGCCAAGAGAGAGAGAGAAAAGAGAGAGAGAGAGAAAGGAGTGCCGAGAGGGAGAGAGAGACCACGAGAGAGAGAGGGGGAGAGAGAGAGAGGGGGGAGGTGCAACGGGAAGGAGAGAGAGAGAGGGGGGGGAGAGAGAGTGGGGAGAGAGAGAGAGGGAACGGAGAGAGAGAGTGGGGAGAGAGAGAGAGGGGGGGAGGCACAGCGCAAGGGGGGGAGAGAGAGAGTGGGGAGGGAGAGAGGGGGGAGAGAGAGAGTGGGGAGGGAGAGAGAGGGGGGGAGGCGCAGCACGAGGGGGGGAGGGAGAGGGAGGGAGAGAGAAGCACGGTGCCACGACAGCACATGAGAGAGAGAGGGGGGAGAGAGAGAGTGGGGAGAGAGAGAGGGGGGAGGCGCAGCGCGAGGGGGGGAGAGAGAGAGTGGGGAGGGAGAGAGGGGCGCGCTGCCACGGCAGCGCACGAGAGAGAGAGGGGGGAGAGAGAGAGTGGGGAGAGAGAGAGGTGGGGAGGCATAACACGAGGGGGGAGGGGAGGGAGAGAGGGGCGCGCTGTCCCGACAGCACACAAGAGAGAGGGGGGGAGGTGTAGCGCGAGGGGTGGGAGGGAGAGAGAGGGAGGGAGGGAGGGGCACACTACCGTGGCAGCGCACGAGAGAGAGAGGGGGGGAGAGAGAAAGAGGGAGAGAGAGAGAGAGAGAGAGAGAGGGGGGGAGGGAGAGAGAGGGAGGGAGGGAGGGGCACGCTACCACGGCAGCACACGAGAGAGAGAGGGGGGGGAGAGAGAGAGTGGGGAGAGATAGAGAGGGAGGGAGGTGTAGCGAGAGGGGGGAGAGAGAGTGTGGGGAGAAAGAGAGAGGGAGGGAGAGGGGTGTGCTGCCGCGGCAACGCATGAGAGAGACAGGAGGGGGAGAGAGAGAGTGGGGAGAGAGAGAGAGAGGGGGGAGGCACAGCGCGAGGGGGGGGAGAGAGAGAGGGGGAGGGAGAGAGGGGTGCGCTGCCACGCTGCCGCGGCAGCACGTGAGAGAGAGAGGGGGGGAGGCACAACGCGAGGGAGAGAGTGGGGAGGGAGAGGGGCGCGCTGCCATAGCAGCGCACGAGAGAGAGAGGGGGGGAGGCACAACGCGAGGGGGGGGAGAGAGAGGGGCGCACTGTCACGCGAGAGAGAGAGGGGGGAGAGAGAAAGAGAGGGGGGAGGTGCAGCACGAGGGGGAAGAGAGAGAGGGAGAGAGAGAGAGGGGGGAGAGAGAGAGAGTGGGGAAAGAGAGAGAGGGGGGAGGCCACTGCCGTGAGAGAGAGGGGGGGGAGGCCGTTGCTGTGAGAGAGAGGGGGAGGAGAGAGAGAGTGAGGGGCACACTGCCGCGGAAGCGCGCGCGCGGAAGCGCGCGGCGAGAGAGAGAGGGGGGGAGAGAGAGAGTGGGGAGAGAGAGAGAGGGGGGAGGCCGCTGTCATGAGAGAGAGGGGGGAGAGAGAGAGTGAGGGGCGCGCTGCCGCGGTAGCACGTGAGAGAGAGAGGGAAGAGAGAGAGAGTGGGGAGAGAGAGAGGGGGGGAGGCCGCTGCCGCGAGAGAGAGGGGGGGAGAGAGAGAGTGAGGGGCACGCTGTCACGACAATGCATCCCATGGGGCATTTGTGATAAACATGACAAATCTTGCTCTTGGTTGCCATGCCATAGGACTCTTAATCAAAGTTCATATAAGCTCCTGACAGTGAAATATCATGTAGTTCATCAAAGAAGAATGCACAAGGGTTCTCCCAAGATTCACTACCCATTGCCATCAATCTTTAAGTATTGCCTCCCTTGACAATAACATAGTTTGAATTATCCTCTGACAAACCAATATTGTAAAACAATGAGAAATACTTGTTAAGGACTTGAAGATGCATTTTGTTTTTGAATTTATATCTGCATACATAATCTTTATGTAGACAGACATCTTTGCTCGAACATCCTTTGTTGGTGCCACCACATCACTATCCCACGATTCCATCAACTACATGGCCCAATTCTTGTCAACCATTTTTCCTAGCTCCTACATGCTTTTAAGCTTGCCCACCTGATACTCTTAATCCACCAATATTTCATCTGACTAAAGCAAAAAATTTAATGTCCCATATGGCGCTTCAACCTTTACTACATGTTTGACCATTTCTTCAATGCTTCCCCACTTGTTCTGCTTACTAGAAAAGCATTCATCATTTAATAACTTTTGGAAAGCCACCTTTACTATCTTGTTAGTCCAGTATCTCAGTGACCTCCACTAGTTAATTGACATGACCCTTATGACTTTCTTCTGCTTGCTTACCTTGTGTTTAGGTGACTCAAACAATACCATACCAAATTTTTATGCAATGCATATATCTACAATACATCGAAAGTTTGGTTCAGCACAAAAGACGATGGATGTGTAATCCCTATATTTCATAATGGATATTTTTAGATCTTGAAGCCTTAGCTGAACATCATTTATGACACCTATTAAGCACCTATAAATCTCTTCTGCCTTCCTAAGAACTTTGTAGTGCATCTCCTACCCTTTGCAAGTTGTGGCTTCCTGCACCTAAACCATAATTCCCTTGCTTTAGTGAGAACCTTAGAAGATTTGACTTCTTCTTCTGTTGAAAAGGTTCATCATTGAGCGTGATGGATTCCAATATATACTTCAAGCCATCTTTAAAGAAACAAAGATAAGCTATGACTCTTGCAAACTTTTGCATATACTCATTTGATTGGTAAGTTTCCTCTTTTGGTTTCCTGGCATGTGAAAGCATGCTTCACAGAAGTGTTGCCCATCAGTGGGCTCAAACCTGTACCTTTCAAGGAATTTATTTCCAGAGACCATGTAGTTCTTTTTATTGTTGTCCTTGTATCTACTCTCATAAGGTGCCACTTCATAGATAATGTCAATCCGTCTATTAAACTCTTCAAATGTTGTGAAGAAGTTTGCACGCTTTCAAAAAGTCACATCACCCAACGTTGGATCATCACTTACAAATCGACATTGGACATAGAGTAATACTACTGGTGGGAACTAGTGTTTTGGCTTGCTTGGTGTCCTCGTATAACATTTTTGTCAAGCTTTCTTTGATTGGTAAACAAAGGAGTCTGCACACTTTTAGAAAGTCACATCGCACAATGCTAGATCATCACTTACAAGCCTCCTACATGACATTGGTCATATAGTTATACTACTGGGAGCTAGTGTTTTGGCTCACCTTGCATCCTCGTATAACTTTTGGGCAAACTCGTCATCAAGATTTCTTTGATTGGTAAACAAAGAAGCTCAATCAATATGTAATGACTACACTAAATACTGAGCAGTTTCCCATATCTACCCCTCATCACTTTTAGAGTGTAGATCTGTGGCTATAAATGTATCTGCCTGAAGTGATTTTGTAGGCTTGTCTTTTGCAGCTTCTTCATCTTCACTATCATTTTCATCATCATTCAAACCCTCTCACCTTGTTGTAATTGGGTTAATTTTTTATGAGCTCTTTCAACTTAAGTTCTTTTTTCTCCTCTTCAAGGTACAATTGTAGCTTCCACACAAGCATCAAACTTAGATGGCATCTTTCTCTTTTCCTTGCTCATTGCAATTTGCATTTGTAGTTGGACAATTGGGGCCAAAGTTGAAGGTTATACAAAACATTTAGAAGATCCAAGTGAACCACCATCCTAAATATCTAGAAATGCATCCCATATAGCCTTCAGAGAACACAAGGCATCATCTATATAATAATACTTTGCGGAATTTGTCAGTCCTGCCACAAGCAGTACTTCTTGGAGTTTGTCCACAACTTTATTACACATTGGCCCTTCATGTTATCATTATATATGGCTACCATGTAGTCCCCATGTGGAAGTAAATCCAACCTCAAGACTTCCAACTATTTGGGTAGGAAATTTTGGACTTGTCACTTTTCTCGAAATGATAACGAGGTGACAACTCTTCGGCTTCTCCATCATATACCAAGCATGATCAATGTATTTCTCATGAATGGGCACGGCCATTGCAAAGTCATGAAATTGTAAAAAGTATTATGTAAGGGACCTTAAGCTTTTGTAGACTCCTCTTCTTAATTGAAACATATAATTGATAAAAGGCCATTACAAATAACATATCTAATAAATACTCAAATTTAGATTTATAAAATCATATCAAACTACCAAGACATTGCATAGTGTAAACTCTTTTACTTCTACAAGGTGTTCTCTATAATATTTGTAACACTAACGAGGGATTTTCTATGATATTTCAAATTAGATAATATACTAATTATTAAATTTACTTTAAATATACTTATCATTTACACCTTAGATTTTTAACTGAAATAACTTATTAATGTAGCTCTAATATAATTTATATCAATTTAATATATTTAAGATCTACTTATATATATTATTTTAATTTAAATAAATATGTACTTTACGTTTTTTTCAAAAAAAAGGCTTCTATTAAGTATGAACAAACCTGTGAGAGCAAAACCTATATACTTTATATTTTTTTTCAAAACAAATACTTCTATTAAGTATGAACAAACCCTGTAAGAGCAAAGGCTCAACCTATAAACTTTATATTTTATTTCAAAACAAATACTTGTATTAAGTATGAATAAAACCCATGAGAGCAAAGGCCCAATGTGGAAATATCTCATGTAGTGCAAGAAAAAACACTCCTTAGAAGGAGTTAGAAAACAACCAAGGTTGAGACTGAAAATGTCATCTCAACCCTGTAGTAGTCTCAGAGAAGAAAGGGGAGCCCCTTCATTCTCTAAAACACATAGCTCTCCTAGTAGAGGCTACACGTCATGACCCCTTCATGGTCAGCCAAATGGCCATCCGTGTATGTATAGTATCCATTCGTATATTGGCCAAGGTATGAGAGGTGTGGACCTAGGATCCATCCAATGCCTCTGTGCATCTGGCTCTCCAAATATGTCACCTTGCAATACTCGCCAATATCTCCCAAGAAAAGTCAACAGATGCATGTACAGCTCTAAAGGATGAAGGAGGAACATGAGAGCATGGCTCAAGTAAGTGGCATTGAATCATAAAGCGCAAGAAGAGTCATGTTTCTCATAGAAGACCTGGGGCCCCAAGAGAGGGAGGCAAGCAACTGAGCCCCAAGTCATGAAGAAGCAATAAAGGTCCTAAAAGTCCTTTCTATCCCCTTCCAAATAATCATGGCCTATCTACAATCCCATAGACAATGCTGAACTGACTCCATAGCACAAAGGAAGTTGAAGAGGACAAGTATGGTGAGCCCCAAGCCTACTGGATCTCCCTAGGTTCACTACAGTCTTGCCATGAATAGAAAGCCAAAAGGATAGAGTGATTTTTCTATTCTTGCAAGATTTCCACACTCTCCCTCCAAAAGTTCTTTTGTATGTCAATTCAAATCTCATAACTCTCCCAATGGCATGCTCTAGAGGGCTTCCAAGATCTATAGCTCAACTAGACTCTTAGCAGTACTAACAATATATTTTAAATTAATATATCCTATATTAATTTAAATATAACTTATAAATGTATTAATATTAGGTTAGCACACCAAATTATAATAAACAAAAAAGTTTTTATTTAAATATATATAAGTGATAAATAAATATCTTGTATTAATTTAAATAAATATTGTAGATCTTGTATTTTCAATTAATATAGTATTAATTTTAATCTAGTTTATAAATAAAATATCTTAAATTAATTTTATATTAACGATATTTTAAATTAATATAACTTAAATAAATTTAAATCTAATTTATAAATATGTAATATTCATTTAATAGAAATGTATTATAAAAATTAAAAAACATATGCTTCTATATAGCTTTAAATAATAAAAATTTAAATATTTATACATTTTTACAGATATATTTATAAAACAAACTACCTAAGTAACCTAATTTAAAATCAATCTTACTAACCCCTAACCTAACCTAAGCCCTATAACCACGACATGTGCCGCACGCAGACCTCTACATGCCACATCTAGCCTTGGCAACATGTGGCACTCACCACATGTGGGTTCTTGTCCTCGTCACATCATCGTGGCCCCCAACCACCACCTCCACACCATGCCCAACTGCCACCTTGCTAATCACCCACAACCCCCTCTTGTAACATTGGGCCACCACCAGTCCTCCTCCCCCCCCGGCCCTGCCACTAATGGCCACACCTCTGGGCTCCTCTACTAGCCCTACCCTCGCTACGCCAAGCCTAGCATTCTACTCAACTTTCCACCACCTCCACAACAAGACAAAGCACCTACAGACGCGCACACAGACGCGTTTACTCAACTAAGAAAAAAACTTACGGGCATGTCTATTTGCACGTCTATAGACCCGTGTCTAAAGGTGCATCTATATAGCAGACAGACGTGCCTATAGACGCGCATATAAATGCGTAAATAAACGCTCTGGTAGAAAATTTTAAAAACAGACAAATGCGTTTATAGATGCATTTATAGATGCATTTCTAAACGCGTTTATAGACGTGCCTATAAACGCTTGTCGAACAAACAGACGCATACACATTATAGATGCCTTAATAGATGCGCTACATAATATTTTTTACATTTTGTGTGCTTGAACAAAATGCTGTGTATGTTGTGTATGCTATGTAGTTACAGGAATCCCATTTCCACATTGTGTAATTCAATTCTTACAGCCAATCGCATTTTTATTAGCATTCTTACAAGCACGTCTATAGCCGACAATTACAATTCCAAATAAAACATTACAACTCCAAAACGTTTAGTTCACAAGGCATTAGTTGATAGAACATTGCACAAGAAAATTGAAAGCCAAAAAAATAAAAAGTGTATATTAATTCATGGCTCAAAAAGTGCTTGTATGTACATATAGCACCAAGCTAAGCCACGTTCTGTGGCTTCAAGTACCAAAAATAAGAGGAGTGTATATACAGGAGGCACGAAGCCAAGCCAATGGCTTTAAGTACAAAAAAGAGTAGCTAGCACTACTTTTACAACTAATCTAAGTTCTCTACGTCCTCACTCCCTTCTGTGCTCCCTTCTCTGCCTCCTTCTTCCTCGTCTTCCTCCTCATCTTCTTGTGCAGGGTCCTGTAAACAAGGGACAACATATATCAATGTATGAAAAATCAAATCTTTACTTATAATATTGACATTATTTAATTACTTTCAGATACCTCGGGGGGCGCTCCAGTAGCCTAGATATATTGCTCCTCAATAATCAACCCGTCATTATAGAAGTGCCTCCATGTATCTCCTCTGTGATGGTGGCAGTGGTAGGCTGTCTCGACTCGAGTAGGGTACCTGCCCGCGATATCAAGCTGTAAGATGACACAATTTGCGGAGGGGTTAGTACAAAGAAACAACCTCCTAATAAACTACATAAATAATATAATTTGAGATTGATACTTACAAATTGGGCCTCCCATGATTCAACACCCCCTGCTCCAAAATGCACGCTTCCATATTGCTCCATTTGGATCCTTCGTGCCTCCACGTGCTGTAGACTGGGTTCCTCCTTCGCTGACTTCATTGCTTTCTTCCACTCATGCTTGTGAGCCGTGTGGGGCGGGTCCCTTGGTGGTTGACCTCCCTCGAGCCTGGCAAGCTCCGCTAGTGCCTACCTCTTAAGTGAAGATCTTTTATTGCCAAGTATCGTAACATCTTTGACTTGGCCCATTTATCTGTGAATTGAACATTGGGGGGGTTAGGATACCTAGAGCGAACAGTAGCGAGGGTCTCATCAGCCAACCTCTTTGGATGGTCTTTGTAGTGAATAAAGCAATCTCTATAATTGTTAGCAATTACAGAGCGCATGAAGGCCATGATGTCCTTCCCCCGTGCATCCATCAAGATGCCTCTTGTCTGAGTGATGTCATACTAGATCGTACCGTCACCCGGAGGCACGTCTAAATCATCTGAATCATCCTCGTCCCCACCACCACCCCTCCCAAAGCACTGTGCCATGCATCCCCCACCGCTCTCCCTACTACTATGCCTGCTACTGTGTTGTGTCGAACTAGTACAATGGCCACTCGTAGCTGGAGAAGCGACTCTCGACTGCATGGGACTATGTGGACCACTTGTAGCTAGAGAACTGAGTCTCGACTACACGGGAGTACGCCGATGGCTCTGCGAGGTAGAAGGACCTCCTGATGGCATGGGGGAAGGGACATAGGATGGCATGGGGGAAGGGACTTGGCTGTGTAGCTGGCTGGGTTGTGTTAACTCCGCTGGGGTAATCTCAGCTGGTGTGGGGTTGGGGTGGTTTGGAGTCTGTAGTGCCAACTCCTGGGGGGTGTTTAGAGTACCCGTCATGTAGCTGTATAACTCCCCAGGACTGGGAGGGTGTCCCAAAAGGTTATATAACTCCCAAAAGATGGTCTCCTGAAGATCATGTGAGCCTGAAGAGCTTCCTGGCCACATGATGAACTGGAAAAAAGAGAAAAAGAAGATTACTGATGAGTTGAGAAGAGAAAAAGAAGAGAAAAAGAGAGAAAAAAAGAGAAGGAAAGAGAGTAGAAAAAGAGAGGAAAAGTGGGGATAAAAGAGAGGAGAAAGGAGAGGAAAAGAGAGGAGAAAAAGAGAGAAAAAGTGGAGATAAAAGAGAGGAGAAAGCAGAGGAAAAGAGAGGAGAAAAAGAGGGAAAAAGTGGGGATAAAAGAGAGGAGAAAGGAGAGGAAAAGAGAGGAAAAGAGAGGAGAAAAAAAGAGAGAAAAAGAGAGGAGATAAGAGAGAGAAATTACCACGAAAAGAGAAGGAAAGAGAGGAAAATAGAGGAAAAGAGAGAAGAAAAAAAGAGAGAAAAAGAGAGGAGATAAGAGAGAAAAAGAGAGACGAAAAGAGAAGGAAAGAGAGGATAAAAGAGAGAAGGAAAAAGAGAGGAAAATATAGAGTGCAATCCCTTTTTTCAATCATGCTTTCCCTTTTCATCATTCATGCAATCCCCTTCTTCAATCATGCAATTCCTTTCCATCATTCATGCAATCCCTTTCTTCATTCATGCAATCACTTATTTCCATCATTCAATATGCAATCCTTTTCTTGGAAGTGGAAGTGGAAAGGGAAAGGGAAGAGGAAAGAGAAAGGAAAGGAAAGGGAAGGGAAGGGAAGGCTAGGCCAAGGAAAAATAACAAAGTACGTCTATCTTCGCGTATAACAATGAGTCTATAGACGCAGCTATTTGTTTCCAAAAAATAGAGTAGATGCATCTATAGATGCGCTCTTAGATGCGCTTTTAGATGCACTCTTTGATGCATCTATAGATGTGCTCCAACAGACGGACTATTATGAAAACTCGAAAAGGACATGCGCCTGACACAAAAGCACAACACTAGTACCAAAAACATTCATTTCTTGGATACGACAAAGGACGAATCCAAAGAGAGCAACTTTCAAAGAAGATCAACCGTAAAGAAACTTACCTTGGATAGAGGTATGGAAGCTTCTTGTCCTTCTTCAAAGCTTCTTCTCTTTCTTCTCTTCCTTGTTCACCCTTTGCTTCTCTTTCTTCTCTTCCTTGTTCACCCTCTTCTCTTGTGTGTTTGGAGATGATTGGGCAAGCTTGGAGATAAGTGTGGGTGCTTGGAGATAAGTGTGGATGCTCGGAACTGTGTCTGTTAATAGCAAAGTAAGACACGCGACGCTAAAAGGATGTGAAAAAAAGCAAGCGTGCTAAAAGTAGGTTTGAAAATCACGTCTATAAGTGCGTCTATAGGCACATTTAATTGCACGTCTATATACACGTCTAAATGCATGCTTAATTGCACGTCTAAAATGCACCATAGAATAGATAGACGCAGTTTTAGACACAGAATTAGACGCATTTTTAGACACGCACCACAAAACAAACAGACACAGTTTTAGACGTGGTATTAGATGCGCCACAGAGTTTTAAGATTAAATATTTGATACAAGAGAAAAAATTTTGGGTTGTTTATTTATAGGATGTCTTCATCTTCAACAAGTAGCTCCAATGAGGATGAATTCCTCCGTATCCACCATCACGAAATGTGGTTGGAGCAAAAAATCAAATGTATGTGTGATTGATGTCGAGGAAACAAGTATCGTGCATGCAGGATTACACTCAATCACATCTCAAAGTATGGAGAATGGGATGTGACTGTAAACATGGTAAGTGTTAAAGAGTTAAGGTTGATTGAGATACCTATGGGTGTTCAAGTAAGCTTTAAAGTCTATTTTGCAAACATGGTGAATTATGCTAGTGGGTCAATTACTCGAATGCTTTTCCTCATTTATGGTCTTCACGTGCAGGCTATTGTGTAAAATGCTTCCAAGGGAGAATAAATTACCAACCTAAAGAGATATGGCAAGGCAACATGTGACCTCTCTTGGAGGATTATATTACAAGCGCATCCATGCATGCGTCAACGATTGCGTTTTGTTTCGTGGACTACATAAGGATGCAAGAGAGTGTCCTACTTGTGGAGAGGCAAGATATAGAGCAGATCTCAAAACTTTGGACGTGCCTCGTAAGGTTCTGTGACATTTTCCCATAATCCCTCGCATCCAACATATGTTCAAGTGCAAATCCATTGCAGAGCTTATGTCATGGCATTCCTCCCATCGATCAACCGATGGCAAGTGGAGAACTCCCGCAGACACTCCTGCGTGGAAGCATATTGAAGACGCATGGCCAAGCTTCAAGGAAGAACCTAGGAGCTTGAGACTTGGATTGGGTATGGATGGTGTGAAACCATTTGGTCTCAAAAGCACCTCTTACAGTGTATGGCCAGTGATATTGGTGAATTATAATCTTCCACCCTCTATGGCGATTAAGAAAGGACATGTTATGTTATCCTTTCTAATTCCAGGGAAACATAAAGTCAAAAATCCTGATGTTTATTTGGAGCCTTTGATTGATGAGCTAGAGATACTTTGGAGAGGTATTGAGTTGCATGATGTGAGCAGGCCTCCCTCTTCACAAGACTTCAACTGCAAAGCAGTCTTGATGTGGACGATGCATGACAAAATGCAAAACCTGAAGGTAGCATGGCCGAGGGTTGATTGGTACAAGAGTCACTTGTATATATTTCTGAGTTTCTTGTTGATGTGGATAGCTCTCTCCCACGACTATGGAGAGATGATGAAGACCTAAGGATGACCTCTATTGTGCCTCAAGGGAAAGGATGCAACAAAGTAATAGACACAGAGTTGCTTAATAATATCAACCTCTATTGCGTGCTTAATAGTGATGTGATGAAAAGATGGGTGACAAGATATGAGGATGCAAAGGCAAGAAGACAAGAAGAAAGGGCCCTCTTTCGTACACACCACGGATCTCGTGTACCATACCCTCAGTATCTAAGAGCACTTCCAAAGGATATTCATGTGGATTGGCTACTTGACGAAATGGAGAAAGTAGAGAAAGATGAAGGGATGCATAGGATGCATGAGCAAGGTCAATATATAGAATGTTATACATAAGTTAGGAGCTTTCAATAATTTAGATTGCTTATTTAATTAATTTTGTCTTGGTGTAGTGCACTATGTTCAATGCTATATGGTGTGAGGGCAAGCATTTTCGAACACAACGGATTGATGATAAGAGAAACACATAAGATTGCGGCATCATTGCTAGCTTTGAGGGAGCCAATGGAGCCATAGATGATTATTGTGGCATAATCCAAGATATTATTAAGCTTGACTTTTGATGCTTCTTTGTGTATGTTTTGGATGTGAAATGGTTTAAGGACATGGTGAAAAGAGACCCTAATGCAACAATCAAATGCCATGCAAGTGGTTTTGTAACTATTCACTCCACAAAATTTTGGCAAAGTAAGAAGGACACACTAGTACTACCGCAACAATGTGAACAGGTATTGTACACACATATAAAAATACTCACTTTTAAATATTTGATACCTTCGATGCAAGGAAAATAACATGATTGTATTTGTGTTTGAATTAGGTTGTTTATCAACTAATGGTGGATAATAATAGATGGCGGCATGTCATACCTATTATGCCACATTCCAAAGTGATGTATAGTACATTTACTAATATGTAGCGTATAAAGGATGATCATGGCCATGGAGGTGATGATGACTGTGATATGAGAGAGGAGGATGATCATGAGATAGGAGATACAGATATTGAGGCCATTACCCATGAGGACGAGCCTACCATTGGTGATGTTGATTTCGATGAGCACATGAGTAGCACAAGTAGTAGTGGGTTAAATGTATTTGTAGATCTAAACACTTATTTGGATTTTGAAGTAGATAGTTTGGCAAGGGTTGATCTCATTGAGGATGAGATTGAACCGTAGCCCATCATTGATATTGGCAAAACTATTTTACATATTGTCTCATTCTCCTCACCTCACTTAATTTTTGTATATGTGGGTTTGCAAAAAAGCATTGATGTTTTTGTTAAAATTATGTGCTTTGGTAATCAT
This sequence comes from Dipteris shenzhenensis, assembly GCF_047967505.1. Lineage (NCBI taxonomy): Eukaryota > Viridiplantae > Streptophyta > Polypodiopsida > Gleicheniales > Dipteridaceae > Dipteris > Dipteris shenzhenensis. Next base: position 3,373,186 of record NC_141617.1, on the reverse strand, counting down.
GGGCAATGTTTGGAAAGCAGTGATGTACACCAAAATCTCACTTTCTATATTCTCTATTTTGCGTCTAAATATGCGTCTAATTCTTAGTGTAGATGCGCTAATAGACATGCCTATACACATGCAAATAAACACGCTGTTAAACGTAGTGATAGACGGGCCCGTATTTTCTCAATGTAGATGCACTATTAAATGCACTTTTCAACGTGCTCGTAATTTCTCTTTTCAAGCAATGCCTATAGACACGCCTACTATTTTGCGCGTCTATAGTTGCTTTGTGTTGTGCTTCACCCACCCCTGTGTTGAGGATGGTGTAAATTGCACCATCTACATAGGGCATAGGGGCAAACGCTAACCCTAGCCCTAACCCTAAGGGGTACTCATGTTAATGTTCAATACAACTTAGTGTACATGTAGCTATATCATGTGCACTCCTCTCTCTCTCTCTCTCCCTCTCTCACTTCTATTATCATGGTATCAGAGCCGATGGTGCTCCCACTCCCTTCATGAGAGTCAAGCCCTCCTTGCGAGCCATCCTCCGTGAGAGTTCCATCAGAGAGAGTGAAAGCCATTACTTCATCAAGGCGTAAGCCCTTGTTCTGTGAAGACCTAAGCCCTCTATTTGAGGCATCTTCATTCCTTCTTCATCTCTCATCATAGAGCTCATATTCACCTTCATTTGGCTTTAGAGAGCTCCCAAATATGATATTTGGAACTCTTATTATGGTGTCTTCAAGTTCCATGGTTTGTTATGAGAGATTTCAGTTTATGAGAGATATGGAGAGACCTTGTAGCTAGATCCTTGATTCTGAATCAAGCTCTTTGTCTGTAAGAGAGGTAGATTTTTTATCTCCATCAGCCCGCCTGGCAGCTTCAAGAACAAGGCCACCATCTACACTAGACTTCTACAGCAAGCTACAAGTTCCAAACACGTCAACTGAAACCCGACCTCCAATGCTCATATCAACACACGGCTTCATCGAGCTCAAGCTCCACCTATAGCAAAAGGAGCAATAGCTCCAAGCTCCTAGCCCCAGTGACTGACAATAGCTCCTGGTCTTCAACTACCTGCTCAGCGAGCCTCCTCCAATGCCATCTACACCGGCTTAGCTCTCCAAGCTTCAAGGCCTCGTCACGCCAAGCTTCAACACCTCGTCACGAAAGCTCAAATGCAACTAGATCCATGACCCAGCCACCAACAGTTGACTCACAACAGATGCTACAATGCTACCTCCTGCGAAGAGCCTTTTGCACGCCTCCAACCAAGCTCCAGCTCCTAACTCCACTAGGTCACGAGCACTGGCTCTCAAGCGCATCTCCACCGACCATCGCTAGCACAACTTCCACGCCACCCAATGCCTCCTACAACAGTGACTAGTAGCTGCAGAAAAAGCAACAACATGGGAAAACAGACCCCACATCCACGCCCAACGCCCATGCACAACACCTCCTTCAAACAACGACTGGCACGGCGGCATCCAATGCCATCTCTGAATGCCCGGACTCACTGCAGTCTCTTTGACAACCACAAGAAAAGAAAGCTCTAGGCTCTCAATTCCTCCACATCACGCTTCGACTTAGCACCATCGATGCCTTCACCTCTATCATCGCCATAGCTCATCTCCAAGGTTCCCCCACCTTGAGAAATGACATGTGGCACAAGTTAACCGAGCCATGAGGAGATAGGGTGGTGGAGCCTAACTCTGGTAAGTTAAGCTTGGGCCAACTAACACGTTAAAGATAAGCTTGAACCTTGGTCAGGTTCAATGAACCATGAGTTAATAAGTCTGGTTAAGACTATGCCACATGGTAGCCTCAATTGCCACATCATCCTTGTCTGCCTAGTCAGCATGCCACCTCCTCAAGGCCACGTGATAGTCCCCTTCTAAGCACTGTATTCTCTTCACAAGAACACCTTGTAAGTAGCATGTGACCACCATTGCCATGTCACATTGCCACATCATCACATGTCATCATCATTTTTCCCTCTCTTGTGATCAAAGTTTCACCATCCTTCTGGGAGCCATAACTTTTGATCCAGAGGAATTTTGCGATGATCTAAAAACCAAGAATGATTGCCAAATTGTGCTCTATGCACTGAGCACCTCAATTCAGCCATATGACTTATCCACAGGTAAGAATAACTGAATCTTCATTATTGAAACCACCTCGTGATCCATTGCAGTGCATCCAACACATAAAATGAATGAACTAAAACTCATTTTGCTGTATTTGACTCTTTGACATGTAGTTTAGCTATAGACTAGCACCACCATAGAGGAGATCCAAATCCACCAAGCTAAGTCAGCCATTGCCACATTACCCAATTAGTTCCTAGCGGTGTCAGCCCCATCGGATCTATCATCAGTATACATCTGACACCAGTTCAGTTATCTTGTCATTCAGCAATTCATCACGAGTGGTGACACTTGGCAAAGTTATCCCTCTCTTGGATTAAGGATTGTTGCATGCTTCTTTACATGCATACATGCCGCCCATGTAAAGTCACACTTGTTGACTATTTTTGGCATTGGTTCCTGCACATACATATCAGCCTTGTACAGCCACTTGGCTACTTCCAACGCATAGTTGTCATCACTTTCACTACAGGCTTGATCTTTGGCATACATAATTGATCTCACATGACTTGGTTTTGACAGTTTATCTTAAGCCCCCCAGTGGCAGCTCTCACACAGTGTTCTCATGGGTAGACACTCTCATCCTTCCCCTCAGCCTCAACCTTAGCATGACCCTCAGCCTTCCCTTAGATAATCTCTCCACTGAAATGGAACACCCTTTCTTCAAGCTGCTTCTTAGGCTTCACTACCAGGTTCGCCAATCTGTCTGGCTCACGTATAAACATGAGCCGCCCTCTCTTCTCCGGTAGATTCTCGATCTTTAAAGCCTCCCTTTCGTGACAAGGAGGTTGGGAAATGGGCAAGCCTCTCCCACATTCTGCCCAAGATGCCATGAAGTGCCAAAAGGAGCGTCCGTCGACAATTACATGATTCTCAGAGACTCCAATGACGATTTCCCCACCCAAAAATTTCGTAACCTGTAGGGCTTAAGAGGATTACTTTCGATAGAGGACACAGTTGAACAGAAGGGGATTCAAAATTGTGGAATGCCTAAAGAAATAAGAAACTATTAAGGCAGCTCACCTGAACAGCTAAGAAAGGAACGTTAGTGGCGTTGGAGCCCTTCAATTCGGAATATCTCGATAGGTCAGCAAAAAATGGCTGCATTTGAAAGTCCGGACCGAGATCGCAGTAGCGAATGTTGATAGAAGCCTCCACAAAATCGACCCTAGCGTCGTTATAGTCCACCCAAATCCTTTCGTCCTCTCCTATTGAAAGCCTGCCGGCCCAGGGAAAGAACTGCACCAGTGCTACAGACAAACTGTCCTTCAATTTGGAAATTACGGCAGGGTAATCCTCCTCGGTAGTGTCGTAGAAGAGGAGCCCCAACATGTAAGGCACGTGATGCAAGAAGAGGTCGAGGCTGGAGAGGAAGAGGCGGTGGACGGGGGTGGGGAGGGAGGGGAAGACGGTGGAGGAGGAGAGGATGGAAACGGAAGCTGTGTTGGCCATGGGGGAGGGGAAATATTTCATGCTGGATGAGGATGGAGATGAGCGAGGAGGAGGATAAATACTGTAGATGGAAGCGAGAGAGGACGCGGCAACGGGAGGGGAGAGTCTGGGGGAAGCGCGGGATGAAGGAGATGAGGAAGATCAACACAGAGAAGTGCTAGGAAGGTGAGGGAGGAAGCGCACTGTTACTTAAAGATGGACGCGCACGAGAGTAGAAAGGAGCAGCTCTATAGCTCTATTGTGGAAGTCGACGTCCACAGAAGTTGTTTTTGAAAGATTTTTTCAAGTCTACATAAAGAGCCCCTCCCTTCGGCCTTTTGTCAGCCCTTTGCCACCCTTTCCCACCTGCTCATCGACACACTGCTTGTATTTGGCCCCGAGACCTTGGCTAAATCATAAATCACATGATAGTTTCACGTTTGAAAGAAATATAAATGCTCATTACATAGTCATCTTGAAAAAAACTAAAGTTACAAATATATGTAAATAGAGTCATGTTTGAAACTTGTACATGGTCGCAATGTGATGGTATACAACACATATTTATTTGTTCATAGGCCTAAGTCTTGCATTTGGCATGAGAGCCAGTACCAACCTTAGGTAAAAAATAAACATTAAAATCAAAGCGGAGACTACAACACACAACTCTCGTAAACATGCACACATGAATAGTGAAACCGAGATTGAACACACAACTCTCATAAGAGGTATGAGTGCCAATCTCGAACATGGAAGATAAGTTTAGCTATGCGAGAGCAAAACTGGTGCACTGGTAGGCAGGGGGCACTAGTAGGAAGGTAGGCAGGAAGCAAATGATGGAGTATTCATCTAAATACATGTTACAATTGAAGGTATATATAATCTTGGGATGGAAGTGGTACAAGGATAACTTTGGCTAACATGGCATTCACCAAGTTATTGATGATATGGCAAGGGATTAGGTGCCACGTGTTGAATCTGGATGGAGACTCCTCTATCAAAATCTATAAGATTCTATTTCGATGCGATGGAATCTGGAGAGATGCCTTGAAATCTGAAGATATGCCCCGAAATCTTTGAAAGATTTTGTTATCTTCTTGTGTGTGCGTCGATCGTCATCGTAGGAGGCACGAAAAGGCTCGTTTGGCTGTGGTGGTCATTGAAGCCATCATGGGCTTCTACTCGTGCTGTCTGGTGGGCTGAGCACCATGCAAGCATGGGAGCCATGTGAGAATCTCTGTGAGCTATGGCAAGGTTCTGGCCATCTCGATCATAGAGTCACAGTCATGGATAGAGACATGCACTCGCTCCGCATCCTTGGTTACAGAGTTGACAAAACTTGTGACCCTATGGCTTTACTGGATCTGAAGATGCAACGTATACTCATGCTACCTCCTGTGAGGCATATCCAAGTTATAGTCACTTAACTACCTCCAGACATTGTGCATTCTCAAGAAACACAGTTTAAGGCACCAAGGATGGTAGTTTAGGAGTCAACCACCAAAAGGCCACCAGGGGATCTCGAAGTTGAGATGGAAGTCGAAAGCCACAAGAAGAGCTACTGAGCAAGCCAGTAAAGCTAACCTCTCGGCAAGAAGATTTGAGCGGCTGTGCATAATTCAAAAGAAAGACACCATAAGGGAAATGCAGCAATCAAATAAGTATGCTTTATCCTTTCTTACTCGTTCTTTCAATGTACATATAAGGTTGAGAGGCAGGCCATATTAATTTCCCTTTAGTGAGGATGACATTCAAGTTCTTTCAAATGTACATAGAGACATTCAAGATACAGTCATCAACCCTTTGCTTAGGTTTGTTTCATCATTATTTTTCCTTCCAATTGCTTCTTTCTTACCAAAATAAATGATGTGATGCAATTTTCATATGTAGTATAGTAGTGTCAAGACTTCCAAAGGAGATTCAAGAGTGGGTTTATGTTTTGGACTCTCTTATTTCCTAGTTGCTATCTTGAGATGATACTACATTCCTTGAGGTTGCTCCATGGCTTGAGCAACTGAACTATGACTTGGATGTCCTTAGAATAATTTTTTTGGCCTACCATGAGGAGTAAGTATTGTGACATATCATTACTATATGCATATAAAGTGTTTTCCAATTCACATAATCAAAGATTGTTTTTGTAGTGGGCACTGGAGTTTGCTCGCATTGGATATTGAAACTAGACATTATTACCTAGCAAATTCAGCTCAAGGTGACCATGGCCACATAAGAGAGTGTAGACTCCTCTTCTTAATTCAAACATATAATTGATAAAAGGCCATTACAAATAACATATCTAATAAATACTCAATTTTAGATTTATAAAATCATATCAAACTACCAAGACATTGCACAGTGTAAACTCTTTTACTTCTACAAGGTGTTCTCTATAATATTTGTAACACTAACGAGGGATTTTCTATGATATTTCAAATTAGATAATATACTAATTATTAAATTTACTTTAAATATACTTATCATTTACACCTCAGATTTTTAACTGATATAACTTATTAATGTAGCTCTAATATAGTTTATATCAATTTAATATATTTTAGATTTACTTATATATATTATTTTAATTTAAATAAATATGTACTTTATATTTTTTTCAAAAAAAGGGCTTCTATTAAGTATGAACAAGCCTGTGAGAGCAAAACCTATATACTTTATATTTTTTTTCAAAACAAATACTTCTATTAAGTATGAACAAACCCTGTAAGAGCAAAGGCTCAACCTATAAACTTTATATTTTATTTCAAAACAAATACTTGTATTAAGTATGAACAAAACCCATGAGAGCAAAGGCCCAATGTGGAAATATCTCATGTAGTGCAAGAAAAAACACTCCTTAGTGTTAAAGTTAGCTCAAATGTCCACCTCTCATGTAACCCACCAATATTCTGAGTACCCAATGTTGTAAGGCCCCCATATGAGGAGAAGCCATGATGGGTATCAAATATTGGGAGGGATCCCCAGTTTAGACACTGGAAGGGGTCTTAGAGTAGACCAGATGGTTATGAGACGGCTTAGGAGCCAAGAGTAGATACCCGTCTACAAAAAGGGGGGGTTCGGGGGGGTGATAGCCCCCCCGATAGCAGGGGGTCCGGGGGCGCAGGCTCCCGGTGGGGGTCTGGGGGCAAAGCCCCCAGCGGCAGGGTCCGGTATGACCTATGCGCGATCCTTCATCTGCCCGCCGGCATGTTTTCTGAAGGGTCGGCTGGTCTTCCAGGCCGACTGTCTATTAGGCCGACTGCCTATTACAAGGCCGACCGTCAACCACTTACACTATATAAGTGGCCACCCCCTATCATCAGATCACCAGTTCTTCACGCTCATAGTCCTCTGTCCAGCATCTGTCTAGATCACCATCGAAGCTCTGTCTGTAGAGCGCACGGGTGGACAGCCAACCATCAGTTGTATCAGCAGTTTGGTATATCAGAATTTTTTGTATTCTCTCCAGCTTTCCATCGTGCACTTGCATTTTGTTGTTATCTTCCGCTGCGTACTATTTTCTTACACTTAGAAGGAGTTAGAAAACAACCAAGGTTGAGACTGAAAATGTCATCTCAACCCTGTAGTAGTCTCAGAGAAGAAAGGGGAGCCCCTTCATTCTCTAAAACACATAGCTCTCCTAGTAGAAGCTACATGTGATGACCCCTTCATGGTCACCCAAACGGCCATCTGTGTATGTATAGTATCCATTCATATATTGGCCAAGGTATGAGAGGGGTGGACCTAGGATCCATCCAATGCCTCTATGCATCTGGCTCTCCAAATATGTCACCTTGCAATACTCACCAATATCTCCCAAGAAAAGTCAACAGATGCATGTACAACTCTAAAGGATGAAGGAGGAACATCATCCAGAGAGCATGGCTGATACGGTACTTTGCATGGTACTTAAAGTGGATACTATTAAGGCCCATGAAAAGTACCTAGATGATCAGTCTTCATAGACATGCACATTCGAATGACGCATCTGATGTGTGTTTTTTTGCCACTCATGCATGATACATAGTGAGAAACAAGGGAAAATGCTCCCCGAACTATGAAGAATATGATATCCAATGGGCATGGTACTTGTCACAAGACTTAAAGTTGGTGAGATTAAGGCCTCTACAAAGTATGCCCATCGAAGACATGCATATTCAAATGAGTGTGTTCTTTGTCCTTTATGCATGACAAAAAATGAGAAACAATGAAAAATGCATCCTAACCACCCTGCAAATGATATCTGATGGGTATGATACTTCGTGCAAACCTTAACATACTCATATTGATACATGTGCAAAGTATCATGCCCATCTGAGATACACACATAGGCTAGAACCACACAGATGCATCTTTTTTAACACTCATGTGTGATGCATCATAGGAAACAAGAAAATGTGCATGTCTAACCATTCCAAATGATATCCAATAGGTATGATATTTTGCAGAGGTCTTAATGTGAATAAGATAATGAAGGCCTATGAAAAGTATGATGCCCATCAGAGACACAAATAGGCTAGAAGCACAGTGATACATATTTTGATTTATTCTTTGTTTTAAGGGAAGTTTACTTGTAAATTATTTTAGAAGTACTTAAATTCTAGTTTCCTTTTCCATTGCAAGTAATCTTTGCTCTATTAAATTTAGTGCAAGAAGGTTTAGATGTGGTGTTGTATTTGAGAAATGAAGCAGTGGCCTTTGGGCAAATACTTAGTCTTGATCCCATGAGCTTGTGTCATTTTCAACATTGTGATGGATGAAGATGTGTGGTGATAGTCACTAATGTAATTTGCCATCATGCAAGCACAGAGAATTCTTTGAGATCGAGATGAGATCATTCCAAAGGCTTTTCTTCTTGATATTATACAAACTTATCTTGAGGGAGAAAGGTGGACTTTTTTTTTTTCTATAGAGAAATATTAGGAGTTGGGAGATTTTATTAGCTTTGTTTAACATGTGAAGGCATCATTGAAAGTGCAATGGATAGAAGTTCACATTTACAAGTCCCTAATACTATCACTTGCGGGGTAGATTTCGTGACATCCCATTTGGTCCAAAAAAAATCTTCCTTGTCTACTCCATTACCATGTCAAAGCAGGTTGATAATGTAATACAAGCGCTCAATGATAAAAGTAGATTGAGAATGCAATACAAGAGCTCAATGATAGAACTATCATTGGGGCACTTGGTGGGGGTTGTGTCTTTCTCTAAGCTTTTGGTCCGAGCAATTTTTTTGATTATGGTGAATATTATCTTTAGATAGACAATGTTGTTGCATCATTGTATAGCCCACAAAGATGCCCATTCTAGACCCCTTTTTTTGATAAAAAAGGGTTTTTAGGCTATCATTTTCCACATGAAAGCAACCCAAAAACCTCTTTCTTCAACAAAAGGGATTTTTGGGCTGCTCAGGCCAAAAAACCCTTTCGTTAAAGAAAGGGTCTCCAAACCCCTTTCTTCAACGAAAGAGGTTATGGACTACTTTCATGTGAAAAGGATTGTTGGGAGACCTCTTTCTTCAATGAAAGGGGGTTTTGGGCTACTTTCATGTGAAAAAGAGAAAACCAAACCCTTTTCATGGAAGAAAGGGGTGTTTTTGCCTCGCCCAAATATCACTTTCTTCAACAAAAGGGGGCTTTGGGCTGCTTTCTTCTAAAAAAGAGCAGCCCAAAAACCCTTTCATTGAAGAGAGGTGTTTTTGGACTGCTTTCATGTGAAAAAGAGAGAGCTTTCTTCTAAAACAGAGCAGCCCAAAAACCTGTTTTGTTGAAGAAAGGGGTTTTTGGACTACTTTCATGTGGAAAAGGACAGCCCAAAAACCACTTTCGTCGAAAAAAGGGGCCTTCGGGCCTCTTTTTTTAGATTGGCCATGTAGAATAAAGAGGCTTAAAGACCCCTTTCTTTGACAAAAGGGGTTTTTGGGATGCTCTTTTTCACATGAAAGCAACAACCCCAAAACCCCTTTTCATGTGAAAAAGACTCAGCCCAAAGACCCCTTTCGTTTGGGTCTTTGGGCACATGTAAAAAAAAGAGGCCCAAATACCCCTTTCTTCAATGAAAAGGGTCTTTGGGCCTTTGTTTTCACATGGTCCATGAAAAAATAGCCCCAAAAAGCCCTTTCTTTGAAGAAAGGGCTCTTTGGGCCTCTGTCTTTTGATTGCCCAACATGGGCAATCTAAACAAAAGAGGCCCAAAGACCCTTTTATTCACAAAAGGGGTCCCTATGTATGGCTTCATTTCATGAACTTTGAGACAAAAATATGCATTCACAATTCAATTTGCTGAGATGCTTGGATGGTTTTGATCAGAATATATAAACCCTCCTTGGTGGGCCTTAGGTATGGGATTGGGTCCTCACTCTCACATCTTTAACCTATTAACCATGAACAAGAGAAAAAAAAAAGAGACGACGTATGGCAACTTGGAGGAGAAGAGCCTATCACGTGTCACAAAGAAAGAGCTCTAGGATGGAGGCTTGGAGAGGGGAGGAGGTGGAAAGACAAGAGGTAGGCTTTGAGTGGGGAGGAGGTGGAAAGACAAGAGGCAGCTTTGGGCGGAAGAAGGAGACAAAAGGTCAATGGAATGGAGGAGATGGAAGTTCAGCTTTGGGAGGAAGGAGGAGATGGAGGGTCAATGGAACGAAAGAAGGAGATGGAAGTTTTCAGAGACATGGGTTAAGACTCAGCCAAAATTTTGAAAGCCAATCCAAGTATGCAAGGTGAATTGATTAGCAATCGATCAATTCATGTGCTAAAAGGAGCCTCTCTCTCTCTCTCTCTCTCTGATATGTGTGGTGTGTGTGTGTGTGTGTGTGTTTGGGGGGGGGCACTCACTATATGCATATGAACATATATATACATTTGTGTATCACATATGTGCACACATGCTCACATGTATGTATGGTACGGGAGAGAAATGAATATATATATATATATAGAGAGAGAGAGAGAGAGAGTCCTCATCACAATGATGTCCAAAAGAACACAATGATACAAAAGAAATTCTTAAAGCCTCCAAAGCCATATATAAAAAGAATAGATCCACATAGAGCTCCTCTAATAAGTTGAATTGTTTTTGTTGATTATAGAGTAAAAGACAACAAATTCAAAAAAGATCTACATAGAGCTCCCCTAATAAATTGAATTGCATTTGTTGACTAAATTGGGTTATATGAAACTTGAATTTTTGTTTATTGACATTTTAAGATCCACCTTGAGACCCAACAGAGCATGTCTATAACTCGTCATAGATGAGTGATGCAACTCATCCAAAAAGTGCCCATATATGAACGTGGGGTTTTACTCACAAACCACGCTTCATACCTTGGCACAATTGCAACAAGGTAAATGATATTTAATCATTCAGAAGGCCTCTCAAAGATAAATAAAGCAAACACAAAAGAATCCACTAGATATGGTGTGGAGGAAGACTGTATGAGATAAGGGAGGGAGAGAGAGAGAGAGAGAGAGAGAGAGAGAGAGAAGGGGGGGGGAGCGAGAAAAGGTGGAGATGGTGTGTAGGATTCAGAAGACTTCAGGTGATAAATAAGGGGAGAGAGTGAGAGTGCTCTCAACGGAAGCAAGAACGGAAGAGGGAGAGAGAGCGAGAGAGAGAGACAGAGAGCCACACAAGTTTTGGTGGGTGCAGAACCACCCTAATCTTCTTTTTCATTCATTTATATATGTGTTTGAGTATTGTACATAACTGGGGTTAAGGCACAGTGACCTTTAACCCCCACAACCTCCCACTTAAAGGACAATGTGCCTTTAAGGGAGAACAACCAGTGAGCATACTATCCAATGCCCATCAATACACGACAATACTCAAACCGCTGACTAGGTAGACTCTTCGTCAGCATATCTGCAGGGTTATCATCTGTATGAACCTTGACAAGCTCTATGCGCTTGTCCTCAAGTACCTCCCTGATGAAATGGTACCTGACCTCAATGTGTTTGGTCTTTGCATGAAAGACCGGATTCCGTGCTAGCTGAATAGCACTCATGGAATCGCTATGCAATGTCGGTACACCTGTATGAATCCCCAAATCTCCCACTAGCCGATCAAGCCATATAGCCTCCTTGCAACCCTCTGTGGCTGCAACAACATACTCAGCCTCTGTGGTAGACAAAGCCACGCACTTCTGTGCACGAGACATCCACGACACTGCACCACCTGCAAAGGTGAACACATAACCAGAAGTGGATCTCCTACTATCCACATGCCCTGCATAGTCTGAATCTGTGTACCCAAGTACACGCATGTCTCCTTTACCAAAGCAAATGCACATCTCCTTGGTACCCTTCATGTACCTCATGATGCACTTAACTGCCTCCCAATGCCTCTTTCCTGGATTAGCCATATACCGGCTAACAACTCCCACTGCAAATGCAATGTCTGGTCTAGTAGCTATCATAGCATACATAAGACTCCCAACTGCTGATGCATAAGGAACCTTGGCCATCATGGCCCTTTCCTCATCTGATTTGGGACTATCTGTATGACTCAGTTTCACATATGGAGGCAATGGAGTACTCACTGCCTTCCCCCCCTCCATATTGAAACGCTATAATACTTTTGTAACATACTCTTTTTGTGAAAGCCAAAGGAGTTTCCTACTCCGATCACGCGTGATGCGCATACCAAGAATATGACCTGCAAGTCCCAAATCCTTCATATCAAAGGCCTCATGCAACTTGGCCTTTAATGCATCTAGCTCATAAATATTCTTGCTAGCCAATAGCATATCATCCACATATAGTGCCAGAATTATCAGGCTACTATCCTTAGCCCTTTTAGTGTAGAGGCAGTGATCAATTTCACTCCTTCTAAAACCCTGGGACCGAATGAAAGCATCAAACTTCTGATACCATTCTCTAGGTGCTTGCTTAAGACCATAGAGACTCTTTTTCAGCTTGCAAACTAAATGCTCTTTGCCCTTTTCTTCAAAGCCTTCCGGCTGCACCATGTAAATTTCCTCATGCAAATCCCCATGCAAGAAAGCTGTCTTGACATCCATTTGCATAAGCTCCATATCCTCTACTGCCACTAGTCCAAGGATGCATCTAAGTGTGGTCATCTTCACAACCGGAGAGAATATCTCATCAAAGTCCACACCCTTCTCTTGCTTGAACCCTTTAGCAACCAAACGGGCCTTGTACCTAGGCACATCATCACCTGTGACCTTCATTTTGTAGACCCATTTACATGGCAATGCTTTCTTTCCATGTGGCAAAGAAACCAAGTCCCAAGTCTTATTCTTCATAAGTGAACTCATCTCTGATTGCATAGCATACTCCCACTTGCGTTGATCCTCACGCATCATAGCCTCTCTGTAGCAAGAAGGCTCCCCGCAATCAGTAAGCATCACATAGTCTACCCCTGGAACAAACCTATCAGGCGGTCTAGACACTCTAGATGATCTTCTCAAGGGCATTTCAGCTTGCTGTCCCACTTGCATATCAGCCACATTTGGCTCATAATTTCCACCAATAGATGATCCATCATCTACCCTTGATTGTATACCTGTGGGAGTACTTGGTGGTACCATTTCTTGCACATTTGGTGCATGGACAGCTTGCTGTCTATCAACATATGCAGGTGGATTCACATCCTGGAAAGTGATTCTCCTCATTTCCACATCCCTCATGGGTGCCTTATGCATCTTCTTCTCATTGAAGACCACATCATGGCTGCGTATGATCTTCTTTGTTTCTGGATCCCAGAGACGATAGCCCATCTCTCCACTTTCACCATAACCCAGAAAGATGCATTTCCTAGACTTAGGATCTAGCTTCTTTCGAAGCTCTTTTGGCACATGTGCATATGCCTCACACCCAAATATACGCAAATGAGAGTAAGAGGGCTTCTTTCCACTCCATGCCTCTTCAGGAATACCACCATCCAAACTCTTACTAGGTGATCTATTGATCACATGCACTGCAGTCTTCATTGCCTCAGCCCAAAAACCGCCAGAAAGACTTGCATTGGAAAGCATGCATTGCAACCTTTCTTGAATGGTACGGTTCATCTTTTCTGCAACTGGATTTTGCTCTGGAGTACGAGGGGATGTAAGCTCCCTCTTAATCCCACGAGTATCATAGAAATGCTGAAAGTCATGAGAGAGATACTCTCCACCATTGTCAGTCCGTAGGCATTTAAGCGTTCTACCTAACTGATTCTCAACCAAGGCCAGCCATTTCTGAAATACCTGGAACACATCACTCTTCCGAGCTATAGCATAAGCCCACACTTTCCTAGTTGCATCATCAATGAATGTCACATAGTATTCAGCCCCGCCTAATGACCGTGTAGGCATGGGACCACATACGTCTGAATGCACCAAATCAAGCATTTCAAACTCTTTCTTTCCCCTTCTTTTATGGGCTGATTTAGTCTGCTTCCCATAGAGACAATGCTCACAAAATTCAAAATCAGAGAAACTCAAATGCGGTACATAACCCAAACGGCATAAGAGTTTCATTCCATTCTGGCTCATGTGCCCCAACCTGCAATGCCACAAAGAAGTGCTTGGCTGCTCGGTTATTGCAACAACATGATCAAATACCCCTGATACATGTAAGGGATACAAAGTCCCACACTTGGCACCCCTGGCCAAAAGCATAGAGCCCTTCTGAATTTTCCAACTCTGAAAGCCAAAAGTGGTGTGAAAACCAGCATCATCTAGCTGACCCACTGAAATAAGACTCTTGGTCAGCTTAGGCACATGTCTCACATGTTTCAAAACAAATGCAGACCCATTTGCAAAAGAAAACTTTATGTCACCTGCTCCCACTATGTCACATGCATAGTCATTTCCAAGATGCACACAACCTGTCTTTCCACTGTCATAAGTGGAGAACCATTCCCTATGGGGAGTAACATGGAATGAAGCACCAGAATCCAAAATCCAATCCTGGGAATATGCATCATCTGAAGTGGCAAGCAACTCTGCAGATAAACTAGACATGAAGAGAACATCATTGTCACTATCACGTGTGACTCCATTGATCTCCTCGATCTTCACTTTTCCTTTGTCCTCCCTTGGACTCTCTTCCTTTTGATTTGCACCCCAATTTGCATTCTTTTTCTTATCCTTTTGCTCTCTTTTCAGCTTGTAGCAATCCTTTTTCATATGGCCCTTCTTGCCACAATGGTAACACTCAATGTTCCGTGCCTTGGATTTGCTACGAGACTTCCCTCTTTCTTGGGACTTCCCCCTGAACTGTGATCTGCCCCTTTGCACATTTAAGGCTGCATCCTGCTTGTTGCCATCCATAGACTTCCGTCTAATCTCCTCGGCCAACAAGCTACCCACAACATCATCAAATTTCAGTACTCCACCAGGTGCAGAGTTACTGACAGCTGTACGGAAGGTATCCCATGAGGATGGCAATGAACATAAGAGAAATATTGCCTTAGTCTCCGCATCAAAATTCATTTTCTGAGCCTGAAGCTGGCTGAAAATAATATTGAATTCATTCAAATGAGAAGCAATGGAGACCCCTTCCTTCATCTGCAGCTCAAACAACCTCTTCATGAGGTAAACTTTATTAGAGGCAGTTTCCTTCTCATAAGTGGCACACAGTTTCTTCCACAAATCTTCCGTAGTTACTACTGTGAAATAAACTGACTCTGCAAGATGAAGTCTAATAGTAGACTTTGCTAATGCATCCAACTCATTCCAATCATCCTCAGACATATTTGCAGGCTTAGCTTCAATCCCTGCCAAGGGTTTAATCTGCTTCTTTTGAATAAGCACATCCCTTATTTGTTCTTTCCACAAAGAAAAGTTTGTCCCATCAAACTTTTTAATGCTGAAAAACTCCTTTTCAGACGTGGAAGAGGATGCCATGATGCAAATGAAACAAAATCCCAAATGCTAGTGCCTGCAAGAGAGAATCACACCAAATACTAGGTGCACCCAAATGTGTATGCCACAATAGAGTGAAATATCACCAAAATTCAAAGCTCAAAGCATCAAAAGATGCATCTGACTCATGTGCATATACTATGCATCCATATGAGCAAATCTGGCCCAAAAGAAAATGCCAATAAGTGCCAAATGACTCAAGCATAAACACTGTCCACTGGCATATGCATCAATAATGTCTCATCCAAGAGAGCATAGCACTATCAGTGCATCACCTGCAATGTGTCAAAGCTGTCCCTCAGCTTAAAATAGCATCCATGTGCAAGGCGTCCATAAAAAATAGCATCCCACAAGGCAATTTGGGCCTATCAGCGCATCCAACAAGGACCGCAATGCATCCAAATGGCCTATAAATCATCCACTGCAACCCAATCATACCACGAATGAGCGCACGCTGCTCAAACTGTAACCAGAGTGATCTGCATAAGGTATGCTCAAGAAATCATAGTCCCACGGTAATGAGCGCTACTGAAAATAGAACTTGAGATGCTTCAAAACATGGGCGCCATTGCATAATCGGACTTAGCAAGAAAATCTGCAAATATCTTTCTTCTGCCAGAACTCCAAAATCCCAACCGATGAATGAGAAATGGGAGTCAACACTTATCCACTGCCATGTGGCATAAATCTAAGGTTTCAAAACCTTAGCATGAAAAATGCATAACAGAGAGACGAAATCGAATACACAGAGATTTATAACTCTGAAAATCCTCCACCGATTCATGCAAGAACTGATAGGTAGGGGTTTTTGGGCGTCCGGAACGCAATGGGACAGACGGTTTTGGAAACCGTGGTCTCAATCACTGGGTCCAACACACGGACTGAAAAACGTTTTTGGAAACAGAGCTATCTGTAAACTCCACCGAAGTGCGAATGATGAGCAACATAGAAGTTTTAGGACCTCCTGAGTCCACCGGAACTGACAGATCTGCAAATGGTTGCTCCAAACTTGAGTTCCAATACCCGGGCAAAAAACGCAAGAATTGACACAGTGAGTCAGAAATCCACTGAAATGATCTCAGATTCAAGAATGAAGGTGTTTCCAAGCTCCTGAAGTAATGTGGACACCAAAAGCAAGCAATAGTTGCCTCCACAAGTCAATACAGAGTCTCTGTCATCGAATGGAACAGGGAAAAGCTCAAAAAACGACTTTTTCTTTGAAAGCTCTTAACAGGCTCTCAAAACCACTTCGCAAAGCCAAAGTGACTTTTCCAAAGGTTCCTCCAAGGTCTTTGCACACTCGGATGCAAGTAAAGTCACCCACAAAGCTTCTCCTTCCTCCCACAGAGCTGCTGAGCTTCCAAGCATCCACGCACGCTCAGCTAGATCACCCGGGCTCTGATACCAGTTGAGAGTGCTCTCAACGGAAGCAAGAACGGAAGAGGGAGAGAGAGCGAGAGAGAGAGACAGAGAGCCACACAAGTTTTGGTGGGTGCGGAACCACCCTAATCTTCTTTTTCATTCATTTATATATGTGTTTGAGTATTGTACATAACTGGGGTTAAGGCACAGTGACCTTTAACCCCCACAGAGAGAGAGAGAGAGAGAGAGAGAGAGAGAGAGAGAGAGAGAGAGAGAGAGAGAGAGAGAGAGAGAGAGAGTCAACCACTTTAAAGTCTTCATTCAAGTCCATACTATAGCTAATGAAGAGAAGCCAATTATCAACATATTGTGCAATAGGAAAAATGCACATCCAAAAAATCTAAAAATGCTAATTTCTGCTTTGTCCAATTTGAAACATTGCTAAGGCTAATACCCAGAGGACAGGCCAAAAAGAAGAGCTAGAAGATGAAAGTAGGTAGGGGAGTAAATGAGGAGGAGTGCCATTGCTAGAGTTAGATTCGACAGACCTTGGTCCTCAACCTTAGCCTATTTGGAGTGGCAGAGATCAAAGCGGTTGGGAGACAAGGGAAGATCTTCTGTATAAATGACTCAATGGTTCTTATGGCTCTAGAATCTAGGATGATTGTCCACACTGAGATATTCAGTGGAAGCATGCGGTTTTGGCCATCTAGGATGGGGAGCTGAGACAAGATAAAAGAATTGGAGCTTTTCCATATACCAACTTGGATCAACAAATGAGTACAACTGGAGAGCCCAGCAGCCTGGAGCCCACTGAGCGTCACAAAACTCCAAAAGAAGAGAAAGAAGTGAAAGATGAAGGTGGTTGAAAGAACAAGAGCAAAGTCTATGGTTGAATCATGGTAGCAAAATCCTAAGTTAGTGAGGAAAAAGGATGGCGAATCATGGTGAGAAAGAAGGGTGGCACTCCATGGTGCCAAGCTCTTGAGTTGGTGAGGAAGAAGGGTGGCGAATCATGGTCAGGAAGAAAGGTGGTGCTCCATGGTGGAAAGCTCTTGAGTTAATAAGGAAGAAGGGTGGCGAATCATGGTGAGGAAGAATGGTGGCACTCCATGGTGAGGAAGAATGGTGGCAAATCATGATAAGGAAGAGGGTAGCGAAGTTCAGATCACTTTTCCCTCCTATAGCTTGTTTTTCCCTCCTAGAGCCCACTTTTCCCCTTTTAGAGCCCCCAAGAAAAGAGGGCCAAGATAAAATCGCCACTCCCAACCATGTATAGTGCCCATACTCGTTCTTTTTCCCTTTTAGAGCTTCAAGAAAAGAGGGGTTTCTTTTCCCTTTTTGAAGCTTTAAAGAAAAGCTGGCGAAGCCCAATTTTAGAGCTTCCAAGAAAAGTTGGCATGCATTGGATGCAGGGGAGTGTGCAAGGGTGGCATCAATTTAAAAATGTAATGAATCACAATTTAAGAATATAATGATAAGTCAAACCTAAGTCACAATGACAACCAACGGGCTTGCACGAAGGGTAAGTGGAGTGAGGAGCTAATTACCAGTCAAGGAGCACCACTAGGTGGATAGCAAATCCCCATAAACTCTTGGTCAATGGGCAAGTTATTTTCATATTTTCCTCCAATGAGGCAGCATGAACTGTTGAGATATCGAGCTCCACTCGCGATATGCCAGGGTGACTGTTGTGCATTTATGTCACCGACTTGTTAGCTGGAGATGCAGTTGGTACACCGCCCACGAATAATAGCTGGATGACAGCTATCCTTATCTACTATAGTTTGTGGCTCAGTTAGTATGCCACCTTAGTTAGTTGAGTTTGGTTTGAGACCCACATATAGGGTTCTTCTATTTCTTTGTACTTGAGTTCTTTTGGCTTACACAACTAAGAAGAGGAAAACTGTTTTTCAGCCTCCACCTTTGTGTGTATTCCCCCATTGTGCATGTGAGAAAGCCGCAAGTGAGACTCCTTCCCTCTCTCCCACAATCTTCACATGGTATCAGAGCCTTGTTCGTGGTAAGGAGCTCAAGAAAGCAAGCCAAGTTCGTGGTGTCCTGGTAAGAGGACAAGTGTTGCTTTCCTTTTTCGAGTTTGGGAGCAAATCTCTACAGGTAGCACAGCCGGAAGTGCAAGAGTGCACTGTCTCAGATTGAGACGCCCTTCGCAGTGTGGTAAGAGCGCAGTATATGCTGCGGGTGAGGGCGAAGCCCATGGTGACTTTATTTTTCTGATTCGAGGTCATTTCGGGGCCCGTTTTGGAGGCGGAAGTTCTCCGCAGGCACTCAGAAAAAGGCCCTGTTTTTGCTGTGCGACCACTACTCGGCTAGTCGGTGAAAAGTTGCCGCAGAAATTGCATCGTATGCCTGGGTGCAGAGATTTTTGGAGTTGCAGATTCATGCCTGTTGCCTGTTGATGCAAAATCGTCACTAGGAAGTGACTGTGTGGTGAAATACCACTCTCATCGGTTTTGCAGATCTGCCCGTGTGAGGCAAAAGTTGTGTTTTTTGCAGTGACAGAATATTTTGCAGTGTTCTGTAATGGCATCTGATTCTCTTTCACAGATTGTCACTGAAAAGCTTGACAAGAACAACTTCCAGGCATGGAAGTTTAGAATGATGAATTTCTTGATGGGAAAAGGCTATTGGGAATTCATTACAGGAAATGAAGAAGAACCTGTTCTTCCTAATGTTCCCAGTCAACAGGAAATGCAGGCATTCAAAGGATGGCATGAGAGAGCCAGGAAAGTTATGTACTGGCTGTCTATCAGTATTTCGGACTCCATGATTGTGCATATTCAGGATGCAAATACGCCAAAGGAGGCATGGGATACTTTGGCTAAAATGTACAGCACAAATACGCAGGCCAGGAAAATGCAGCTCAAGCAGGAGCTACACAATGTGCAGAGAGAAAATATGAGCATCAATGACTACCACATGAAGGTGAAGAAAATTGCGGATGCACTTGCTTCCATTGGGTCGCCAGTGGATGATGATGATTTGGTTTCTGTGATCTTGAATGGTCTAGGAAAGGATTATGCACAGTTTCGGACATCCATTGCCGTCCGTGAAAACTTTCCTGATTTTGAGGAGTTGATTGCTCTTCTAATTTCTGAAGAGCAGAGAAATGGTGGTGCATCTTCTTCAGCAGGAACTTCAAAAGAAACTGTCTTCTACTCAAATGCTGGCAGAGGTAGAGGCAGAGGTAGAGGAGGCCGATCTGCAGGCCGTGGTAGAAATCAGAATATGCAGCAAACGCAAGAAAACTAGTCCTATGCAGGAGGACGTGGTAACTCTAGAGGCAGGGGGAGCCAAAGAGGCCGTGGTGGATGGCAGAGAAGCCAAAATGCAAACAGTAATGTTGAATGCTACTATTGTGGCAAAATGGGTCATATGGCTAAGGACTGCTATAAAAAGCAGAATGACATTATGAGTGGAAAATTGCAGCAAGGCAATTATGCATCTTCTAGCAGGCAAGGTGATGACAGAAATGAGCATCTATTTATGGTGCAGCATATGACCAATTCTGTGACAAGTGTAGAAAGTGCAGAAGAACAAAATGATGTGTGGTATGTTGACTCAGGTGCGTCAAACCACATGACAGGTCATGCAGAATGGATGCAAGATGCAAGGAAGATGGAAAAGCCAGGATTTGTGGAGACTGGTGATGATACTGCACATCCTATTGTGCAGATTGGTAAAATTCCTTTGTCTATGCAGGATGGGAAAAAGAACTACTTGTCTGATGTATTTCATGTCCCGAACATCACCAAGAACCTGGTTTCTGTTGGTCAGATGGTTGAGCAGGGCTTGCAGGTCAGATTTAATCCTCATGGATGCTTTGTTGAGGATATGAAAAATAATGGTCGCTTGATAGCAAAAGGAAAGAAGAAGGGCAGGATGTTTACGTTGGATGCAGACATGCCTGAATTGAGTGCAGCAATGTTTGCACATGGGACCGGTGTAGTTGCAGATATTGATATCTGGCACAAACACATTGGTCATGTTAATATACAGCGACTAAAATCAATGCAAGCCCAAAATATTGTTGCAGGATTGCCAAAATTCAAGGTTGCAGAAATGCACAAGATTTGTGAAGCCTGTCAATTTGGGAAACAGGCAAGGAAACCTTTTCCTAGGCATGTTCAAGAGAGTAAAAAGCCATTGGAATTAATCCACTCTGATGTATGGACTACAAAAGCTGCATCTATTGGAGGCTGTCACTATTTTGTCACATTTATTGATGACTTCAGTAGAAAACTGTGGGTGTATTTTATGAAAAAGAAAAGTGAAGTGTTTGGGCACTTCAAAGCTTTCAAAGCTATGGTTGAAAAAGAAGCAGGCCTGCAAATAAAATGTCTAAGGTCAGATGGAGGGGGAGAGTACCTCTCAAATGAGTTTGCAAGGTTCTTGCAGGAGCATGGTATAAAGCAGCAATATTCATGCAGTCATACCCCACAGCAAAATGGAATTGCAGAAAGAAAAAACAGGCATATTGGGGAGGTATCTCAGGCTATGCTAAATGAAAAGATCTACCAGATTATTATTGGGCTGAAGCAGTTGCTACAGCAGTCTATATAATGAATAGGACTCCCACTGCAGCAATACATGGCATGACGCCAGAGGAGATGTATACTGGTAGGAAACCAGATATTTCTCATTTGAAGATTTTTGGTTGCATTGCTTATGTCCATGTGCCAGATGAGTTGAGGTCCAAGTTGGATCCAAAAGGTGAGAAGTGCGTCTTTATTGGTTATTCTCTGCAGCAGCAGAAAGGGTATAGATGCTATAACCCTTCTATACGTAAGTTCACAGTGAGCAGAGATGTTGTTTTTGATGAGATGAGCTGCTGGTATAAACCAGTAAATGTGATGATTGATGTAGATGCACAAAATGGTAATGCTGCACAGAATGCATAGCAGCAATCACAAAATATCAGTGGACCTGGAGTGTCCTCTACCAGTGGTTCACATACTTCGCCATGGATAGGCAGATTGAGATCAGGAGAATCCCCTCAAAGCAATGCAGATAGTGGTATGCAGGTATCACGAAAAGGAAAAGAGAAGGTAGATCAGCCCACGTTTGATGTGAATGCAGGTCACTCTTATGTGGATGGTGAATCCAGTGGCTCAGAACAAAGCATTGATGATGAGTTGGGTATTCCTTCTGTTGTTACACCTGGAGTAAGGAAGACCAGGGATGTTTTGAGAGCACCTGGAAGTGAGCCTATTTTGCGCAGGTCTACCAGGGTTAGGTATCCTGTGGATAGGCTGAAATATGATGGATTTACAGCCATTCACTATGCCTATATGGTCAAAGTGATACAGGAACCAGAACCCACTTCTTTTGAGCAAGCCATGGGAAATGAAAAATGGGAGAAAGCCATGGATGAAGAAATGGATGCCTTGGATGCTAATGCTACATGGGAATTGGTGCCTTTGCCTAAAGGCAAGAATGCAATTGACTGTAAGTGGGTTTATAAGATCAAGCACAATGCAGATGGTTCTATGAATAGATACAAGGCAAGATTAGTTGTCAAGGGGTATGCACAGACATATGGCATTGATTATGAAGAAACTTTCAGCCCGGTTGCAAGGATGGCAACCGTAAGAGTAGCCATTGCTATGGCTGCATCAAAGGGATGGTCTTTACATCAGATGGATGTAAAGAATGCCTTCTTGCATGGTGATTTGCAAGAAGAGGTCTTTATGGAGCAGCCAGCAGGTTATGTTCATGCTACTCATCCTGAGTTTGTTTGCAGGTTGAAGAAAGCCTTGTATGGCTTGAAGCAAGCACCTAGAGCATGGTCTGACAAGATAGGACAGTATCTTGTCACTATTGGCTTTCAGATTTCCAAGGCAGATTTCTCACTCTATGTGAGAAAAACAGAGAAAGGGATTATGCTACTGGTCATTTATGTTGATGATTTGATCATCACAGGTGATAGTGATGAAGATATCCTTCATGTGAAAATGCTATTGAGGCAGAAGTTTGAGATGGATTTGGGAGAGCTGCGTTATTTCTTGGGCATTGAGGTGATTAGATCACCAAGTGGGATACAGCTCTTGCAGAGGCAGTATGGATTGGACATGCTGTCCAAATATGGGATGACAGGCTGTAAGCCTATTTCAGTTCCTTTGGAGTAGAATGTGAAGCTGAGCGCAGATGCGGGTGAGCTTCTGGAAGACCCCACTATGTACAGACGCATAGTAGGAAGTTTGATTTACATGACTATTACCAGGCCAGATTTGAGCTATGCTGTTGGGTCGGTAAGTCAGTTTATGCAGGCTCCAAGGAAATCGCATTTGGATGCGGCTAGATGCATACTCAGGTATGTGAAGTCCACATTGCAGTATGGACTATTTTATGAGGCTGGGGTTCAGATACAGTTGCATGGATACACTGATGCTGATTGGGCTGGTAGCATTTCTGATAGACGATCTACCAGTGGATATGTGTTCTCTTTTAGGAGTGCTGCAGTCACTTGGAGCAGCAAGAAACAGCCTACAGTTGCCTTATCGAGCACAGAGGCTGAGTATAGGGGTGCAGCAATGGCTGCATGTGAGGTAGCTTGGTTGCATAAGCTACTCTATGATATGCATCAGTCTACAGATGGGCCGGTTGTCATTTATTGTGACAACATGAGCAGTATACACTTGGCAAAGAACCCAGTCTTTCATGCCAGAACAAAGCACATTGAGGTGCATTATCACTATGTGCGGGAGAAGGTTTTACTAGGTCTTATTGATCTAGTTTATGTCAGCACAGAGGATCAGGTTGCTGACATATTCACGAAAGCATTGGGTACAGAGAAGCTGCGCAAGTTCAGAGACCTGCTTGGTGTGCAGGATTTGGGATTGAGCTCGAGGGGGAGTGTTGAGATATCGAGCTCCACTCGCGATATGCCAGGGTGACTGTTGTGCATTTATGTCACCGACTTGTTAGCTGGAGATGCGGTTGGTACACCGCCCACGAATAATAGCTGGATGACAGCTATCCTTATCTACTATAGTTTGTGGCTCAGTTAGTATGCCACCTTAGTTAGTTGAGTTTGGTTTGAGACCCACATATAGGGTTCTTCTATTTCTTTGTACTTGAGTTCTTTTGGCTTACACAACTAAGAAGAGGAAAACTATTTTTCAGCCTCCACCTTTGTGTGTATTCCCCCATTTTGCATGTGAGAAAGCCGCAAGTGAGACTCCTTCCCTCTCTCCCACAATCTTCACATGAACAAGAAGAGGTGGAGTTGGAAATGAGAAGGAAAGTGATCGAGGGATCAGGTCTAGTGACGATCAATGAGCACTCGTCAGAATCAACCACTTGCATCTCTTCTTAATAGTCATTGATTCCCATGGATGTTATAAACCCTAGGTCTTAAACAACCACTCACATTGAGGAGATGGCATTGATGTTGTTGCAAGAAGGCACAAGGAAAGATGTACCATAGAAAGGCCAAGACCTTCTTACGTCAATCAAAGGAAATTCAGATAAGTGGGCAAGGAAAGCCCAAGGAAGATATAATGCGTACATTTTTGCAAGCACTCCCTACTAGTGACTACGTATGGAAAATGGTGCACGTACTAACCAAATACGCATGTGAACTTATCTATTGGGGATGAAACTCTGCACGGCTCTTAGGCTACCCTAGACATACATCCATGCAAGATTTGGTTGCCAATCAATTTCGTATGTGCAAGGTATAATGCATACATTTTTGCATGCACTCCCTACTAGTGACTACGTATGAAAAATGGCGATCATACTAACCAAATATGCCAGTGGACTTATCTGTTGGTCATGGAACTTTGCATAGCTCTTAGGCTACCCTAGACATACATCCATGCAAGATTTGGACTCCAACTGATTTGGTATGTGCCAGGTAGAAGGTATAATGCGTACATTTTTGTATGCACTCACTACTAGTGACTACCTATGAAAAATTATATATGTATTATATGATTTTGGACCAATCGTACATAATCATGGAGCACCATTCCATACTAAACATGTTACTACCATGGAGCACCATTCCATACTAAACATTGACATTTTTTTGTTAATCTACAATTTACAAAAATTAGTGACAATATTAGTGTAATAATTGCAAGCATTGATATATACAAAATTCAATATGATATTCAAAATGATAAAGTTCATAGCACAAGAGAGAGATCGAAATTGAGAGAGAGAGAGAGAGAGAGAGAGAGAGACCTTATACTTGAACACCTTTTCAATGCTTAATGTTTACAATTACTTCACAAGGCATTATTTTTAAAATACCTTATCTATTAGATGTGTGAATTGAGATATCTGAAATTCAAAATGATACTCCTAATTATAAATGTTTATGTTAGATTTGAACAAACTATAAACTGAGATAAATAAAGTAAGAACAACATCATGAAATTACCAAAATTCTCATACATCATAAAAGTAAGAACAACATCATGAAAGTACCAAAATGAATGTGTACATCATCATCATCATCGTGCAGAAGTGCATCCCTAAACAAGATATGTGTGAAGCTTGAACAATCATCCTGAATGAGAATCTGATAACTCCACATATGAACCTCTAGTCATCCTCTGACGTGGCTCCTGTATGACCCGCTGCCCAACTGTCCCGCTATGTGCCCTCGGGCAACGGATCAGATGGGCTAGCCTCATCTCCTGGATCAGATGGGCTAGCCTCATCCTGATGAAGAGAAGGGCATGCTGCATGAGCCATCGCTGCCATTTGTGCCTCCCTCACCTCCTCTATGTATGCGTGCCTCAGCTCCCAAAGTCATGCATCTGCAAATACCCGTGCCTCAAATCCAGCTCGAGTAATTGTCTCTACATGTAGAAGATGCTAGTCTTGCCCAAGCTACTGCTCCACCCACTGCTGTAATGATATATGAAGCTCTGCCTCTCGCTCAATACGATATTTCTCCTCTGCTCGTGCCTCATCACCTGGCATGAAATCACCATATGAGAAGCATCATGGAACACACGTAGCAACCACTGAAGTATCAGCACCCTCTTGCTGCAGTAAAGCTCTCTGTGCCTCCTCCCTGTAGTGCTCTGTCAAGACCACACGGGCAAATGGATCAATGGCCTGACGATGACCAGGATACAGATCATCCATGCCTAGTCCATTCAAGAAAGGTTGCAAATGCATGCTTTCCAATGCAAGTCTTTCTGGTGGTTTTTGGGCTTAGGCAATGAAGACTGCAGTGCATGTGATCAATAGATCACCTAGTAAGAGTTTGGATGGTGGTATTCCTGAAGAGGCATGGAGTGGCAAGAAGCCCTCTTACTCTCATTTGCATATATTTGGGTGTGAGGCATATGCACATGTGCCAAAAGAGCTTTGAAAGAAGCTAGATCCTAAGTCTAGGAAATGCATCTTTCTGGGTTATGGTGAAAGTGGAGAGATGGGCTATCGTCTCTGGGATCCAGAAGCAAAGAAGATCATACGCAGCCATGATGTAGTCTTCAATGAGAAGAAGATGCATAAGGCACCCATGAGGGATGTGGAAATGAGGAGAATCACTTTCCAGGATGTGAATCCACCTACATATGTTGATAGACATCAAGCTGTCCATGCACCAAATGTGCAAGAAATGGTACCACCATGTACTCCCATAGGTATACAATCAAGGGTAGATGATGGATCATCTATTGGTGGAAATGATGAGCCAAATGTGGCTGATATGTAGGTGGGACAGCAAGCCGAAATGCCCTTGAGAAGATTATTTAGAGTGTCTAGACCGCCTGATAGGTTTGTTCCAGGGGTAGACTATGTGATGCTTACTGATTGCGGGGAGCCTTCTTGCTACAGACAGGGTATGATGCGTGAGGATCAATGCAAGTGGGAGTATGCTTATGCAATCAGAGATGAGTTCACTTATGAAAAAAAAGACTTGGGACTTGGTTTCTTTGCCACAAGGAAAGAAAGCATTGCCATGTAAATGGGTCTACAAGATGAAGGTCATAGGTGATGATGTGCCTAGGTACAAGGCCCATTTGGACTAGTGGCAATAGAGGATATGGAGCTTATGCAGATGGATGTCAAGACAACTTTCTTGCATGGGGAACTGCATGAGTAAATTTATATGGTGTAGCTAGAAGGCTTTGAAGAAAAGGGCAAAGAGCATTTAGTTTGCAAGCTGAAGAAGAGTCTCTATGGTCTTAAGCAAGCGCCTAGAGAATGGTATCAGAGTTTGATGCTTTCATTCGGTCCCAAGGTTTTAGAAGGAGTGAAATTGATCACTGACTCTACACTAAAAGGGCTAAGGATAATAGCTTGATAATCCTGGCACTATATGTGGAAGATATGCTATTGGCTAGCAAGAATACTTATGAGCTAGATGCATTAAAGGCCAAATTGCATGAGGCCTTTGATATGAAGGATTTGGGACTTGCAGGTCATATTCTTGGTATGCGCATCATGCGTGATCGGAGTAGGAAACTCCTTTGGCTTTGATAGAAGGAGTATGTTACAAAAGCATTACATCATTTCAATATGGAGGGGGGGAAGGCAGTGAGTACTCCATTGCCTCCATATGTGAAACTAAGTCATACAAATAGTCCCAAATTAGATGAGGAGAGGGCCATATGGCCAAGGTCCCTTATGCATCAACGATTGGTAGTCTTATGTATGCTATGATAGCTACTAGACTAGACATTGAATTTGTAGTGGGAGTTGTTAGCCGGTATATGGCTAATCCAGGAAAGAGGCATTGGGAGGCAGTTAAGTGCATCATGAGGTACATGAAGGGTACCAAGGAGATGTGCATCTACTTTGGTAGAGGAGACATGCGTGTACTTGGGTACACAGATTCAGACTATGCAGGCCATGTGGATAGTAGGAGATCCACTTCTAGTTATGTGTTCACCTTTGTAGGTGGTGTAGTGTCATGGATGTCTCGTGCACAGTGTTGCTATGTCTACCACAGAGGCTAAGTATGTTGTAGCCATAGAGGGTTGCAAGGAGGCTATATGGCTTGATTGGCTAGTGGGAGATTTGGGGATTCATATAGGTGTACCAACATTGCATAGTGATTCCATGAGTGCTATTCAGCTAGCACGGAATTTGGTCTTTCATGCAAAGACCAAACACATTGAGATTAGGTACCATTTCATCGGGGAGGTACGTGAGGACAAGTGCATAGAGCTTGTCAAGGTCCATACAGATGATAACCCTGCAAATGTGTTGATGAAGAGTCTACCTAGTCAACGGTTTGAGTATTGTTGTGTATTTATGGGCATTGGATAGTATGCTCACTGGTTGCTCTCCCTTAAAGGCACATTGTCCTTTAAGTGGGAGGTTGTGGGGGTTAAAGGTCATTGTGCCTTTACCCCGGTTATGTACAATACTCAAACACATATATAAATGAATGAAAAAGAAGATTTGGGTGTTCTACACCCACCAAAAACTTGTGTAGCTCTCTGTTTCTCTCTTTCCCTCTTCCGTTCTGCTTCCATTAAGAGCGCTCTCACAAATAAGTCCACATGCGTATTTGGTTAGTACGTGCACCATTTTCCATACGTAGTCACTAGTAGCGAGTGCTTGCAAAAATGTACGCATTATACCTTCCATGTGGCACATACCAAATCATTTGAAAACCAAATCTTGCATGGATGTAGGTCTAGGGTAGCCTAAGTGCCATGCAGAGTTTCATCCCCAACAGATAAGTCCACATGCATATTTGGTTAGTATGTGCACAAAGTTTCTTAGTCACATTTTTAAAATTTCCTAAAGCACAAAACATAATTACAACATAACTACTAATAAACAATTTTTGGTTTTACAGAAACAACAAATCCCATTAAGAAGACAATGGACATCATGTATAAAATAGAATCTAATACAATGAAGTGTATGAACGTGTATAAAACCATCATAGTGAAATAAAAAATATGAGTCCATGAAAATTACAATCGTATGGTCACACAGTGAGCCTATACATATCGAATACAAAAATATGTAATCAACTAGTGATACCCAATAAAAATCTTTCTGATGAACTGATGATCCCAAAACTATGATATGTAATGTGCTACTCCTCAGGATCGGCTCTCATGCCAATAGTTGCAAGTATGCTCTCATGATCCTCCACTGCAAGGCACCATCATGGAGTGGATGTCACCTTGCGAGTGCGAAACATAATCTTGATCGCAACAACAAGATGAGAATACATGTATGCCTCCTGATCCGCCATGTACTCGTGGAACTCAATATAGTGACCACGCCTCTGTATTTGCTAAAAATAGTGGCCACCTATGATCATGCTATGAGCATCGAAGTGCATCCCATGCCCATCCACTATATCCTCATTTAGCACACTCTTCGCCATAGAGCATCACAAAAAGTAATAATCCACACCCTCCTCATTGTCCTCTGAAGCAATGACCACGAAGATATCACCAATACGCAACATATTTGTAAGCTGGTCATAATCTCTAGAAGAACTGAATCCCACATCCTGATCATCATGTATCTCCTCCCAAGGCTGGAAGGGAGAAAGCACTCATCGTGCCCATGGATCGGCCCATGGTATCATGGAGCACCCTCCCCAATCATCATCAATGCATGCAGAGCAAAAACATGCAAACTGTCAAGAAAAGATCGCAGGGTGAGACTCACCTATGCTCCTGATGGAATGGAAATCAAAAGTGCAAGACACTAAATGACAATCAAAAGGCCTAGACCGATCAAGACTCCCAATGTCCACGCATAAAAAATACTGGCTCACCACCCTATCGTCACACGACTGAAACGAGGAGATAGCACTAGTGGATAAGTGCTGGCTACACCACCACACCACATCATGTGCATCCTTGAAGCGATCAGCACTGTGACGCAACTGGTATCGATGCAAAGCATGCTTCATGCAAGCACCTGCACCATCATGCTCTCCCTTACCGTGCCCTGTCTCAAAGTAGCTCCATGTGATCGGAATGCTTGTCTCACAGTGCCATTTGCAAAACCAATAAAGCTGTCTAGTAGATTTGAACTGACCACCATAGCCGTCTGCAGTGCCGCTGCCGTGTGACACCATGATCCCTCAAGAAACTATCATGCAAAGTGAAGCAATTCTACACAAAATGGGCATCATGTGATCGATCATCACTATGTAGAAGTGATACTCTCGCACAATGACGCGTGAGTCCATGGTGCTATCAATGCCATTCACATGAGCCTATGGATGACGATAGCTAATGTGCACAAATATAGCAACTTGCAATATGGCATTGAAAAAAAATATGACTATTGAAATAATTCAATATAATGAGGCCATAAAAAAACCAATAACTCAATCACACATCACCTGTTCGGAGAAATAATACTTTGATTGGATCTCATGCTATGGTGCAAAGGTATAATTCTCCGCAAAGTCCACCACTGAGACAACCACCCCTATAGGAAATGTCCTCAAACATGCATGGAATTGACGATCCTCCCACTTCGCAGTGTGCGAGTGGCGTTGTGCGAGTGGCGTATGTAGCGGTACAACTTCCCTCAAAAACTGTCAATGAATACAACATGTGGTGTCTCCTTCCCCACAAGCTGCAACCTCCTCGACTGTTCACCACCATCTAATGTTAGGGTACTGTACTCATACCACTGCCAACGAACCATCTACATGTCACAAGTATCTAGTGCAACTCGTGGCACTCTAGCAAAGTCACCACACAAAGTACACCTGCCTTCCACACAATCAAGGGAGTGGAATAAAGCATCGTCATCTCGTGTACATACATAATATGGAATGAATGAAGTCACGAGGGCTAGTCGGAACCACTCCCCTATGACCATCAAAGGAATGGAATATGTCATACATCAATCCAAAATCCACATGGTAGCGACAACAACACGTGTCACGCTCCTGAGAGCATGGCACAAACCATGGCCTGCATCGCTCAAATGACCTCTTCCCAATCCTGCACTCTGGGTGCACCCTTACAAATTGAGTGTACAACTCAGTCTGAGTACACTTCAAAAAACATGCACCATGCTCAATGTACACATCGCGTGACACCCTCTTCTGCAATGCCTTCTTGAACACCGGGGATGCTCTACAATGCTCCTCCCAAAACTGTTGTATGAAGGACCTAGTGGAATTATCCAACAATCGATCGCAGCAAGGTGCATGACCTCTCGAAGCCCAAAGAGCATCAGTCTCACTATCCTCTAGACTCTGCCTCCTAATCATGCCTACTCACAATGTGTCTAGTGCAATCTGAAGAAGACATGAAGCGGTATGCACATGGACTGTCATATGAGGTCTACTAATGGTAGCCACAATAGCACAACGTGATGCCAAGGCATCACTAGGCTTCCTATGATTCATAGAAGCATAGGAACGTCGAACACTACTAAGGAGCTCGCTACATACAACCCTATCTCTACGTGCACCAAGACCAGCAAGCCTCCTACACTCTACCAAGTCAGGGTGATCAATGAGGGACATGAGAAGAGCAGACTGCGAAGCTGGTGTAAGGTCACTAAAAAAATACTACACAATCTTGCTAGTACGATGATGGATAGTGGACTTTGGCAAGTTGCATCATGAAGCAACACTACTGCTGCAAGGTGGGGCAAGGGGATCAATGGGAGATGGTAGGGTGGAGGGGGGAAGGGAGGCGCCAAGGGGAAGGGGGGGAGGGGGAGGGGGGAGGGTTGAGGGGGAAGAGGTAGAGGTGGAGGGCAAAATGTAGGTGGCTAGGGGAAGGGCAGAGGCTGGAGGTAGGGGAGCAGATGAGGATGTGGAGGGGGGGACAATGGAGGTGGGAGTGGGGGTGGGGGTGGGGGTGGAGGTGGAGGTGGGATGTAGAGGTGGAGGTGGATTGGTGGTGGCAGCATGAGCTCTAGCTCTAGAGGCTCTCTTGCACTCGCGAGCCTTCCGCTTGCACTCCACGTCAATGAGATTTGGGTAGGGGGTTCCTACATCTTTCACGTCTACTAGCTCTACGGCTTTGAGAACCCATTCTCAATGAAAGTAGGATGGAAGGTGTGACAAAGTGATGGGGAGGCAAGAATGGCTAAGAATGGGTGAAATGTACCAAAACGTGGTGTCTTATAGAGAGCCTGAACTCATCCAGTAGATTGCTCTTGATTATAATTGGTGGAGAAGGTGCTAAGATTGAAAATAATTGGCTACTAAAATTCCGTTTGATTTTGTTTTGAAACTAATTTTTGTGGTCTACTCAAATAAGTTGATTTTAATCATATTATATATACATGGAATCCAATGTTAATTTTAAATATTTGCATCGTTTGATTTTATTTCAGTTTAATATTCACATAACATATGTGCCTATCTTGGTTAATGCAATTTGAGAATAACCTATGTGATAAACCATGATAATTTGATTATTTTTCCACTTCCAAATATCTCCAAATACCTTGATCATGGTCATAAACCATGACAATTTGATTATTTTGCCACTTTTGGATACCTCCAAATACCTCGATCGTGGTCATAAACCATGACAATTTGATTATTTTGCCACTTCAAAATACCTCCAAATACCTCGATTGTGGTCATAAACCTTGATCGTGGTATTCTATCCTCACGTACTCAAATCACATGCATGTATAACTTACCATGCATGTTGATGATGTGGCTCGCCATCATCATGATGTGTATACATGTGGCTGATGTGGCACCATGCATGGTGATGATGTGGCAATATGGTGTGGAATGTATGAGGCTCTTCCATGACGTGGAAATGTGATGTGGCATGATGATTCGGCATTCATGAGGTGGTAGATTGACATGGCAAATTGAGGTGGAGGGATTGGTGACATGGTAATGTTGACGAGGTATGCCAAGGTGGCAAGGTGTGATGACATGGTTCCAAGAGTTCTTATGATGTGGAATGATGAGGTGGCACATGTGGCTGATGTGGCAGCACGTGTGGCAATCTAAGGTGACATGGCAATGAGTGATGTCACATCTCCTTGATGACATGGCACCATGCAGTCTAACAACGTGGCATGGTGGCAAGGCAAAAATAGATGACTCAGCCTTCCAAATGGGCGGCATGCACACTCCAAAGGCTTGCCACTAGGGTCGGCGATGCTCGTAGCCTACCTCACCAAGCCTAATACCAAGCCTACCTTGTCTTGGTATTAGGCTTGGGTGGCCCTTTTTCCCCCACAAAAGGGAGATTTCTCTCGTGGAGGCCATATTGTACCTTTCCCTTACTCAAATTTAACCAAAATTTTTTCCTCTTATTCATCATGCGGAGGACTAAAAATATTGACATTTTTGAAATGTTTGGTCTTGTTTGAGAATTACAAGATTTATTTTTAATATTCTTTATTGATCCTCTAAGGAGTAAAAATAAAAATTAAACTTCAATCTCCCTAAATCTAACCGTTGGATTTGGGATTTGCTAATTGAACCACACACCCTTATGTGCCTACTAACCTTCCACTGAATTGCATTTGCTTAATTATTCAAAATACTAAAAAAATGTGTTGTACTACTATAATGCATGTATTTTATGACTTTATTTATTATAAATAATTATTTATAATTAGATAAATAATTCACATAATTACCAATAAATCAAGTTAAGCTCTACATAATGTAAAGAGACCACCTACAAAGTTTCAATAACATTTAATCTAAAATGAGTAAGAAATTCAGAATTTAATATGAAACTCTCTGTTCGTGACAAAGGTATGACTGCCTTGGAACCATGTGGTGTGACACAAAGAATTTTTTTGTGTGTGCATCAAATTTTGAATCAGACTATACCATTGTGTGCACAATAGCATGTGTGATGTTGTGTCTGAAGACTTCAAAGACTAGATCCATAGGGAAGTAGGTGAGATTTGCATTTTTATGTGCTAAAAAGCTTGTTTTTCCACCTCCTAAGGATTGGGGAGTGAACAAAAAGTGGACACCCTTAGGTTGCTACTTCCCCATTTTCTTTTCAGTTTATTCTTTTTGTAGTTCTAAACTATGTCACAAGTCCATGTTTGGCATCTTCAATTTTATATGCAATATTTAGATCTTGAAGAAAGATTGCACAGTCTAACATTCATGTGACTAGAGACCCATTTTCCAAATTCTAGTCCTAGGCAATTCACAACTAATAACTTAGCTCATGATAATACCTTTGTAGTCATTGTCATGTTTAGGCATTGTTCTAACATTTTCTTTTTAGTCTTTTTCCTTTTGTAGTTCTAACCTATGCCACAAGTCCATGTTTGGCATTTTCAATTTTACATGCAATATGTAGATCTTTAACAAAAATTGCATAGTCTAACATTCATGTGACTAGAAAACCCATTTTCCAAATTCTAGTCCTAGGCAATTCACAAGTAATAACTTAGCTCATGATAATACCTTTGTCGTCATTGTAGGTCCAAGTTTTGTAGATAATGACTTCATTAAAAAAAATTACGTCTCTTTCTTGCCTATGGAGTCCATCAGCCAAAAAGCATGGTGTAAGAGCGAAACATTTGAAATGATGGCCCATTCATGCTAGATGATGTCGACCACATGGGTAAAGTAAAGGGATATGTATAGTTATATAAGGCTATGAAATATCTATTTAGGTTGGGGGTTGTAGTCAAGGGGGAAACTCTATGAGATTTGCATACTCGCAACAATAAATGGAGGAAAATGTGAAATGTTTTATTTGTGAAAGTAAGTGTAATCTCATCTATGTGAAAATTGCCTGAATTTTAGCAACTCAAATAGATGCTAGGCAAAATTTCGAAGAGTTATTTTTCCTCATTTCAAGAATTGAATCACTTTCAATTTGCACTTTTTAATGTAAATTGATGTTCGCATTCATCTATGTGGCTCCATGTACACGTGGTTGATTTTGATATGGAGAACCAAGAAATTTTTCGGTAGGAGTAAGAGGTGCAACGTTTTTGTAGGGAATTTGGGAAGCTAGAAGCTCCAAATGTGTGTATTAAGGGGAAAGGGGGGGGAGGACACCTCTCTACCTCATAAATATGGTGAGCATGCATTAGCCTGTGAGACATTTTACAAGGGATAGAGGTGGACTCCCTCCCTTTTACCACTGTCAAGTGCTTGGAGAGGTAGCATAACAAGCAATGACATTGGGTGAAGTGCATGGACATTGACAAGAAAGGCTACAGGGCTGTAGAATGACATTAGGGATGGCATCTATAAAATTTGCGGTAGATTGAATTCTGGATGAGGGATTAGAGGATCTGGAGGCAATGGGGGGGATCAAAATGTTTGTGTTTCCGGTCACATATATAGACACACATACATGGCCATCTACGGGGGTAGTAGGGGGCTCGGCTTCTTGAGGGAATCGAATATGTGCCACGACTGGTAAAAAAGAAAAGAAAAGGTCACACTACTCACCATGCTCTCGTGTACCCACCCTTTGAGAGTCTATCGAGAGGCTCCAGTGTTGCGTAGTCGGGCCAAGGTCCTGGGGCCAAAAGAAGCACGAGGTCCACCAAGGGAGGGGGTGGGGGAGGGCAGGTGGGAAAGGGTGGCAAAGGGTTGACAAAAGGCCGAAGGGAGGGGCTCTTTACGTAGACTTGAACAAATCTTTCAAAAACAACTTCTTGGTTCTTTCTACGTGGACGTCGACTTCGACATCCTTTCTACATCTTTCTACGTCAACTTCGACATCCTTCTTGGTTCTTGTCCATAATAGATTTTTGTCCATAATTTCGTTCATTGTTCATGATGAGATTTCACTCTTGAATCTTGTGAGAAAGAGACTTAGTTCTCTTGTTGTGAGTTCTTGTGAGAGATCCATAAAGAAAGAGATATTTTCCTTTTGCCGACTTTGAAAGAGATTGCTGAGACGTTAGTGGAGAGATTGTTGAGACCTTAGTCTATCTACAAGCCTTTGAGTTGCAAACCTAGAGCTAAGCAACAATGCTTCAACAAACTCCATTGTTGCTACAGCTCCTCGGCCATCTAAGCTCCAACGAGATTAACAAAACTGCAACAAAGGTCTAACTCCCAGCTCTCTATAGCGCATAAGGCACCTGGCTTCAAGCATCTACGACCTCAGTCTACAACCTTCATCACAACTGACTTATTCTACAACAACTAGCAGCTAAGGCGAGAAGTCCCAGAGCAACCTCAAAGCTTGGTGTAATGAGGCAATGTCTGCACAATGACCATCTACAAGGAAGGTGCATCCATGACCTCCAACCGATTGCATGCAATGTACTCTCGCCGTCCTTCTCCGAAGCCTTCACACCAGCGACGCCAACACACAGGTCTACAACCTCCCAACCACACAGAGCAAACATCATGCTACAAAGCAACACCTATAAGCTTGCCTTCTACATCGACCCACGAAGCCTAAGCTTCTCTAGCCATGACTCCAAAGCAGAGCTAGCCTTCCACACTGACTCTTGCAACATGGCTAGACTTCCACCGAGATGGCCAGAACCTCACCATAGCTCACGGAGCTTCTCACATGGCTCCTATGCTTGCACAATGCTCAGCATGCGTAGAAGCCCAAGATGGCTTCAACGAAATAGTGCATAAGTCCAAGATCTTTCATGTCAAACTCTATAGATAAGTCTTGTTTTAGCTTTTTGATGAAGTTCCCCAAACTAGCCTTCTCATGCCTCCTACGATAACGACCGGCACACACACAAGAAGATAACAAAATCTTTCAAAGATTTTGGGGCATCTCTCTAGATTCCATCGCATCAAAATAGAATCTTACAAATTTTGGTATCTAGGAGTCTCCACGTAGATTCAACACATGGAACTTGATCCCTTACCACATCATCAATAACTCAGTGAATGTCACGTCAACCAGAGTTATCCTTCTACCACTTGGCAGTTCTATCCAAGCTTATCTACCATGTAGGCACATCTTATCTGCCACGTGAGTAGGGTCGGCCTTGTTGACACTTCACCAGACACATCATCTGGCCACATCTACTACCACATCAGTAGCACCGAGTCCCCATAGTGCCACATCTCTTGATCTGCCACATCAACTATCAATTTGGCACATCATCAAGTTGACTAGTCAAAGTGCCATGTCATCAATTGACCAGTCAAAGTGACGCATGGTAGCCGTCTGCCATGTCATCTGCCACATCATCACTCTCACATGGCACTAACCCCTTGCTAAGCACGCTACCTCTCCACAGGCACACTTGGCACCTTCCATGTGTACACAGGTGACACCTCATCAATGTTCCACTGGCAAACCCCTTGGCAAGCACACATTCTACATGTGACTCTAAGTGCCACATCATCATTTGCACCCTTTTTGCCCCTCCACCTAGATCAAGCTGTATCTCTTAATCTAGGAAGAATTTAAGGGTGCTCCAAAAAGGAAAAACGCTCAAATTTTTGTGCTCTATGCACTCGTCACATCATACGCACATTTTGTAGCAAGCATTACAAACTTTTAAGCCTTGATGACAAATCCACTTCTAGCACACACATCAGCCTCTACATCAATGCATCTTACCCAGCACCTTCATCGCTCGACGTGCACTAGATCTAGATCAGAGTAGATTAGATCATCCTTATAGGAGATAATCCACAAAAGCCAATCAAAGCCATGCCCAAAAATTCATATATAGTTCCTACTCGAAATCAGTCCCTTCCCTCACATGTGGTTTCACATCATCTCATTTCCTAAAACTTGACATTCCATAATTCAATGAGTAGACTTCAGAGTGTTCAGAGTCATTGATCGATTGATCAGAGGGCGAATAGCACATGATTTAAATTTTTTCTATTTTTTGGGATTTTGCACATCATTTAAGCCTTGTAAAGCCTCTTGGCTATTCTGGACATCATTTGCCACACAAGCCTTGTAACATATTGGATTAAATATTGTAGTTCTATCTTCACCAACAGTTCATCTTTCACTTGATACACTCAATGTATTGCAAGTGATTCAGACAGTGATTTCACAAGCACTTTGAGTACATCTCTTGCACCACATCTATGACTAGCAACCTCAATTTGGAAGCATCTGCCAAGCTAAACAATTCCAATTGTGACACATGGAAATAAGGAATGGAGACCATTCTTATCCTTCAAGACAAATGAGACTGTGTCGATGGATCTACACCTAGACCATTGGACAACTAGCAGTAGCTCTACTCCCCCTGTTGTTGTAGCACCAGCAGGATCTACATCTGCACCACCAGTGTCCGCACATGTAGTAGATCCTACCATTGCCCAAGCACAGGTAGAATGGGACAAGAAAGACAAATATGCATATCATTTGATCAAGGAGAATGTGCAAGATGTCATGCTAGGACAGCTCAACACAGCAAAGACATCAAAAGAAGCATGGGATATGTTCACAGCTCTTTATGAGTCCAAGAACACTTCCAAGATTCTCACACTAAGAAACCAAATCAACCAGAGTCTCTAAGAAAATATAAAGAGGGGAGAGGAGAAGAGTGGAGATGAGGAGAGAGGGCATAGCTAGAGAGCACACCACAAATGACTAACTGTACACTAGATTTAGTTGAAAATGTAGAATATATACAAACTTATTTAGGGTTATGGCTAGGGCTAGGGTTAGGGCATCTAGCCCTTTCCTTTATAGCACTCTATATGTGTTGGTGCTATGCACATGTAATAACATAATGTTGAGCATGTTCTCTCAACACCTTCCCTCAAGATCAACATCATGAAGTAGGCCTTCCCTCAAGAAGGACCGAGCATTACATTCCATCACACCCCTTTAATGGGAATGTCCTTCCTCTGAGTCAAACCAGGAGCTTGTCGATGTTTCTAGCTCTTTACCGAGTGGTTTGGTAAAGATGTCTGCAACATTCTCTTGCTATCACAATGATGTAGTGTGATGTCACCAAGTAACACTTTTTCTCTGATGAAGTGCTCTCTGACACCAATGTGCTTTGTCCTGGAGTGATATACTGGATTCTTGGCCAATGCTTGAGCTGATTGATTATCACAGTATATTTTTGTTGGCTTTGATTCATCAAATAAGTCTGTTTCTGACAATAGTCTTCAGAGCCATGTAGCCTCACATGCACCTGTAGTGAGTGCTCTATATTCTGCTTCAGTCAAAGACAAAGAAACAGTTGGTTGTTATTTTGACAACCATGATATAGCACCTTGACTGAGGAAAAATACATATCCCTATGTTGATCTCTTGGTCTCATGGACTCTGGCATATTTACTATCACAGTATGCATGAAACCTTGGATGACTTCCTCTATATTCTATCCCAAACTGTCTTGTACCTCTAATGTATCTCAAGGCTCTTTTGTCTGCATTCCATTGAGACTGTTTTGGATTTGCCATAAATTGTGCAAGTGAACTTACTGCATAACAAATATCTGGCCATGTGATAGTCAGATATATCAGAGATCCGATGACCTGCCTGTAGTACATGTCATTGGCCGTAGGCTTTTCTGAATCTTTAGTAAGTTTTAAACTCTGTTCCATGGGAGTGGTTGCAATCTTGCAAGACTGTCAACATATTTCAGCTGACTCATAAAAGTGTTGTTTGAATCTCTCCAGAACTCAATTCCAAGACAATAGTGCATAAGTCCAAGATCTTTCATGTCAAACTCTATAGATAAGTCTTGTTTTAGCTTTTTGATGAAGTTCCGGTCACAATCAGATGATCTACATACAAAAGTGCAATAGTAATGTCTTCCCCTTGAACTTTGTAGTAGAGTATGATCTGCATTGAACTTCATGTATCCCAGATCAACAAAATACTTGTCGATTCTACTGTACCAACTTCTAGGTGCTTGCTTTAAGCCGTAGAGGCTCTTCTAGAGATGGCAAACCTGATTCTCTTTTCCTCATTCAACATAACCTGCTAGTTGTTGCATGCAGACTTCCTCGTCTAAGTAACCATTGAGAAATGCATTCTTGACATCGAGCTGTTACACATTCCATCTACTGAGTGTTGCTAGTGATATCAAGAACCGTATGGAATCTATCTTTGCTACTGGAGCATAAGTCTCATCATAGTCTTGACCATATTGCTGTGCAAATCCTTTTGCAACTAGTCTGGCTTTGTATCTTTGAATGCTTCCATCTGGATTGTACTTCACTTTGTATACCCATTTATTTCATTAGGGGAGAATTGGGGTCTCAAAAGGGCCTCCAATTAGTGTTTCCTAATTTCAAGGGATTAGAGAGTGATTTGAGGTGTACCAATGAGAGTGCTAGAAGGTGTGGGGCAATGGTATGTTGGGGTGGAGGGTGGGCAGGCCTATAGAGAGCCCCTATTGGTTGCTCCCCTTACACTAGGGACCACCCAAACCATACCCCCCCTTTTAACCCATGTTTAACCCTCCTAGCAGGTGCACCTCCCCCACATGAGCCCAAAACTGCCTTTAGTGGGATGGTAGGGTCCTTGTGGCGAATTTTTCTTCTCCCCTCCCTCTTTCTAGGGCCTGTGCCCCCCACTGTTCTAGTCCAGCTTGCCAAATCACTCAGATTTGAACCAAATCCCATGCATTTTCCCTCTTCCCCCTCTTTCTTTGCTCCGTCCTGCTCTGGCCTTCTTGCTGCAGCTCCTCTCTCTCTCTCTCTATCTCCCCTCTCCCTCTCCTGTGCCTCTGTTGGAGCTGCTCTGTCCCTCTTCTTCTCCCTCTCATGTGTCTTTGTTGCTGTTGCTCTATCCCTCTCCTTCTCCCTCTCCTGTGCTTCTATTGCTACTGCTCTGTCCCTCTCCTTCTCCCTCTCCTATGCCTCTATTGCTATTGCTTTGTCCCTCTCCTTCTCCCTCTTTTGTGCCTCTGTTGGAGCTGCATTGCCTTCTGTAGGAGTCCCATTCTTGCTGTTGCAACCTCTACAAGCATGGTGAGGAGAAAGGCTACAAGACCACGCAATGCTGTGACCTCTTGTGTCTTCCACAACACCAGAAATCCATTGGATGAGTGGATCCCTTGCACCTACAGCTTAAATCACTAGATAGTGATGAAAGGATCAGCCAAAGGTCCACATAAGCTTCCCAAGAGCAAGAGAGGTGACATCTTGCATGAGTGGAAGGGGCACATCTTGAAGTTCAAGTTTGGGAAGAAAGGATGGCTCGCAAAAGTGCAGCATGTTTACATGGGAAAAGATATGCAGCTTCCTCCATCATTCAATCAATCTAGGATACCATCACACTGTGAGCCTTTCTATCTATGTATCTTTTTCACCTATAAGTGTAATGAGTCCATTTGGAAATTTTGTGTTTGGTTTCTAAGAGCTCTTATTCATGGTGGCAGATGTCTTCCCTTCGGACCTCGAGGAGTGGGAACCAGTTGAATCATTCATAGATAAGTTCACTATGATTCATGAGGATTTAGGTAAGCAAATGCATGTTGGGGAGAAGTTGGTCTCCTTGCGAATGAAGAATGTGTATTGGTATAATGCAACCAAGCTATGGCCATCTGCAAACCATTGCACCACCACAACTTCAAGACATGGATTGCAGTAATGTGGACTCGAGGACATTGCAATCGTACAAGGACAAGATTGTAAAGGATGTGGGCATGGCCATGAAGTTTACATTTGGATTCAAATGGGAAAGGTTATCTTGGTTTATGCCTCTGCACATTTTTGCTTCTTTATTTCAGAATATACATATGCATAGAACAAAAACTATGTGGTCGTACAAGCGTGTAGATGAAAATGCTCTTGAAGATTTACTTGGGATGAATTGGGGAACCAGGTCAGGTGACCAAAAGGGTGATGTGTTTCAATGTCATGCATGTAAAGACAATGTGGTTATTAGATACCATTTGTCAGGCCAAATTTTGTATTTAGCTTTTCAGTACAAGTGCTGGAAGAAAACAACTGGATGATGGCTTCCCCTAGACTCTAATGATGAAGACAATACAGGGGTAAGTTTGTCTATTGATGTTGAAGAGGGAGATCTCAAGAATGTGAATGTCACATTGCAATGGACTCTAAGGGATGTGCGAGAACACTTATTGGTCATGGAGGATGGCATGTCAGAGTCCTTCTACTTTACCTTAAAAGGTGGTAAGATCAGTCGCCGTGTGGAGAAGTGAATGCATAGTGCCAATTTCATTCCTCCTGCAACTTTGAAGATTGCTAATAATGTGTTTGACTAGTGCAGCATTTAATTTTTTGTCTGTCAAATCCTAGTTATTGCTTCAAAAGATGATGGACAATTAAATTAAAATGTTATTTCTTTTAATGTTTTCTCCTTTCAGTTCGTGGTGGTAAATGTTTTTCAAAAAATTTGGGGATTTTATGATTAATTTTAATTTTTAGGGTTTTGATATATATTAAGGGGTAAGAGCCCTTTTTACATCACATTCTCACTTTCACATTTAGAGAGCCATAGAGACTCCCCGTCCTCAGAAGTTACTTTCCCCATCAATTGCTATTTGCCATGGATTCAGCTAGAACTGTGTTCCATGACTTCATCTCACGAACTACATTTGCAGATTGTGAGGAAGAGCTATTTTTAGTGTTTGATAGGACTTTAGATGTCCTAGGCACATATATGCAAGCCAAGGATGACTTCTTAGATCTCATCCTTTACATGCAAAGATAATTTCTCAAATTTTGCCTATACACTTGACCTCACTTCAAAGAGATGGGTTCCCATAGATTACATAAAGTATCTATTCATAGAGGAACCCAAGTTTGTAAGTGCTTGGCCCGCTTTTGTGACAACCTTACAGACTAAGGGTTTAGGACAGTTGAAGCTCAAGACATCCTAGATGCAGGGATCACATGAAATATAGGCACCAAATTCCTTTCATGGGAGACGACTTTCATCTTTCTTCTCCAAGAAGGAAATTTAGAGGAAGAAGCCTCATCATCTAGCACCCCCTCTATTAGAACTGCTGATCTGGTCGTCCCTAAACTAGACTCGGATATCTACATGGAAGAGAGTCTTGATGATCCAATAGAGGAGATGGAAGCACCTCAAGCATTGAGCCTACTTCAAGAGCCCCCAGTAGAGCAAGAATCTACATCGGAGACCGTTGACCTAGACTCAGAATTATGGTCCTTGTCCTCCCTCATCATCGATAGAGAAGAGTACGTATTCCTCCATGACATAGAGATTCTTTTTGGACTACGAGAGGATGAGGCACTCGGAGTCCTATCGGGTTCGATGTTGACACGTGTCAAAGATCCTAGGGTTTTAGGTACTGAAGACCAGACAATGGAAGACTTTCTCTTGACAACAATGGTTTCAATGAGGGATGTAGACATGTCCGTATATGATGCACAACCCTCTCATGTAGAAGCTTCCACCTCCAACACAGGTTAGGAGAAAGCGTCCACCTCCCAAATGGAACATCACACAGCACCTGGTTCCATCAACATTGCAAATGAGGAAGGGATAGAAGCTGACGACACTATAGTGGTAAGTTCGAACAATATTTTTTATTCAGTATAATTTGTTTTGTCGGTCTTCTAATGTTTGTTGAATTATTGCAGGATGTGTTTGAGCTTGATGAATTCTCATCTCGACGGGGTAATGTTCGCAGCACATTTGGGCGAGATCATTCTTTGTCCCATTACCTTGGCAAAGTCGCAGAGCATATCGTGGTCTTTCACGGCAAATTTTATCCTCGAGGTCCTTCGGAGCTGCTAAAGTGCAAGGCATTGTCGCGCGTAATCAGATACTCCAACATTACTCGAAATGCCGACAAAGTCATTTTGGTACACCGCCTGGCCGCTATCAATGCCTTTGGATCGTACATTCATGGCAAGGCATTGACGGCAACGGCTATGTCTTTGGCAACAAGAGAGGAGGATGTTAGTGCTGTTGCAGCTAGATTTATATTTAGGAATCCACTAGGGGATTCAAAGACCCCTATTCTCAATGTACTCAAACTAGCCAAGAAGAAAGATAGCCTATGAGGCCTTTTGTATATATAAACATATATTTAAATAAATATTTCAATGGATACATGACTACATGTCTTTATTATTATTTTTTTAAAGTTATCATTGCTCCTCATGAATTCCATTGTATTTTGTTTAAGTCGTTGATGATATATTTTCTCCATCATTTTAATTGTGTTAATTTAATAAATTTCTAGCCAATTTAGTATCATTTTAACCAATTCTGGGTATCAAGAGTTCATTTCTGTCAAATCTTGAAGGAATTTCACCGTCGCATAGAAGGGAAAAGTGTCTGGCATGTCGCCATGCCAGAATGCCCAAATTCGTGTCGTGGTGGGTTTTGGGCTTTCTGGGGTCCTGGCGACGTGCCAGACACTTTTCCCTTCTGCGCGACGGTGAAATTCCTTCAGGATTTGACGGAATTCAAAACTTAACTTAAAATGATCATTTACTACAAGCATTGAAATGGAAAATATATAACAATGCGATAGTGTAGAGAATGTTGATATATTTTATTTAAAAAAATCGACCCTTGGGCCTTAGATACAAGATAGTGCCTTCAAGGGTAGGGGGTGGTCTAAGTCCTAAGAGTGGGCTACAAGAGAATCTAGGGCTTCAAACTTGGGTCACTCCATAGCCACTTCGCCAAAGCCCTGTCCTTGTCCATGACCATAATGCACTTTGCATGGATGGCACACAAGTTGGTGTCCTCGAACAAAGTAGTGGTCACTTGCTCTGCAGCCTCCTGGAGTTTCCCCATAGCTCATGTGATGAAGCGCACGTCATCCTTGTATCCCTGTGCGATCTCCTGTACCACATGTTGGAAGGGAGCACGCTGGATCAAGTTGTCGGTGGTCTTCTGCATTTGCCTGATCTCCCTCAAGCCCCGCGCTCCTGGTTTTGCTCAGTACGGCTTCCTGACTCTTGGTGGGGGCCTTACAAGTACCCAAACACCTTCCCACGTCCTCCTGTCTGCCATGAACTTCTTCTGCTACTCCTGTTTGCTTTGGCCTTCTTTGGGATGGGGCTTCCTCGGAGTCTTCTTTACCCTCCTCATGGGCATAGGGGTCATCTCTGCCATGGGCTGTATCTCCGAGAGAGGGAAGATGGTGCTCTTCCTAGCAGTCTGTTGACCCTCAGGAAGCCTCTCTATATCTGGGAGGTTATCAAACACATTTTGTTCAATTGGGAGAGGGATCTCATGGGGAGGGGAAGGCTGA
Organism: Dipteris shenzhenensis; assembly: GCF_047967505.1. Taxonomy (NCBI): domain Eukaryota; kingdom Viridiplantae; phylum Streptophyta; class Polypodiopsida; order Gleicheniales; family Dipteridaceae; genus Dipteris; species Dipteris shenzhenensis. The sequence continues at coordinate 3,328,366 of NC_141617.1, read as the reverse complement.
GGGGAAGGTTGAGGGGAAATCTGAGAGGAAGACTGAGGGTCAAGTTGAGGCTAAGGCTGAGGGGAAGGCTGAGGGAAGGTTGAGGGTCATGCTAAGGCTGAGGCTGAGGGGAAGGCTAAGGGGAAGACTGGGGAGAAGGCTGAGGGGAAGGCTCATGCTCTTGGGGCTAGGGAGTGGGCTCACGGGACCTGGAAGGAGAAGAAGGTTCAGGAGACTAGCGAGTGGGCTCATGGGACTTGGAGGAGTTGGGGGAGGGCTCACGAGAGTCAGGGGAGGTGCCACTGTTGAGCCGGATAGGTTCATGTGCACAGATGCCATGGAGGTGGTGGAGCTAGAGGAGGAAGGGTGGAGGCGGCATCCAGTGGGTCTAGCAGTGTTCTTCACTCTTGCAATTGAATAATGAGAGTTAGGGTTCTTTTAAACTTTTTATAAGGGCCCATCATATTTTGACATCCCTTTTAAACACTTATTTCATTAATTTTGGACTCATATGTCTACTTTTGGACTATTCCTTAAAATCCTTCCCAAATGAAAAGTTTACTTTATGAAACTGTCATTCGAGAATCAAAAGTTTACTTTCTAGCACTATCATTTTCACATAATACATTTCAAAATATCTCTCTACAATGTTGTACAAATAATGCAAAAACTACTATTAAATCCTAAATTTGTATTTCTTGTTTATAAGAATCATATTCTTAAAATAAAAAATCCGAGTTATTAGTTTAAATCCATGAAAAACCATGCTATTGAGGGTTTACAACATTTTAAAAATGTATACATAAGAGACCTGTAAGACTCTTTTTACTTTCAATGTAGAAAACTATAACACTCTTGAATATTCAAGAAATTAAAGGTTTATATAGACATGAGACATGATGGAAGCCTCTTTTGTACTCCAAAAAATAGCAATAGCTATGCTTGCAATTTTACATTATCATGTCATAAGTTTTACAACAAATATTGCTCTAGATGAGTCTTTGTACAAAGGATCTCTTGTGGCCTTTTCAATAATTTAATTTTTCCTTTACAATGAGTTTAGTACAAATGGGCGATCCAAACATTTGCTTGTTTGAATGTCCTTTTCTATCATGATCACAGAAATGAGCGATCCAAACATTTGCTTGTTCAGAATGTCCTTTCTATCGTCACTTGTCGCTTGGGTGCCATCTTCATTCACTCTCATCTGACTACCACCACCACCTTCACTCTTTCTCAATATTTGAATGGTGTTATCATGGGCATTCTTCATTTGCGCTATCTCCTTCTACTTCCTCCTGGGCGAGCATCTTTATGAACTCTGTAACGTGCCTAATAATTGGTTGCGGTAATTTTATTTTGTCTTCTACATCATACCCCATGTGCTTCTTTGTTTTCTTTGACCTTGATTTCCAGGATATCATGACTGTCTCTGTGGAAAGTCTTGAAATTGCATCATGGTTTGGGACCCATTCCTTTTTCAAACAACTACTATACAATGTACTATTATCTTGGTTCTCCTTCCTACCCCTTGGCTCATACCATACTGCTGTAAATGTTGTAGCTCTCCCCCGGTCATCCATGCTCACGTCAACTACTTTCGCAACCCAAAACTTCACGTTCTCATTTTCATCATCCGATGGTCGAACTGCAACAAAATAATGGACATCTATGTCTATTTATGGCATAAAATCTCTCTTCTTGGGTCCACAATATGGATGTGGGAGCAATGATTCAAACTCATTTTCAAAGAGACCACATGCTGGACGCAAGTCATTACCAACATTTGGCCAAAATAAAGGCCATTCTGCCTTAATATCATCTTCTCGCATTTTTGCAAGGTCCTTTATCAATTGGTAGGTCTTGCTAATTACAACAGTAGTGTGTTCCTTCCAAGAGGGCTTCCAATCAGGAAATCTCCAGAGCATTTCCTCTTTGTATGTAATAAAAGCTTTTAAGCCTTCTATTTCACCTTTGGATTTCTCGCTGAATTCTTTTATAGGAGCCCATGTTGGATGCATTTCTTTTCTCGGGATTGAAGTTAAGAGAGAGTAAGGTTCTTCAGGTTCCCATTTTGTATCAAGAGAATAGTGTTGCCATTGCATCACTGGTTTTTCATCCTTTAAGAAAAAGCGAAAATAGTGTGGAGCGCTATGACCTATCAGGGCATCACCACCTTTTTGTATGAAAGGTAGAATAAAGCTCTTCCAATCATACATCCTCTCAACCATTGAGCATATTGTTCCTTCCTTACGGCCACCAACTTGCCTCCCACATTTTTTTATCAAGTCATCCATCGTCTCCATGTCCTTGTGTTTTAGTTCTCTTGAAACTATGCTAAATACCTGATCGATATCCTGATGTGTGTGCCCAACCAACAAAAACCCAACTTCAATTTCATTGAAGACTCTATGAGTGATTAGCATTGAGCAAAATGCAAAGAAGAGTACATTCTTATTCTCTCGTCTGCAATTGTCTGCTTGTACTCTCAAAGTTGCTGGTAGGCGACCTTTTTCTGCATGTACATTGTGAATTGCCTTCATAACGGATGTTACAACTTGATTGCTATCATGTAGATGCAAGGAATCAATCCATATGTCTGCAAAAAACTTAAATCCGTGCACTAACACTCCATATAGATGTGTCTTTAAAAAGTATTTGCCTTGTAGCTTAGGTGGAGTGTTAACGAATCGAGGTAATGTTGTTGTATTTTGATCTATACCATCTACAATAATGCACATGTACTCATTTGGGTGAGAAATAGCTTGCTCCTTCCAAAATGCATATTTTATTCTAGAATGTCGAACAAGTCCATGATGAAATTCTCTCTTTTTTTTGTAAGCTTATTTTTGTTCTGGAGATGTTGCACTCTCAAGTGCTCGCTTTAGATCATCACAGTCGTTGCACTTTGACATTTTTTGCCTCTTGGGATTTTAACATGTCCAAAGCTTTTTTTCCAAAGAGTATACAAAGTATGAAAAGATGCCAGTGCATGCCCTCTTTGCCTCTGTGTTTCTCCAATAGAGTTGAATACTTCTTTTTTGGTCAAACCTATCAGAAGATGCATTTCTGATAGGTGGGGTTGCGGTAAAGCATTTTCATAAATGTAATCTTTCAAAATTGCTGTTGCCACAACTGTTGAGGCTCTTGTTTTGGGCCTTCCTATGTTTCCATGAATGTTAAATTTAACTCCATACTTTGCTTTATTAGCCAAATTCCAATATGTGCCATGTGATAATCCTGTAACAATGCGATATGCATTATTGCAAATACTTTTTCCATTTATAAGAGGCCTTATCTGCTATCCTGAACTTCGCCTTCTCTTATCATTTACAAGAAAGAAAGACAATCTCGTGAGTAGGTATTCATTTCTTCTGCTTCCTTTCCTTTGCCAGACATGTTCTCTACAACCCTTGATGTCATGTAAGTTAATGGATCGCATACATGTACGCTTACAACATGTAGATCGCATTGCTTTTAGCATAACATCTTCATTCATTACTCTTATTCTCTTTGGTTGCTTTTGTGGATCTCGTTGTCTTTTCATGCTTCTATATGTCCGTTTTGGGACCTTCTGTACATTCTTATTTGGATTTGTGTAGTTCTCCTTGTAAGATTTATTTGTCACGTTGTTTTCATGAGATGTTGCATCCTTGATCTTATCACTCTGACAGTTAAATACTAAATATTACTTTGTTGATGTCATCCTTGCTTTTGATACATTCGCCAAACCATTTGTAACATTAACTATTTCACAATCAAAGTCAAATACCGAATAGTCCTTTGTTGATCTCATCCCTACTTTTGATACAATCCTAGAACCACTTGTCACAATGGCATTAGAGTGTCCCGAATGATCTTCAAACTCATCTATTGCTGAGAGAACATCACTCATCGATGCACTTTCTATGGATTTCATAACTCCATAGTCAGTGGTGATAGAGTGTCCAGAATGATCTTCAAACTCATCTATTCCTGAGAGAACATCACTCATTGATGCACTTTCTATGGATTTCATAACTCCATAGTCTTGAAACTCCTCTACTCCAGAGAGAACATCACTCATTATACTATCGTGCATGATTTCCATAATTCCATAGTTACTTGGTTTGACTCCAAGAACTTTATCAGTATCCATGAAGCCATCCATGCTTGAAAATATATCACTTTTGACATCTTTGCCCAAGTTCTCAATGTGCATGAACTCATCCACCCCGGATAAGGCAGCACTTGTGAAATATTTTTCTTTCTCAGTACCAATGAACTCATTGACTTCTGATAAGACATCAGTGCTATAGTTCAGTGCATTGGAATCATCCATCTCTGAAGGAATAGAGCTTGGTACATTGGCATATTCTTTCAATTCTTTGATGTTGTAGTATACATTATGTTTATCATTAAAAACCACATGCCGAGTCTTTCCAATCTTTAAAGTTTGCATGCTCCATCTCAAAATCCTTACCTACCTCATAGTAGGGACCATCCAATGACATTGAGTTATCATCCATACCATCATCAGTAACTTTTTGAATTCTCATCTGTGCAAATGTCTAGTGTTCCACTTGTTCAAATCCCAAGACTTGACCTTCTGCTACATTCTTATTTGCAAATGATAACATTTGTAAAATATCTCCCACTCTAAAATCCAAAGATATGCACTTTGTATTCCTGATGACATGTGTTGGATAAGTCTCATCTCTGTCCCATGCAATAAATGCTTTGTTGGAAGTATTATAGGGCATAACATCTCCAAGGATTTCCATATCCCCACACTTATGCTTTAGCTCAACATGTGCACTAAGAATCCTTGATACGATAATCGCCACCTTATCTTCGCCAAGTCTTCTAAAGTGACAAATAGAATTTGGATCACTTTCATGGATTGTAGCAAATGCAACCACTTCTCTTTTGCAACATAGAATCACCTCCATCCCCGGAATAAATTTTGTAGCCATCTCCTTTGCGAGTTTCCTTTGCAAACAAGCTGTAACAGCCATTATAGAGAACATTAGTCTCTTCTCAATAATCTACTTTATTAATGATTTAAAAATCTAGATCTTGTTTAAAAATTTAATCAAATCCTACACCCTAAACCCTAAATCCTAACCCCCAAACCCTAAACCCTAATGCCACCCTTGAAACCATAAACCCTAATTCCTAAACCCTAAACCCTAACCCCTAATTTCTAAACCCTAAAGTCTATACCCTAATCCCTAATTCCTAAACCCTTAAACCCTAAGCCCTAGATCCTAAACCCTAATTCCTAAACCTAAATCCTAATCCGTAAACCCTAACCCCTAATCCCTAATCCCAAAATCTTAATCCCAAAACTCTAATTCCTAAACCGTTACCCTTAAACCCTAAACCCTAAACCCTAAACCTAAACTCATAAACCCTAATCCTAAACCCTAACTCATAATCCCTAATCCCTAAATACTAAATGTTAATCTTGACTCTCTAAACCCTCAACCCTAACCAATAAAAACCCTAAACCCTAAACCCTAACTCCCCAACCCTAAACCCTAAACCCTAACTCCCTAACCCTAAACCCTAAACCCTAACCCCCAAACCCTAAACCCTAACTCCCAAACCCTAAACCCTAAACCCTAACCCCCAAACCCTAAACCCTATACCTTAACCCCTTAACCCTAAGCCCTAAACCCTAAACCTTAACCCCTAAACCCTAAACCCTAAACCCTAAATCCTAAATCCTAACCCCCAAACCTTAAACCTTAAACCCTACCCCCTAAACCCTAAACACAAACCACCAAAACTTAAATCCTAACCCCCAAACCCTGAACCCTAAACCCTAACCCTCAAACCTTGAACCCTAAACCCTAACTCCCAAACTTTAGACCCTAAACCCTAAACCCCACCCCCAAACCCTAAATCCAAACCACCAAACCCTAAACCCTAACTCACAAACCCTAAACCCTAACCCTAACTCACAAACCCTAATTTCTAACTCACAAACCCTAAACCCTAAACCCTAACTCACCAAACCCCAAACCCTAAACCCAAACCACCAAATCCTAAACCTTAAATCCTATGAGTGTTTTCAGTAATATCATTTATTTAAGTAATAGTTTTAATTAGAATTCATAAGTAGTAGTGGAATTGATCATAGGAATGTGGGAATGGGAGTGGGAGTTGGGAGGGTGGTAGTGGGAGAAAGGGAGAGTGGGAGAGGGAGTGGGAATGGGGGCAGTGGGGGTGGGGGTGGGAGGATGGGAGTGGGAGAGGGAGAGGGAGTTGGAATGGGGGAGGTGGGGGTGGGGGTGGGAGAATGGGAGTGGGAGTGGGAGAGGGAGTGGGAATGGGGGAGGTGGGGGTGGGGTGAGGGTGGGAGGATGGGAGTGGGAGTGGGAGGGGTGGGGAGTGGGAGTGGGAGGATGGGAGAGTGGGAATGGGGGAGGTGGGGGTGGGAATGGGAGGGGTGGGGTGGGAGGATGGGAGTGGGAGAGGGAGTGGGAATGGGGGAGGTGGGGGTGGAAGTGGGTGGGGTGGGGTGGGAGGATGGGACGGGGAGTGGGAATGGGGGAGGTGGGGGTGGGAAAATGGGCATGGGAGTGGGTGGATGGGAGTGGGAGGGATGGGGTGGCAGGATAGGGGTGGGAGAATGGGAGTGGGAGTGGGAATGAGAGTGGGAATGGGGGAGGGAGGGGTGGGGGTGGGAGGATGGGAGTGGGAGGGGTGGGGTGGGAGGATAGGGGTGGGAGAATGGGAGTGGGAGTGGGAATGGGGGGGGAGGGGTGGGGGTGGGAGGATGGGAGTGGGAGTGAGAGGTGGAGGTGGGAGGATGAGAGTGGGTGGGAGAATGGGAGTGGGAGTGGGAGAGGGAGTGGGAATGGGGGAGGTGGGGGTGGGGTGAGGGTGGGAGGATGGGAGTGGCAGTGGGAGGGGTGGGGTGGGAGGATGGGAGTGGGAGAGGGAGTGGGAATGGGGAAGGTGGAAGAATGGGCGTGGGTGTGAGAGTGGGAGAGGGAGTGGGAATGGGGGAGGTGGGGTGGGAGGATGGGGATGGGAGTGAGAATGGGGTGGGAGGATGGGAGTGGGTGGGAGAGGGAGAGAAGATAATCTAATGGAGAGGCCAATGGGAGAGGAGATAATGATATGGAAGGACCAATGAGAGAGAAGCACTTAAAACCCTAGTTGTTCTTATATATACTCTCCTTCTCTCATTGTTTCTCTCATTTCAATAAGGAAGAGCAAGAGGAGGAAGAGCAAAAGCAAGCACAAGCATAGATCTCAACTTTTTTCCAGGTACTTTTTTTTAAATTTGTATTCTTTGAAATTTTATTATAGAGAGAGAGCTTAGAGAGAGAAAAAAGTGAAGGAAAGACTTTTAGAGAGAGATTATAAGAGAGAGAGTATTGTTGCCTCGGCAGCAAAAGAGAGAGAGAGGGAGAGAGAGGAGAGACTTTTAGAGAGAGAGAAAGAGAGAGGAGAGATGTTTAGAGAGAGAGAGAGGGTGAGAGGTAAAAGAGAGAGAGAGGGGAGGGCCGCGCAAGAGGAGAGAGAGAGAGTGGGCCACGAGAGGAGAGAGAGAGAGAGAGAGAGGGAGGGAGAGATTCGCGAGACAGAGAGAGAAAGAGACCGCACGAGAGGAGAGAGATGTGAGAGAGATAGAGGGAGAGAGAGCGATAGAGGGCTGCGGGAGATGGGAGAGATGAGAGGGAGAGAGAGGCGAGAGAGAGAAAGGGAGAGAGGGAAAGGTGAGAGAGCGCGAGAGAGGGAGGGGGAGAGAGAGAGAAAGGAGTGCCAAGAGAGAGAGAGAGAAAGGAGTGCCGAGAGGGAGAGAGGGACCACGAGAGAGAGAGGGGGAGAGAGAGAGAGAGGGGGGCAGGCGCAACGGGAAGGGGAGAGAGAGAGAGAGGGGGGGGAGAGAGAGGGAGGGAGAGAGTGAGGGCGCTGCCGTGGCAGTGCGCGAGAGAGAGAGGGAAGGGAGAGAGAGTAGGGAGAGAGAGAGAGAGGGGGGGAGGCGCAGTGCGAGGGGGGGAGAGAGAGAGTGGGGAGGGAGAGACGAGGGGAGAGAGAGGGTGGGGAGAGAGAGAGAGGGGGGAGGCGCAGTGCGAGGGGGGGGAGGGAGAGGGAGGGAGAGAGGGGCGTGCTGCCACGGCAACACACGAGAGAGAGAGGGGGGAGAGAGAGAGTGGGGAGAGAGGGGGGGAGAGAGAGAGTGGGGAGGGAGAGAGGGGCGCGCTGCCGCAGCAGCGCACAAGAGAGAGAGGGGGGAGAGAGAGAGTGGGGGGAGACAGAGAGGGGGGGAGGCGTAGTGAGAGGGGGGGGAGAGAGAGTGTGGGGAGGGAGAGAGAGGGAGGGAGAGGGGTGTGCTGCCGCGACAGCGCATGAGAGAGATAGGAGGGGGAGAGAGAGAGTGGGGAGAGAGAGAGAGAGGGGGGAGGCGCAGCACGAGGGGGGGGAGAGAGAGAGGGGGAGGGAGAGATGGGCGCGCTGCCACGGCAGCATGCGAGAGAGAGAGGGGGGGAGAGAGAGAGTGGGGAGAGAGAGAGAGGGGGAGGCACATCAGAGATCAAGTGCTTGCTATAGCATTTCTATGTAGTGGAAAACAAACACAAACTCATTCCAAAACACACCCAATGGTACAAAATGAACTCATAGTAACATAGATATGCAAAAAATACTCAGTCTATTCATCACTGCTGTGGAATAAAAGGAGCTCAAGGGTGAGCACAAACATTCAGTGGGTGTTGGGTAAAACACAACCAATTATGGGGTAGGATTCAAGATTCCTCATATGGCGTTCTAGCCAAGGGAGCATCTTTTTTAAGGGAATAGGGCCATAGTTTGTTTTGCACATACATTATCATGTGACCTTCATGGCATTTTTACTCTTTGAATTCATTGCGACAATCTCATTTCTTTTCTACCTGATTTTGTATGAGGTTCTCACCTCAATTTATCGTGGCACATACCAAATCAATTGGAGACCAAATCTTGCATGGATGTAGATCTAGGGTAGCCTAAGAGCCGTGCAAAGTTTCATTCCCAACAAATTGTGGGGGTTAAAGGTCACTGTGCCTTTACCCCAGTTATGTACAATACTCAAACACATATAGAAATGAATGAAAAAGAAGATTAGGGTGTTCTGCACCCACCAAAAGCTTGTGTGGCTCTCTGTTTCTCTCTCTCCCTCTTCTGTTCTGCTTCTGTTGAGAGCACTCTCAAATGGTATCAGAGCCCGAGTGATCTAGCTGAGCATGCGTGAATGCCTCAAAGCTCAGCAGCTCTGTGGGAGGAAGGAGAAGCTCTGTGGGAAGCTTTATGGGTGATTTTACTTGCATCTGAGTGCACAAAGATCTTGAAGGAACCTTTGGAAAAGTTACTTTGGTTTTGCGAAGTGGTTTTGAGAGCTTGTTAAGTGTTTTCAAAGAAAAAGTCGTTTTTTAAGCTTTTCCCTGTTCCATTCGACGACAGAGACTCCGTATTGACTTGTAGAGGCAACTATTGCTTGCTTTTGGTGTCCACTTCACTTCAGGAGCTTGGAAACACCTTCATTCTTGAATCTAGGATCATTTCATTGGATTTCTGACTCACTGTGTCAGTTCCTATGTTTTTTTGCCTGGGTGTTGGAACTCAAGTTTGGAGCAACCATTTGCAGATCTATCAATTCCGATGGACTCAGGAGGTTCTAAAACTTCTATGTTGCTCATCATTTGCACTCCGGTGGAGTTTACAAATAGTTATGTTTCCAAAAACGTTTTTCAATCCGTGTGTTGGACCCAGTGACTGAGACCACGGTCTGTCCCATTGCGTTCCGGAAACCCAAAGACCCCTACCTGTTAGTTCTTGCATGTTTCGGTAGAGTATTTTCAGAGTTATAGATCTCTGTGTATTGGATTTCATCTCTCTGTTATGCATTTTTCATTCTAAGGTTTTGAAACCTTAAATTTATGCCACATGGCAGTGGATAAGTGTTGACTCCCATTTCTCACTCATCGGTTGGGATTTTGGAGTTCCGGCAGAAGAGAGATATTTGCAAATTTTCTTGCTGAGTCTGATTTTGCAATGGCACCCATGTTTTGAGGCATCTCAGGTTCTATTTTTAGTAGCAATCATTGTCATGGGACCATGATTTCTTGAGCATACCTTATGTAGATCACTCTAGTTGTAGTTTGAGCCGTGTGCACTCATTCGTGGTGTGCATTGGGTTGCAGTGGATGATTTATAGGCCATTTGGATGCATTGCAATCCTTATTCGATGCGCTGATAGGCCCAGATTGCCTTGTGGGATGCTATTTTTATGGATGCTTTGCACATGGATGCTATTTTATGCTAAGGGATAGCTTTGACACATTGCAGGTGATGCACTGATAGTGTTATGCTCTCTTGGATGAGATATTGGTAATCCATATGCCTATGGATGGTGTTTATGCTTGAGCCATTTGGCACTTATTGGCATTTTGGATTGCCATTGCAATTGGCATTTTCTTTTGGGCCAGATTTGCTCATATGGATGCATAGTATATGCAAGAGTCAGATGCATTTTTTGATGCTTTGAGCTTTGAGTTTTGGTGATATTTCACAGTATTGTGGCATACACATTTGGGTGCCCCTGATATTTGGTGTGATTCTCTCTTGCAGGCACTAGCATTTGGGATTTTGCTTCATTTGCATCATGGCATCCTCTTCCATGTCTGAAAAGGAGTTCTTCAGCATTAAAAAGTTTGATGGGACAAACTTTTCTTTATGGAAAGAACAGATAAGGGATGTGCTTATTTAAAAGAAGCAGATCAAACCCTTGGTAGGTATTGAAGCTAAGCCTGCAAATATGTATGAGGATGATTGGAATGAGTTGGATGCATTAGCAAAGTCTACTATTAGACTTCATCTTGCAGAGTTAGTTTATTTCACAGTAGTAAATGTGCAGACTACAGAAGATTTGTGGAAGAAACTGTGTGCCACTTATGAGAAGGAAACTGCCTCTGATAAAGTTTACCTCATGAAGAGGTTGTATGAGCTGCAGATGAAGGAACGGGTCTCCATTGCTTCTCACTTGAATGAATTCAATATTTTTTTCAGCTAGATTCAGGCTCTAGCTTCAGGCTCAGAAGATGAATTTTGATGCGGAGACTAAGGCAATATTTCTCTTATGTTCATTGCCATCCTCATGGGATACCTTCCGTACAGCTGTCAGTAACTTTGCACCTGGTGGAGAACTGAAATTTGATGATGTTGTGGGTAGCTTGTTGGCCAAGGAGATTAGATGAAATTCTATGGACGGTGGATGGACAAAAAGAGTAGAGCCTAACCCGCCTTCACAGCCACCCTCATCCACGTTTAAAACACCCGAACAACACTATCACAAGGTCAAAAGCATTCATTCAACATCCTTCTCTCTACATGCTTCCAGACACAACTCACACTCTGGTTACATTCTTCGGGAAGCCTCACAACTTCAAACAAAACCACTGAGTTATACAGCCCAACATGATGCTCCTACCACTCAGCTCAAGCTCACAAAGCATACAAAGACATAATGCATCCAATCCCTCAACTCATCAGACAACCATCCACAAATTCCGTATGGACTAAGGAAATCTGACATGCACTACGCTCCTGTATCACAGTTCACCACCCTTGGAGATCTTAATATTTTGCCTGGTAAGGCCTCTCTGCCTTCAACCCACATCTAATAGAAGCCCATGCTCTCTTTAGAACACTCCTGGCACCTTCTTCATGCAATTCCACCAAGAAAAAGACCACCTCTTCCAAAATCCTACTAAGGTGTTCCTATAGTAGTCTTCTTCTTCTCTCAAAATTCAAAATCATAATCGAGGCTATAGCTTCTCTTGCTTTGACTGGTCCTCTTGCTTTCCTCCATGAATCTCTAGACCTGTGTAGCCGTCAAGCTCCTTCAATCCAGCCATGCAAAAAAAAAAATTTTCCACAAAGGCCACCGTCCACTCTCCAAAGCTCTCTTTTCGCTGTCCGTCTATGTACGTAACCTCCTTCACGTATCGGTTTTAGCTTCCTGCTCACAGTCATGGCCACCCTTTTTTCGACAGAAGAGCCTCTCCTCTACTCTCAGAACTCTCCTCGTCTGTCACTTCTAGTCCCTGCCTGCTCCTCGACTCCTTCCTTCTTTTCGGTACCCTGATCTCCTTTATCCTTTCCTACCACTCTCTTGCGTGATGGCTAGCTCCTTTTTTGATCTCTCCAGCAGCCGTGCGCTCTTTTGGGATCACCACTCTCCTACTCTTCCGTCATCCTTCGAGAGCTCTCCTGCTCTCTTTCTCTTGTGTTGTTCCGAGTTCTCGGATAAAAGCATAGCCCTTCAGAAAATAGCATCTGCCCCTATGCTTGTGTTCGCCGTCAGCTCGTCTCCGATAATTGGCTCATCCTCCAAATCACGTGATCATCTGCCTTCTTTAACTCGTCGCCTATCCTTCATGGGATGATCACCGTATTACTTCCCTTCTCTTGCTCATAGGGTTCATGGAGTTAATGGTCACCGTCACCCAACTCCGCCCAACCTGCAAAAATTCCTCGACCTCTGCTCCTTCTTCAAGCTCGCGTCCTGGCCGCTCTTGATTACTATTCACTTGCTCAGAAACTCTTATCAACGAGAGGCTCTCCATCCCTGAACTCACATATCACCCGGGCTGCTATGAACTGCATAGCGTAGTTTTGCTCACGGAGTTCTGCTCTGTGTGCCCAACAACCCCTTCGTTCACAACTTGCCACACCCAGCCAGACTCCCAGCTAAGGCAACGACCACCCTCCCGTCACCCCTCCAATGATCACAGCCCATAACGCAGCCTCCCCTTCCGCTCCTTCTAGCCCCCCCTTCATCGAGAAGAGCCTCCCCTATATAAGAAGCTCCTTGCTCTCCCTCGATCCTTCCACAAGCTCGTCCTACTTCACGTTCATGCTAGCTTGTCGTCGAGAGCTTTCTCTTCCTCATCACGTAGCCACCTGCATGCATGCTTTTTTGATTATGGCCACGTCACCTTTTGCTTTTTCACCACTCTCCCCCTTCCCTTCAAACTTTACACTAAGGCAATTAGTGCACCTTATCCAACCTTAGGCACTCCACCTTTGCACATATCCTTCAAGCAAATTTTTATTATTTGATTGCCACATAAAACCGCGAGTTCATGAAGCTCAAGTGCCTGATGCGCTCACATTGCTTTTCATCATCTCCCAGAAGTCCATGTAGAAGCGTCTTCCATCTCAAGACAATATGTCATCAGTGTGGAGTCCATCATGAGGCTACCCACAGCTCATTTCCACAACCAACTAGCTATGTACATAGCTATGCACTCACCCAGCAACATGCAACAAGTGAAAAATATTTTTCCTTTTTTATCCACACATCTCTAGCAACCCCTACTCTTCTGCTGTGACATTCATGTCCAGCAGCTAAAGAAAAAACATTAGCAAACCACCTGGATCAAAAACAAAGCAAGCTTGTGCTCTATGCGTCTGCTTTTCTCCTCCCGGATCAAAAGGATAACTTTGAACCCTCCACTGCCAGATATGCATAATCCACCATCCTCCTGGATCAAATGGAATCAACAACACACCAATTTGATGTAGCCACCAGCTCCTTCCATATAAGCCTCCAGGATCCCATATCTTATCTTACCTAGGTATTACACAACTCCACTGGCTATCAGCCATCACACTTATATCATGAGTCTTGCCCATCTTCACATGAGCTACATCTTTTGAGGTCACAACCTCACACACAAATCTCATGGGCACAACCAGCTCATAATCTGTGATTAGGGACTTCTCAGCATACCCTATTGCCTCAACCTTCGAAGCTGCAAAACTCAACCCATCACATGAATTATCAAGATCACTCAGGAGCAAACAAACATCTCTTCCACCTGAAGAATGCTCAAACATACCAGCATACTCTTTCTTGTCATTGCCAACCACACATGCAAAATCCATGAGGGTATCATCAAGTAAAGCATCCAGCTGATCATCAACCACACTATCACTGCCAGCTGATCATCAACCACACTATCACTGCCATCTAACTCAACATGCATAGTGGTGTTTTCATTCTCTTTCGAAGAGATCAATGCTAACATATCATCTAGTGCATCATCAAGAACATAATCTAGCTCATCAACTGAATCACCATCATCTTGTAAACACTGAATCTTAACCTCATCATCCTCATCACAGTTTGCATGCACACAATCAACACTTGCTGACTGTAGGTCTTTTACCTTATCAGTAATAGCCACATCAGTTTCATCACTGTCACACATGATTGAGCTCTCATCTTCACTACTAATTTCACACCTCTCTTCCTCATTTGCTGAACCTGAAATCTCATCTTCTTCGGTATGCACAATCACAGTGTCAACCACAAACTGATTGCATTCAGCCATCATAGGCATATCATCACCACTCAACACTGGAGCATGATCATCATCTACACATATAGACTTATCCGTAGCTGCCTTTAATGGGCTCTCAACATTTCTGCCATCTATGGTAGCAACCCCTTCTCTCGGGCTCTCTTCTACCACCTCACACAGATCTAGCTGAGCAACACCCTCCTCCATAGCAAGTGACAAGCCTCCACTCATAAGTGTAATGATATCCAGCTCCCTTTCATCATCAGGTTCCTTCAACAGTGAAGACAACTGACTCTCTTCCTCTGATGAGATGCTCTCTTCCTCTGTCTCACTCAAAAAATCTCTCTCTTCATCTGTGACTGTCTCCTCAAGTTCCTCTTCCAATTCCAGCCTACAGCTCATCACATAATCTGGTACTCTCCTTGCATCAGCTGAACTTCCTTCTCCTCCATCCACAGCAACTCTCCTGTTATTTTGACCTCTACTTCTTCCTGCAATCTCCATCCAATTTAGGCTGAATGTTTTCATTATCTCCGCAGCTTCATGCAATTCCTTTCTCAGGGAATCATCCTGCATAGGAAGAGACACCGGCTCTCTCTCTACATATGCCTTGATCATTTCTGGCCTACTGACTAGGGTTTTAGGCTCCTCTTGCATACCAAGCTGCCTCAGTCTCTTGCCCTTCCATTCTTTCTCTCTAGCCACTCTGACTGCATCCTCAAAACTATCAATATTCTTCAGCTCCACCTTCAGACGGAGTGAAGGCTCCAGACCAGCCACAAACCGGTCTCTCTTTATCATTTGCGGGGGTATTTCAGGAATTAAAGCCTCACACCATAGACTCCACAGTCTACCAAACTCTATGAGATACTGATCCACATCCTGACTATCCTTTTGCTGAATTTTGCACAACTCCTTCCATACTTCATTAGGGCTCCTGGATTGTGCAAACCGTACAAGAAAAGCTGCTCTCACCACTGTATACTCCAGATTTTGCTGCTGAGGATGAGCAGTCCTGAAAGCAGCCACTTGAGTCTGCAACCATGCTTTTGCATCTCCCTGCAAACAATAATTCAAGATCTGAAACAGAATCTGAGGGGTTGCCCTATCCTTCATAAGTGCTGTGAATTCCATCTTTTCTAAGAATCTCACTGCATTCTCATATGGCATCCCCCAAAACTCTGGAAAGTCCTGTGCCATCTTCACAATCTTTCAACTGTCACACACCCTGGCTTTCTCAGCCACAACAAAACTGGAAGGCAACAAAACAAGCACACTACTGAAGAAGCTCACTCTACATCCGAAGAGCATTCTTTTTCCTGTGGGCAAGCACTTTCAAAGCTCTCTACAGTCTATCTCAGAGTCGGATCACACGTAGCTGGACTTCAATACATCTGTCCTTCCTGTGACCACATTTTCCACACCACTCACACTGTATCACTCTCATGTGTGGATTTCTCCCCATTGCTTGCAACACGTCTTAGAACACCTGCTACTTAGTCTTAATCCCATGAGCTTGTGTCATTTTCAACATTGTGATGGATGAAGATGTGTGGTGATAGTCACCAATGTAATTTGCCATCATGCAAGCACAGAGAATTCTTTGAGATCAGGATGAGATCATTCCAAAGGCTTTTCCTGGGAGATTCACTCTTCATGAAAGGGGGACGTCACCTGCGTGCATGAACTTCAAGAAAACCCCCTATTTAAGATCCATGTAGGATGATAAAACACCCCTATTTAAGCTTATAAGATACCACCAAAATTCTATTATGTCCCCCCTTTCCTTAAATCTACGTTTTTTCTCAAGCATTTAGATCACACAATAAGCAAATTTAGATTACTTTCCCTATGATGATTTAAAACCATACACAAAACCAAACTTGTTTGGACTAGTCACCCAAGGTAGCCTATACTATGTCCCCCCCTCTTAAATATGGCATGGCCCCCCTAACTTAAATTCAATATTGGGAAAAAATAAAAGGCCCCCTACCCCTACTCATTTAAAAAAAACCCCCTATTGTACACTCACGTGATATCATAAGTTTCCTCTTGTGAATCCCCCGGGAGGCTTTTCTTCTTGATATTATACAAACTTATCTTGAGGGAGAAAGGTGGACATTTTTTTTTTCTATAGAGAAATATTAGGAGTTGGGAAATTTTATTAGCTTTGTTTAACATGTGAAGGCATCATTGAAAGTGCAATGGATAGAAGTTCACATTTACAAGTCCCTAATACTATCACTTGCAGGGTAGATTTCGTGACATCCCATTTGGTCCAAAAAAAATCTTCCTTTTCTACTCCATTACCATGTCGAAGCAGGTTGAGAATGTAATACAAGAGCTCAATGATAAAAGTAGATTGAGAATGCAATACAAGAGCTCAATGATAGAACTATCATTGGGGCACTTGGTGGGGGCTGTGCCTTTCTCTAAGCTTTTGGTCCGAGCAATTTTTTTGATTATGGTGAATATTATCTTTAGATAGACAATGTTGTTGCATCATTGTATACCCCACAAAGATGCCCATTCTAGACCCCTTTTTTTGATAAAAAAGGGTTTTTGGGTTGTCATTTTCCACATGAAAGCAACCCAAAAACCCCTTTCTTCAACAAAGGGGATTTTTGGGCTGCTCAGGCCAAAAAACCCTTTCGTTGAAGAAAGGGTCTCCCAAACCCCTTTCTTCAACGAAAGAGGTTATGGACTACTTTCATGTGAAAAGGATTGCTGGGAGACCTCTTTCTTCAATGAAAGGGGGTTTTGGGCTACTTTCATGTGAAAAAGAGAAGACCAAAAACCCTTTTCATGGAAGAAAGGGGTGTTTTGGCCTCGCCCAAATGTCACTTTCTTCAACGAAAGGGGGCTTTGGGCTGCTTTCTTCTAAAAAAGAGCAGCCCAAAAAACCCTTTCATTGAAGAAAGGGGTTTGTGGACTGCTTTCATGTGAAAAAGAGAAAGCTTTCTTCTAAAACAGAGCAGCCCAAAAACCCGTTTTGTTGAAGAAAGGGGTTTTTGGATTACTTCCATGTGGAAAAGGACAGCCCAAAAACCACTTTCGTCGAAGAAAGGGGTCTTTGGGCCTCTTTTTTTAGATTGGCCATGCAGAAAAAAGAGGCTTAAAGACCCCTTTCTTTGACAAAAGGGGTTTTTGGGCTGCTCTTTTTCACATGAAAGAAACAACCCCAAAACCCCTTTTCATGTGAAAAAGACTCAGCCCAAAGACCCCTTTTGTTTGGGTCTTTGGGCACATGTAAAAAAAAGAGGCCCAAATACCCCTTTCTTCAACGAAAAGGGTTTTTGGGCCTTTGTTTTCACATGGTCCATGAAAAAATAGCCCCAAAAAGCCCTTTCTTTGAAGAAAGGGGTCTTTGGGCCTCTATTTTTTGATTGCCCAATATGGGCAATGTAAACAAAAGAGGCCCAAAGACCCTTTTATTCACAAAAGGGGTCCCTATGTATGGCTTCATTTCATGAACTTTGAGACAAAAATATGCATTCACAATTCAATTTGCTCAGATGCTTGGATGGTTTTGATCAAAATATATATACCCTCCTTGGTGGGCCTTAGGTATGGGATTGGGTCCTCACTCTCACATCTTTAACCTATTAACCATGAACAGGAGAAAAAAAAAAGAGAGGACGTATGGCAACTTGGAGGAGAAGAGCCTATCACATGTCACAAAGAAAGAGCTCTAGGATGGAGGCTTGGAGAGGGGAGGAGGTGGAAAGACAAGAGGTAGGCTTTGAGTGGGGAGGAGGTGGAAAGACAAGAGGCAGCTTTGGGAGGAAGAAGGAGACAAAAGGTCAATGAAATGGAGGAGATGGAAGTTCAGCTTTGGGAGGAAGGAGGAGATGGAGGGTCAATGGAATGAAAGAAGGAGATGGAAGGTCTCAGAGACATGGGTTAAGACTTAGCCAAAATTTTGAAAGCCAATCCAAGTATGCAAGGTGAATTGATTAGAAATTTAAGAATCGATCAATTCATGTGCTAAAAGGAGCCTCTCTCTCTCTCTAATTCAAAAAAGATCTACATAGAGCTCCCCTAATAAATTGAATTGCATTTGTTGACTAAATTGGGTTATATGAAACTTGAATTTTTGTTTATTGACATTTTAAGATCCACCTTGAGACCCAGTAGAGCATGTCAATAACTCGTCATAGATGAGTGATGCAACTCATCCAAAAAGTGCCCATATATGAACGTGGGGTTTTACTCACAAACCACGCTTCATACCTTGGCACAATTGCAACAAGGTAAATGATATTTAATCATTCAGAAGGCCTCTCAAAGATAAATAAAGCAAACACAAAAGAATCCACTGGAGATGGTGTGGAGGAAGACTGTATGAGATAAGGGAGAGAGAGAGAGAGAGAGAGAGAGAGAGAGAGAGAGAGAGAGAAGGGGGGAGCGAGAAAAGGTGGAGATGGTGTGTAGGATTCAGGAAGACTTCAGGTGATAAATAAGGGGAGAGAGAGAGAGAGAGAGAGAGAGATCAAAGCGGTTGGGAGACAAGGAAAGATCTTCTGTATAAATGACTCAATGGTTCTTGTGGCTCTAGAATCTAGGATGATTGTCCACATTGAGAGATTCAGTGGAAGCATGCGGTTTTGGCCATCTGGGATGGGGAGCTGAGACAAGATAAAAGAATTGGAGCTTTTCCATATACCAACTTGGATCAACAAATGAGTACAGCTGGAGAGCCCAGCCTGGAGCCCACTAAGCGTCACAAAACTCCAAAAGAAGAGAAAGAAGTGAAAGATGAAGGTGGTTGAAAGAACAAGAGCAAAGTCTATGGTTGAATCATGGTAGCAAACTCCTCGGGGGGTCACTCATCATATGTAACCCTATCACGTGAGTTCAACAGAAGGATATTTTTTATTTCTAAAATTTACAGAAATAAATATACATAAGGGACTATTTAAAATAGTTTTGGAAAAAAATTACAGATTTGTATAGAAAAGGGGTACATTTTATTAATGAAAAAATTACAGATAAGGGATTTTAAAAATAGGCCCTGAATGCACGTGATATAGAGGGTTTATACATAGTGACCCCCCCGAGGCAAACTCCTAAGTTAGTGAGGAAGAAGGATGGCGAATCATGGTGAGAAATAAGGGTGGCACTCCATGGTACTAAGCTCTTGAGTTGGTGAGGAAGAAGGGTGGCGAACAGGAAGAAAGGGGGCGCTCCATGGTGGAAAGCTCTTGAGTTAATAAGGAAGAAAGGTGGTGAATCATGGTGAGGAAGAACGGTGGCACTCCATGGTGAGAAAGAATGGTGGCAAATCATGATAAGGAAGAGGGTAGCGAAGTTCAGCTCAGTTTTCCCTCCTATAGCTTGTTTTTCCCTCCTAGAGCCCACTTTTCCCCTTTTAGAGCCCCCAAGAAAAGAGGGCCAAGATAAAATCGCCACTCCCAACCATGTATTGTGCCCATACTCGTGCTTTTTCCCTTTTAGAGCTTCAAGAAAAGAGGGGTTGCTTTTCCCTTTTTGAAGCTTTAAAGAAAAGCTGGCGAAGCCCAATTTTAGAGCTTCCAAGAAAAGTTGGCATGCCTTTGATGGAGGGGAGAGTGTGCAAGGGCGGCATCAATTTAAAAATGTAATGAATCACAATTTAAGAATATAATGATAAGTCAAACCTAAGTCACAATGACAACCAACGGGCTTGCATGAAGGGTAAGTGGAGTGAGGAGCTAATTACCAGTCAAGGAGCACCACTAGGT
The DNA here is from genome assembly GCF_047967505.1 of Dipteris shenzhenensis. Classification (NCBI taxonomy): domain Eukaryota; kingdom Viridiplantae; phylum Streptophyta; class Polypodiopsida; order Gleicheniales; family Dipteridaceae; genus Dipteris; species Dipteris shenzhenensis. The sequence continues at coordinate 3,308,319 of NC_141617.1, read as the reverse complement.
GGATAGCAAATCCCCATAAACTCTTGGTCAATGGGCAAGTTATTTTCATATTTTCCTCCAATGAGGCAGTTGGAAATGGGAAGGAAAGTGATCGAGGGATCAGGTCTAGTGACGATCAATGAGCACTCGTCAGAATCAACCACTTGCATCTCTTCTTAATAGTCATTGATTCCCATCGATGTTATAGGCCCTAGGTCTTAAACAACCACTCACATTGAGGAGATGGCATTGATGTTGTTGCAAGAAGGCAGCAAGGGAAGATGTACCATAGAAAGGCCAAGACCTTCTTACGTTAATCAAAGGAAATTCAGATAAGTGGGCAAGGAAAGCCCAAGGAAGATATAATGCGTACATTTTTGCAAGCACTCCCTACTAGTGACTACATATGGAAAATGGCACATGTACTAACCAAATACGCATGTGGACTTATCTGTTGGGGATGAAACTCTGCACGGCTCTTAGGCTACCCTAGACATACATCCATGCAAGATTTGGTTGCCAATCAATTTTGTATGTGCAAGGTATAATGCATACATTTTTGCATGCACTCCCTACTAGTGACTACGTATGAAAAATGGCGGTCATACTAACCAAATACGCGGGTGGACTTATCTGTTGGGCATGAAACTTTGCATAGCTCTTAGGCTACCCTAGACATACATCCATGCAAGATTTGGACTCCAACTGATTTGGTATGTACCAAGTAGAAGGTATAATGCGTACATTTTTGTATGCACTCACTACTAGTGACTACCTATGAAAAATTATATATGTATTATATGATTTTGGACCAATCGTACATAATCATGTATTAATGTTTGACACATGTTACTACCATTGAGCACCATTCCATGCTAAACATTGACATTTTTTTGTTAATCTACAATTTACAAAAATTAGCGACAATATTAGTGTAATAATTGCAAGCATTGATATATACAAAATTCAATATGATATTCAAAATGATAAAGTTCATAGCACAAGAGAGAGATCGAGATTGAGAGAGAGAGAGAGAGAGAGAGAGAGAGAGAGAGAGAGACCTTATACTTGAACACCTTTTCAATGCTTAATGTTTACAATTACTTCACAAGGCATTATTTTTAAAATACGTTATCTATTAGATGTGTGAATTGAGATATCTGAAATTCGAAATGATACTCCTAATTTCAAATGTTTATGTTAGATTTGAACAAACTATATTTAACTGAGATAAATAAAGTAAGAACAACATCATGAAAGTACCAAAATTCTCATACATCATAAAAGTAAGAACAACATCATGAAAGTACCAAAATGAATGTGTACATCATCATCATCATCGTGCAGAAGTGCATCCCTAAACAAGATATGTGTGAAGCCTGAACAATCATCCTGAATGAGAATCTGATAACTCCACATATGAACCTCTAGTCATCCTCTGACGTGGCTCCTATATGACCCGCTGCCCAACTGTCCACTATGTGGCCTCGGGCAAAGCCGGACAGATGGGCTAGCCTCATCTCCTGGATCAGATGGGCTAGCCTCATCCTGATGAAGAGGAGGGCATGCTGCACGAGCCACCACTGCCATCTCTGCCTCCCTCACCTCCTCTATGTATGCGTGCCTCAGCTCCCAAAGTCGTGCATCTGCAAATACCCGTGCCTCAAATCCAGCTCGAGTAATTGTCTCTACATGTAGAAGATGCTAGTCTCACCCAAGCTGTTGCTCCACCCACTACTGCAATGATATATGAAGCTCTGCCTCTCGCTCAATACGACGTGTCTCCTCTGCTCGTGCCTCATCACCTGGCATGAAATCACCATATGAGAAGCATCATGGAACACACGCTGCAACCACTGAAGTATTAGCACCCTCTTGCTGCAGTAAAGCTCTCTGTGCCTCCTCCCTATAGTGCTCTGTCAAGACCACATGGGCAAATGGATCAATGGCCTGACGATGACCAGGATACAGATAATCCATGCCTAGTCCATTCAAGAAAGGTTGCAATGCATGCTTTCCAATGCAAGTCTTTCTGGTGGTTTTTGGGCTAAGGCAATGAAGACTGCAGTGCATGTGATCAATAGATCACCTAGTAAGAGTTTGGATGGTGGTATTCCTGAAGAAGCATGGAGTGGCAAGAAGCCCTCTTACTCTCATTTGCATATATTTGGGTGTGAGGCATATGCACATGTGCCAAAAGAGCTTTGAAAGAAGCTAGATCCTAAATCTAGGAAATGCATCTTTCTGGGATATGGTGAAAGTGGAGAGATGGGCTATCGTCTCTGGGATCCAGAAGCAAAGAAGATCATACACAACCATGATGTAGTCTTCAATGAGAAGAAGATGCATAAGGCACCCATGAGGGATGTGGAAATGAGGAGAATCACTTTCCAGGATGTGAATCCACCTGCATATGTTGATAGACATCAAGCTGTCCATGCACCAAATGTGCGAGAAATGGTACCACCATGTACTCCCACAGGTATACAATCAAGGGTAGATGATGGATCATCTATTGGTGGAAATGATGAGCCAAATGTGGTTGATATGTAGGTGGGACAGCAAGTTGAAATGCCCTTGAGAAGATCATTTAGAGTGTCTAGACCAACTGATAGGTTTGTTCCAGGGGTAGACTATGTGATGCTTACTGATTGCGGGGAGCCTTCTTGCTATAGAGAGGCTATGATGCGTGAGGCTCAATGCAAGTGGGAGTATGCTATGCAATCAGAGATGAGTTCACTTATGAAAAATAAGACTTGGGACTTGGTTTCTTTGCCACATGGAAAGAAACCATTGCCATGTAAATGGGTCTACAAGATGAAGGTCACAGGTGATGATGTGCCTAGGTACAAGGCCCATTTGGACTAGTGGCAACAGAGGATATGGAGCTTATGCAGATGGATGTCAAGACAGCTTTCTTGCATGGGGATCTGCATGAGGAAATTTATATGGTGCAGCTGGAAGGCTTTGAAGAAAAGGGCAAAGAGCATTTAGTTTGTAAGCTGAAGAAGAGTCTCTATGGTCTTAAGCAAGTGCCTAGAGAATGGTATCAGAAGTTTGATGCTTTCATTCGGTCCCAAGGTTTTAGAAGGAGTGAAATTGATCACTGCCTCTACACTAAAAGGGCTAAGGATAATAGCTTGATAATCTTGGCACTATATGTGGATGATATGCTATTGGCTAGCAAGAATACTTATAAGCGAAGGATTTGGGACTTGCAAGTCATATTCTTGGTATGCGCATCACGCATGATCGGAGTAGGAAACTCCTTTGGCTTTGATAGAAGGAGTATGTTACAAAAGTATTATAGCGTTTCAATATGGGGGGGAAGGCAGTGAGTACTCCATTGCCTCCATATGTGAAACTGAGTCATACAGATAGTCCCAAATCAGAAGAGGAGAGGGCCATGATGGCCAAGGTTCCTTATGCATCAACGGTTGGTAGTCTTATGTATGCTATGATAGCTACTAGACTAGACATTGCATTTGCAATGGGAGTTGTTAGCTGGTATATGGCTAATCCAGGAAAGAGGCATTGGGAGGCAGTTAAGTGCATCATGAGGTACATGAAGGGTACCAAGGAGATGTGCATCTGCTTTGGTAGAGGAGACATGCGTGTACTTGGGTACACAGATTTAGACTATGCGGGGCATGTGGATAGTAGGAGATCCACTTCTAGTTATGTGTTCACCTTTGTAGGTGGTATAGTGTCGTGGATGTCTCGCGCACAGTGTTGCTATGTCTACCACAGAGGCTAAGTATGTTGTAGCCATAGAGGGTTGCAAGGAGGCGAGCAAGGAGGCTATATGGCTTGATCGACTAGTGGGAGATTTGGGGATTCATATAGGTGTACTGACATTGCATAGGGATTCCATGAGTGCTATTCAGCTAGCATGAAATCCGGTCTTTCATGCAAAGACCAAACACATTGAGATTAGGTACCATTTCATCGGGGAGGTACTTGAGGACAAGCGCATAGAGCTTGTCAAGGTCCATACAGATGATAACCCTGCAAATATGTTGATGAAGAGTCTACCTAGTCAACGGTTTGAGTATTGTCATGTATTTATGGGCATTGGATAGTATGCTCACTAGTTGCTCTTCCTTAAAGGCACATTGTCCTTTAAGTGGGAGGTTGTGGGGGTTAAAGGTCATTGTGCCTTTACCCGGGTTATGTACAATACTCAAACACATATATAAATGAATGAAAAAGAAGATTTGGGTGTTCTGCACCCACCAAAAACTTGTGTGGCTCTCTGTTTCTCTCTTTCCCTCTTTTATTCTGCTTCCGTTAAGAGCACTCTCACAAATAAGTCCACATGCGTATTTGGTTAGTACGTGCACCATTTTCCATACGTAGTCACTAGTAGCGAGTGCTTGCAAAAATGTACGCATTATACCTTCCATGTGGCACATACCAAATCATCTGAAAACCAAATCTTGCATGGATGTAGGTCTAGGGTAGCCTAAGTGCCATGCAGAGTTTCATCCCCAACAGATAAGTCCACATGCATATTTGGTTAGTATGTGCACAAATTTTCTTAGTCACATTTTTAAAATGTCCTAAAGCACAAAACACAATTACAACATAACTACTAATAAAAAAAATTTTGTTTTATAGAAACAACAAATCCCATTAAGAAGACAATGGACATCATGTATAAAATAGAATCTAATACAATGATGTGTATGAACGTGTATAAAACCATCATAGTGAAATACAAAATATGAGTCCATGAAAATTACAATCGTATGGTCAGACAGTGAGCCTATACATATCGAATACAAAAATATGTAATCAACTAGTGATACCCAATAAAAATCTATCTTATGAACTGATGATCCCAAAACTATGATATGTAATGTGCTACTCCTCAGGATCGGCTCTCATGCCAATAGTTGCAAGTATGCTCTCGTGATCCTCCACTGCAAGGTGCCATCATGGAGTGGACGTCACCTTGCGAGTGCGAACATGACTCAAAGTAATCTTGATCGCAACAACAAGATGAGAATACATGTATGCCTCCTAATCCACCATGTACTCCTGGAACTCAATATAGTGACCACGCCTCTGTATTTGCTAAAAATAGTGGCCACCTACGATCATGCTATGAGCATCGAAGTGCATCCCATGCCCATCCACTATATCCTCATTTAGCGCGCTCTTCACCATAGAGCATCGCAAAAAGTAATAATCCACACCCTCCTCATTGTCCTCTGAAGCAATGACCGCGAAGATATCACCAATACGCAACATATTTGTAAGCTGGTCATAATCTCTAGAGGAACTAAATCCTGCATCCTGATCATCATGTATCTCCTCCCAAGGCTGGAAGGGAGAAAGCACTCGTCGTGCCCATGGTATCATGGAGCACCCTCCCCAATCATCATCAATGCATGCAGAGCAAAAACATGCAAACCGTCAAGAAAAAATCGCAGGGTGAGACTCATCTATGCTCCTGATGGAATGGAAATCAAGAGTGCCAGACACTGAATGACAATCAAAAGGCCTAGACCGATCAAGACTCCCAATGTCCATGCATAAAAAATACTGGCTCACCACCCTATCGTCACGCGACTGAAACGAGGAGATAGCACTAGTGGATAAGTGCTGGCTGCACCACCGCACCACATCATGTGTATCCTTGAAGCGATCAGCACTGTGACACAACTGCTATCGATGCAAAGCACGCTTCATGCAAGCACCTGCACCATCATGCTCTCCCTTACCGTGCCCTGTCTCAAAGTAGCTCCATGTGATCGGAATGCTTGTCTCACGGTGCCATCTGCAAAACCAATAAAACTGTCTAGTAGATTTGAACTGACCACCATAGCCATCTAACCAGATCCAGTGCCGCTGCCGTGTGACACCATGATCCCTCAAGAAACTATCATGCAAAGTGAAGCAATGCTACACAAAATGGGCATCATGCGATCGATCATCACTATGTTGAAGTGATACTCTCGCACAATGATGCATGAGTCCATGGTGCTATCAATGCCATCCACATGAGCCTATGGATGACGATAGCTAATGTGCACAAATATAGCAACCTGCAATATGGCATTGAAAAAAAATATGACTATTGAAATAATTCAATATAATGAGGCCATAAAAGAACCAATAACTTAATCACACGTCACCTGTTTGGAGAAATAATACTTCCATTGGATCTCACGCTATGGTGCAAAGGTATAATTCTTCGCAAAGTCCACCACTGAGACAACCACCCCTATAGGAAATGTCCTCAAACATGCATGGAATTGACGATCCTCCCACTTCGCAGTGTGCGAGTGGCGTATGTAGTGGTACAACTTCCCTCGAAAACTGTCAATGAATACAACACGTGGTGTCTCTTTCCCCACAAGCTGCAACCTCCTCGACTGTTCACCACCATTTAATGTCAGGGTACTGTACTCATACTACTACCAACGAACCATTTGCATGTCACAAGTATCTAGTGCAACTCGTGGCACTCTAGCAAAGTCACCGCACAAAGTACACCTACCTTCCACACAATCAAGGGAGTGGAATAAAGCATCGCCATCTCATGTACATACATAATATGGAATGAATGAAGTCACGAGGGCTAGTAGAAACCACTCCCCTATGACCACCAAGGGAATGGAATATGTCATACATCAATCCAAAATCCACATGGTAGCGACAACAACACGTGTCATGCTCCTGAGAGCATGGCACAAACCATGGCTTGCATCGCTCAAATGACCTCTGCCCAATCCTGCACTCTGGGTGTGCCTCTACAAATTGAGTGTACAACTCAGTCTGAGTACACTTCAAAAAACATGTACCATGCTCAATGTACACATCGCATGACACCCTCTTCTGCAATGCCTTCTTGAACACCGGGGATGCTCTACAATGCTCCTCCCAAAACTGTTGTATGAAGGACCTAGTGGAATTATCCAACAATCGATCGCAGCGAAGTGCATGACCTCTCAAAGCCCAAAGAGCATCAGTCTCACTATCCTCTAGACTCCGCCTCCTAATCATGCCTGCTCACAATGTGTGCAGTGCAATCTGAAGAAGACATGAAGCGGTATGCACATGGACTGTCATATGAGGTCTATTAATGGTAGCCACAATAGCACAACGTGATGCCAAGGCATCACTGGACTTCCTATGATTAATAGAAGCATAGGCGAACACTACTAAGGAGCTCGCTACATACAACCCTATCTCTACGTGCACCAAGACCAGCAAGCCTCCTACACTCTACCAAGTCAGGGTGATCAATGAGGGACATGAGAAGAGCAGACTGCGAAGCTGGTGTAAGGTCACTAAAAAAAGGCTACACAATCTTGCTAGTACGATGATGGATAGTGGACTTTGGCAAGTCGCGTCGTGAAGCAACACTACTGCTGCAAGGTGGGGCAAGGGGATCAATGGGAGATGGTAGGGTGGAGGGGGGAAGGGAGGCGCCAAGGGGAAGGGGAAGGGGAAGGGTGGGAGGGGGAGGGGGAGGGGAAGGGGGAAGGGTGGAGGGGGAAGAGGTAGAGATGGAGGGCAAAATGTAGGTCGCTAGGGGAAGGGCAGAGGCTGGAGGTAGGGGAGCGGATGAGGATGTGGAGGGGGGGACAATGGAGGTGGGGGTGGGGGTGGACGTGGGGGTGGGATGTAGAGATGGAGGTGGATTGGTGGTGGCAGCGTGAGCTCTAGCTCTAGAGGCTCTCTTGCACTTGCGAGCCTTCCGCTTCACAACAAGACAAAACACCCATAGACGCACACACAGACGCATTTCATGAACTAAATAAAAAACTTACGGGCGCGTCTATTTGCACATCTATTTGCGCGTCAGGAGACCCGCGTCTAATTGCGCATTGTATTTACAAGATGGGCGAGCTTGTGAGGTATGTGAGCTCAAAGGAAATAGATCCCACCATGCTTGAGAATGCTCGAGTTATGTCAGTAGAGGCGGTTTGTTTAGTGGAGGAGACATTTCCACGTTCTATTCTCACAAGCCAACTACATCTCATAGTGCATTTGGTGGATGAGATTGCTATATGCGGTACTATACATGCACGATGGTTGTTCTTCCTCAAGCGCTTCATGAAGACCTTGAAGGGCTTCGTGAGACAAAATGCAAGACCCGAAGGTAGCATGGCCGAGGGTTGGTTGGTACAAGAGTCACTTGTATATATTTCTGAGCTTCTTGTTGATGTGGATAGCTCTCTCCCACGACTATGGAGAGATGATGAAGACCTAAGGATGACCTCTATTGTGCCTCAAGGAAAAGGACGCAACAAAGTAATAGACACGGAGTTGCGTAATAGTATCAACCTCTTTTGCGTGCTTAATAGTGATGTGATGAAAAGATGGGTGACAAGATATGAGGATGCAAAGGCAAGAAGACAAGAAGAAAGGGCCCTCTTTCGTACACACCACGGATCTCGTGTGCCATACCCTCAGCGTCTAAGAGCACTTCCAAAGGATATTCATGTGGATTGGCTACTTGATGAAATGGAGAAAGCAGAGAAAGACGAGGGGATGCATATCACAATGGAAGAATGGGAGTATGCTAGGGGATGCATGAGCAAGGTCGGTATATAGAATGTTATGCATTAGTTAGGAGGTTTTTATAATTTAGATTGCTTATTTAATTGATTTTTTCTTGGTGTAGTGCACTATGTTCAATGCTATATGGTGTGAGGGCAAGCATTTTCGAACACAACGGATTGATGATAAGAGAAACACACAAGATTGTGGCGTCATTGCTAGCTTTAAGGGAGCCAATGGAGTCATGGATGATTATTGTGGCATAATCCAAGATATCATTATGCTTGACTTTCGATGCTTCTTTGTGTATGTTTTGGATGTAAAGTGGTTTAAGGACGTGGTGGAAAGAGGCCCTAATGCAACAATCAAACGCCATGCAAGTGGCTTTGTAACTATTGACTCCACAAAGTTTTGGCAAAGTAGGAAGGACACACTAATACTACCGCAACAATGTGAACAGGTACTGTGCACACACATAAAAATACTCGCTTTTAAATATTTGATGCAAGGAAAGTAACATGATTGTATTTGTGTTTGAATTAGGTTGTCTATCAACCAATGGTGGATAATAACAGGTGGTGGCATGTCATACCTATAATGCCACATTCCAAAGTGATGTATAGTACATTTACTAATATGGAGCGTATGGAGGATGATCATGGCCATGGACGTGATGATGACCGTGATACAAGAGAGGAGGATGATCATGAGATAGGAGATATAGATATTGAGGCCGGCATTACCCGTGAGGACGAGCCTACCATTGGAGATCTTGATTTCGATGAGCACATGAGTGGCACAAGTATTAGTGGGTTGAATGTATTTGTAGATCTAAACACTTGTTTGGATTTTGAAGTAGATAGTTTGGCAAGGGTTGATCTCATTGAGGATGAGATTGAACCGTAGCCCCACAATTGATATTGGCAAAACTATTTTACATATTGTCTCATTCTCCTCATTTCCCTTAATTCTTGTATATGTAGGCTTGCAAAAAATTATGTGCTTTGGTAATCATGGGCAATGTTTGGAAAGCAATGATGTACACCAAAATCTCACTTTCTGTATTCTCTGGAGCGCATCTATTTACGCGTCTAAATGCGCATCTGATTCTCAGTGTAAACGTGCAAATAAACGCGCAAATACACGCGCAAATAGACGCGCTAATAAAGGTGATGTTAGATGGGCCCGTATTTTCTCAGGTCTAACGCGCAAATAAACGCAGTGATTGACGCGCAAATAGCCGAGCATTTAGCCATGCTAATAGACGCGCCCGTAATTTCTCTACTAGAGCAACGCCTATAGATGCGCCCGCTATTTTGTGCGTCTACCAAGCGCGTCTATAGTTGCTTTGTGTTGTTGTGCTTGCACTCCACGTCAATGAGATTTGGGCAGGGGGTTCCTACATCTTTCATGTCTACTAGCTCTATGGCTTTGAGAACCCATTCTCAATGAAAGTAGGATGGAAGGTGTGACAAAGTGATGGGGAGGCAAGAATGGCTAAGACTGGGTGAAATGAACCAAAACGTGGTGTCTTATAGAGAGCCTGAACTCATCCACTAGATTGCTCTTGATTATTATTGGTGGAGAAGGTGCTAAGATTGAAAATAATTGGCTACTAAAATTCCGTTTGATTTTGTTTTGAAACTAATTTTTGTGGTCTACTCAAATAAGTTGATTTTAATCATATTGTATATACATGGAATCCAATGTTAATTTTGAATATTTGCATCGTTTGATTTTATTTCAGTTTAATATTCACATAACATATGTGCCTATCTTGGTTAATGCAATTTGAGAATAACCTATGTGATAAACCATGATAATTTGATTATTTTTCCACTTCCAAATATCTCCAAATACCTTGATCATGGTCATAAACCATGACAATTTGATTATTTTGCCACTTTTGGATACCTCCAAATACCTCGATCGTGGTCATAAACCATGACAATTTGATTATTTTGCCACTTCCAAATACCTCCAAAGACCTCGATTGTGGTCATAAACCTCGATCGTGGTATTCTATGCCTCACGTACTCAAATCACATGCATGTATAACTTACCATGCATGTTGATGATGTGGCTCGCCATCATCATGATGTGTATACATGTGGCTGATGTGGCACCATGCATGGTGATGATGTGGCAATATGGTGTGGAATGTATAAGGCTCTTCCATGACGTGGAAATGTGATGTGGCATGATGAGTCGGCATTCATGAGGTGGTAGATTGACATGGCAAATTGAGGTGGAGGGATTGGTGACGTGGTAATGTTGACGAGGTATGCCAAGGTGGCAAGGTGTGATGACATGGTTCCAAGAGTTCCTATGATGTGGAATGATGAGGTGGCACATGTGGCAGCACGTGTGGCAATCTAAGGTGACATGGCAATGAGTGATGTCACATCTCCTTGATGACATGGCACCATGCGGTCTAACAACGTAAGGCAAAAATAGATGACTCAGCCTTCCAAATGGGCAGCATGCACACTCCAAAGGCTTGCCACTAGGGTCGGTGATGCTCCTAGCCTACCTCACCAAGCCTAATACCAAGCCTACCTTGTCTTGGTATTAGGCTTGGGTGGCCCTTTTTCCCCCACAAAAGGGAGATTTCACTCGTGGAGGCCATATTGTACCTTTCCCTTACTCAAATTTAACCAAAATTTTTTCCTCTTATTCATCATGCAGAGGACTAAAAATATTGACATTTTTGAAATGTTTGGTCATGTTTGAGGATTACAAGATTTATTTTTAATATTCTTTATTGATCCTCTAAGGAGTAAAAATAAAAATTAAACTTCAATCTCCCTAAATCTAATGGTTGGATTTGGGATTTGCTAATTGAACCACACACCCTTATGTGCCTACTAACCTTCCACCGAATTGCATTTGCTTAATTATTCAAAATACTAAAAAAATTTGGTGTGCTATTAAAATGCATGTATTTTATGACTTTATTTATTATAAATAATTATTTATAATTAGATAAATCATTCAAATAATTACTAATAAATCAAGTTAAGCTCTACATAATGTAAAGAGACCACCTACAAACTTTCAATAACATTTAATCTAAAATGAGTGAGAAATTCAGAATTTAATATGACACTCTCTGTTCGTGACAAAGGTGTGACCACCTTGGAACCATGCCGTGTGACACAAAGAAATTTTTTGTGTGTGCATCGAATTTTCAATCAGACTATACCATTGTGTGCACAATACCATGTGTGATGTTGTGTCTGAAGACTTCAAAGACTAGATCCATAGGGAAGTAGGTGAGATTTGCATTCTTGTGTGCTAAAAAGCTTGTTTTTCCACCTCCTAAGGATTGGGGAGTGAACAAAAAGTGGACACCCTTAGGTTGCTACTTCCCCATTTTCTTTTCAGTTTATTCTTTTCGTAGTTCTAAACTATGTCACAAGTCCATGTTTGGCATCTTCAATTTTATATGCAATATTTAGATCTTGAAGAAAGATTGCACAGTCTAACATTCATGTGACTAGAGACCCATTTTCCAAATTCTAGTCCTAGGCAATTCACAACTGATAACTTAGCTCATGATAATACCTTTGTAGTCATTGTCATGTTTAGGCATTGTTCTACCATTTTCTTTTCAGTCTTTTTCCTTTTGTAGTTCTAACCTATGCCACAAGTCCATGTTTGGCATTTTCAATTTTACATGCAATATGTAGATCTTTAACAAAAATTGCATAGTCTAACATTCATGTGACTAGAAAACCCATTTTCTAAAATTCTAGTCCTAGGCAATTCACAAGTAATAACTTAGCTCATGATAATACCTTTGTCGTCATTGTAGGTCCAAGTTTTGTAGATAATGACTTCATTAAAAAAAATTACGTCTCTTGCTTGCCTATGGAGTCCATCAGCCAAAAAGCATGGTGTAAGAGCGAAACATTTGAAATGATGGCCCATTCATGCTAGATGATGTTGACCACACGGGTAAAGTAAAGGGATATGTATAGTTATATAAGGCTATGAAATATCTATTTAGGTTGGGGGTTGTAGTCAAGGGGGAAACTCTATGAGATTTGCATAAGTCTCGCAACAATAAATGGAGGAAAATGTAAAATGTTTTATTTGTGAAAGTAAGTGTAATCTCATCTATGTGAAAATTGCCTGAATTTTAGCAACTCAAATAGATGCTAGGCAAAATTTCGAAGAGTTATTTTTCCTCATTTCAAGAATTGAATCACTTTCAATTTGCACTTTTTAATGTAAATTGATGTTCGCATTCATCTATGTGGCTCCATGTACACGTGGTTGATTTTGATATGGAGAACCAAGAAATTTTTCGGTAGGAGTAAGAGGTGCAACGTTTTTGTAGGGAATTTGGGAAGCTAGAAAGCCCCAAATGTGTGTATTAAGGGGAAAGGGGGGGGAGGACACCTCTCTACCTCATAAATATGGTGAGCATGCATTAGCCTGTGAGACATTTTACAAGGGATAGAGGTGGACTCCCTCCCTTTTACCACTGTCAAGTGCTTGGAGAGGTAGCATAACAAGCAATGACATTGGGTGAAGTGCATGGACATTGACAAGAAAGGCTACAGGGCTGTAGAATGACATTAGGGATGGCATCTGTAAAATTTGGGGTAGATTGAATTCTGGATGAGGGATTAGAGGATCTGGAGGCAACGGTGGGGATCAAAATGTTTGTGTTTCCGGTCACATATCTATGACACACATACATGGCCATCTACGGGGCTAGCAGGGGGCCCAGCTTCTTGAGGGAATCGAATCTGTGCCACGACTGGTAAAAAAGAAAAGAAAAGGTCACACTACTCACCATGCTCTCGTGTACCCACCCTTTGAGAGTCTATCGAGAGGCGCCAGTGTTGCGTAGTCGGCCCAAGGTCCCGGGGCCAAAAACAAGCACGAGGTCCACCAAGGGAGGGGGTGGGGGAGGGCAGGTGGGAAAGGGTGGCAAAGGGTTGACAAAAGGCCGAAGGGAGGGGCTCTTTACGTAGACTTGAACAAATCTTTCAAAAACAACTTCTACGACAATAGAGCTGTAGAGCTGCTCCTTTCTACTCTCGTGCGCGTCCATCTTTAACTAACAGCGCGCTTCCTCCCTCACCTTCCTGGCACTTCTCCATGTTGATCTTCCTCATCTCCTACATCCCGCGCTTCCCCCAGACTCTCCCCTCCCATTGCCGCGTCCTCTCTCGCTTCCATCCACAGTATTTATCCCCCTCCTTGCTCATCTCCATCCTCATCCAGCATGAAATATTTCCCCTCCCCCATGGCCAACACAGCTTCCGTTTCCATCCTCTCCTCCTCCACCGTCTTCCCCTCCCTCCCCACCCCCCTCCACCGCCTCTTCCTCTCCAGCCTCGACCTCTTCTTGCGTCACGTGCCTTACATGTTGGGGCTCCTCTTCTACGACACTGCCGAGGAGGATTACCCTGCCGTAATTTCCAAATTGAAGGACAGTTTGTCTGTAGCGCTGGTGCAGTTCTTTCCCTGGGCCGGCAGGCTTTCAAGAGGAGAGGACGAAAGGATTTGGGTGGACTGTAACGACGCTGGGGTCGATTTTGTGGAGGCTTCTATCAACATTCGCTACTGCGATCTCGGTCCGGACTTTCAAATGCAGCCATTTTTTGCTGACCTATCGAGATATTCCGAATTGAAGCGCTCCGACGCCACTGACGTTCCTTTCTTAGCTGTTCAGGTGAGCTGCCTTAATAGTTTCTTATTTCTTTAGGCATTCCACAATTTTGAATCCCCTTCTGTTCAACTGTGTCCTCTATCGAAAGTAATCCTCTTAAGCCCTGCAGGTTACGAAATTTCTGGGTGGGGGAATCGTCATTGGAGTCTCTGAGAATCATGTAATTGCCGACGGACGCTCCTTTTGGCACTTCATGGCATGTTGGGCAGAATGTGGGAGAGGCTTGCCCATTTCCCAACCTCCTTGTCACAAAAGGGAGGCTTTAAAGATCGAGAATCTACCGGAGAAGAGAGGGCGGCTCATGTTTATACGTGAGCCCGACAGATTGGCGAACCTGGTAGTGAAGCCTAAGAAGCAGCTTGAAGAAAGGGTGTTCCATTTCAGTGGAGAGACGATCAAGCGGCTGAAAACGAAGGCAAGCAAGGAAGCAAATAACTCCTGCACATCTTTCGAGGCGCTTGTCGCATACTGCTGGAAGAATGTCATCCAAGTGAGTGCACTGAGGCCAGAAGAAGAAGTACATACTCTGTTACCAGCGGACTGCAGGGCACGACTGATACCGCCATTGCCCGATTCCTATTTCGGCAACGTTCTTCAGTTGACGATAGCGATGGCCACGGCAGGAGAGCTGATGCAAGAGAGTTTGGGAGCCACTGCTGTACGAGTGCACGAAGCAATTCAGCGCATCAGCGACAAATCGGTGCGAGACATGATGCAGTGGCTGGAGGCCAGGAACAACCCCTTTCAGCCGTCCAAAGTTTGGGGAACGTATGGCATGGTGGTGTCGGGCTCACCCAGATTTCCAGCTTACGATGTAGATTTCGGGTGGGGGAAGCCGAAATCAGTGCGTCCTGGGAGGGTTGGGAGAGAGAGAGAGATCTGTATGTTCCCTGGACGAGAGGGGGGTGGCAGCGTAGATGTGTGTATCAAGCTCCAACCCAACGCTATGCAGCAGCTCGTTAACAGCAACTTCGACTGCACCTCCCATCACCTATCGTAACAGAAACTGCTCGTGAGCAACATGGAGCAGAAATACTTTCTTTGGCTTCAACCCAATCGTCATTCGTAGGACCCGGAATTGCCAACACGCAGTTCTCAAATCTTTCAAAAATTAAAGCTATGCAGCAGCTTCGACCGACCAATCCTTCACCTGCAGCCAATTCTTTACCTGCTTAATCCTCTACGCCAGGTAATAATTAGCTTCAACCTAAGCTATATTCCAGAAGCTATTGATCAAATGCATCAGCACTTTTCGTTCATATTCATAGTATTTTCAACAACCATAGCAGCAACCTTCCACCCCAGGATCGTGTTTAGCTCTTCTTATGACCCCGGTATGAACGCGCAACCGCGTTGTCCTACATTTAGTTTCGCATTTTTTATTACTTTTTTTGTTATTGTCTAAGAAATGAAGGCTCTACCTGGGTGAGATAGGTAGCTGAACGCATTCGATTTCCTAATGGGAGCATGTAGACTGATGAGCAACCTCTCGTGGGAAACCCAATCGGATTCTATGAAAGGTTGTGTGCATGAGTGTGGGAAAAAAACTACAAAAAAAGAAGGCGCTCAAGGTGTAATGATTGACTATATGATGATGGAAGTTTAAGAAATTGGCTACCTGTATGACTTGTAAAAAACACGCACACATACACAGTGGGTTTATTATTCAACAACTCTAGACATTGAACAAGCCAATAAAAATAGCCGTTTTTACAAAGGTTGTATGTCCTAATCCATAGCACATTTCCAAAAAGTCAACTATTGAACCCCTTGTATGATGTAGTGTAGTAGAAAATTTCCAAATAAAATCCTACTTTTGATGAATTTGTAAGTGCTAGAGGGGTGCACTACTAGAAAACTCCACATACAACATGAGTTCAAGGGATAATATGGGCAATACATGTCTTGCCCTTTATAGAACTTTGAATTTTGGTGCACTTATTAGATTAAAAAGCCCCTATTAAGCCACTTTGTATGGTTACATATTTTCGGGCACCCACCTTTATTTTCGGGCACCCACCTTGCAAGTGTAATTGCTTTGAAGTACATTATTCACTTGTACATATGTATGTGTTGAAGTGCGCACATGCCTACATACAATATAATATGCACATGTGCGTGCACACACAGACATCATATATGAAAAGGCCACCGCTCAAATTCACAATGTTTTTAAAATTTTTGTAATGTAAATTACAATAAATTTTTAAATTTTTGGATTATCATTAAAAAAATCTGTCAATAGTATTGATATAAAATGGGCATTAAATACATATATGCCTTGACTCTAACCCCTTTAGGCATGATGGGACTTGTTCAAACCCCACTTAAAACTCGATAAAAGGGCTTGTAAAACTAATCTACGTAGCCCTAAATATTAGCTAGAACTTCTTGCTAGATCGGACACTAGAAGCTCTCATCCTTGCAGTTGCGCACATTAAATTCAGAGGTAGGCATGAATCAAGCCTGTGCTAACCAACACAGAGCACCATGTTGAGGAACCATCTCAACATCATGTGTTTAATATTGTGCATAGCAGTAACACATAGAGTGCTATAAAGGAAAGGGTTAGATGTCTTAACCCTAAAAGGGTTTCTATATATTCTACATTTTCACAATTAAATCTAAAGTACAATTAGTCATTTATGGTGTGCTCTCTAGCTGTGCCCTCTCTCCTCATCTCCACTCTCTTCCTCTCCTCTCTTCATATTTTGTCATGGTATTAGAGCTTCTTTGCCTTCCGTTGAGGCATTCTGATCCTTGAGAGTGTGAGAGTGATTGAGAGATTGAGAGTTCTATTGAGTGTTCTCCGTGAGAGTCCACTTCTGGTGAGAGATCTTCAACCATTCTTTGAGATAAAATTTTTGTTCATTCCTTTATAGATTTTTGTCCATAATTTCGTTCATTGTTCATGATGAGATTTCACTCTTAAATCTTGTGAGAAAGAGACTTAGTTCTCTTGTTGTGAGTTCTTGTGAGAGATCCATAAAGAAAGAGAGATTTTCCTTTTGCCGACTTTGAAAGAGATTGCTGAGACGTTAGTGGAGAGATTGTTGAGACCTTAGTCTATCTACAAGCCTTTGAGTTGCAAACCTAGAGCTAAGCAACAGCTACCAAAGGTGCATCCATCTACAAGCTCTCGGCTACAAGGGATCCTCAGCAAATTTATTCAGAGCCAGAACAAGTATTTGGAGCTATAGCTAGGCTCTCTACAACTCGATTCAACAAAGCAGGCCATATCAATGAAGAAGGCCGACTCCTTCTTCAACGATGCCAACAACCAAAGCAAGAAATCCACGCTTCAACAAACTCCATCGTTGCTACAGCTCCTTGGCCAACTGAGCTCCAACGAGATTAACAAAACTACAACAAAGGTCTAACTCCCAGCTCTCTATAGCGCATAAGGCACCTGGCTTCAACCATCTACGACCTCAGTCTACAACCTTCATCACGACTGACTTATTCTACAACAACTAGCAGCTAAGGCACCAGCATTCAACCTAGCTCTTGCAACACCGAGAAGTCCCAGAGCAACCTCAAAGCCTGGTGTAATGAGGCGATGTCTACACAATGACCATCTATAAGGAAGGTGCATCCACGACCTCCAACCGATTGCATGCAATGTACTCTAGCCGTCCTTCTCCGAAGCCTTCACACCAACGATGCCAACACATAGGTCTACGACCTCCCAACCACACAGAGCAAACATCATGCTACAAAGCAACACCTATAAGCTTGCCTTCTACATCGACCCACGAAGCCTGAGCTTCTCCAGCCATGACTCCAAAGTAGAGCTAGCCTTCCACACTGACTCTTGCAACATGGCTAGACTTCCACCGAGACGGCCAGAACCTCACCAAGCTCACGGAGCTTCTCACATGGCTCCTATGCTTGCACAACGCTCATGCGTAGAAGCCCAAGATGGCTTCAACGACCACCATGGCCAAACTAGCCTTCTCATGCCTCCTACGATGACGACCGGCACACACACAAGAAGATAACAAAATCTTTCAAAGATTTTGGGCATCTCTCTAGATTCCATCGCATCGAAATAGAATCTTACAAATTTCGGTATCTAGGAGTCTCCACGCAGATTCAACACGTGGAACTTGATCCCTTACCATATCATCAATAACTCAGTGAATGTCACGTCAACCAGAGTTATCCTTCTACCACTTGGCAGTTCTATCCAAGCTTATCTGCCATGTAGGCACATGTTATCTGCCACGTGAGTAGGGTCGGCCTTGTTGACACTTCACCAGACACATCATCTGGCCACATCTACTACCACATCAGCAGCATCGAGTCCCCATAGTGCCACATCTCTTGATCTGCCACATCAACTATCAATTTGGCACATCATCAAGTTGACTAGTCAAAGTGCCATGTCATCAATTGACCAGTCAAAGTGATGCATGGTAGCCGTCTGCCATGTCATCTGCCACATCATTACTCTCACATGGCACTAACCCCTTGCTAAGCATGCTACCTCTCCACAGGCACACTTGGCACCTTCCATGTGTACACAGGTGACACCTCATCAATGTTCCACTAGCACACCCCTTGGCAAGCACACATTCTGCATGTGACTCTAAGTGCCACATCATCATTTGCATCCTTTTTGCCCCTCCACCTAGATCAAGCTGTATCTCTTAATCTAGGAAGAATTTAAGGGTGCTCCAAAAAGGAAAAACGCTCAAATTTTTGTGCTCTATGCACTCGTCACATCACATGCACATTTTGTAGCAAGCATTACAAACTTTTGAGCCTCGATGACAAATCCACTTCTAGCACACACATCAGGCTCAACATCAACGCATCTTACCCAACACCTTCATCGCTCGACGTGCGCTAGATCTAGATCAGAGTAGATTAGATCATCCTTATAGGAGATAATCCACAAAAGCCAATCAAAGCCATGCCCAAAAATTCATATATAGTTCCTACTCGAAATCAGTCCCTTCCCTCACATGTGGTTTCACATCATCTCATTTCCTAAAACTTGACATTCCATAGTTCAATGAGCAGACTTCAGAGTGTTCAGAGTCATTGATCGATTGATCAGAGGGCAGATAGCACATGATTTGAATTTTTTCTATTTTTTGGCATTTTGCACATCATTTAAGCCTTATAAATCCTCTTGGCTATTCTCGACATCATTTGCCACACAAGCCTTGTAACATATTGGATTAAATATTGTAGTTCTATCTTCACCAACAGTTCATCTTTCACTTGATACACTCAATGTATTGCAATTGATTCAGACAGTGATTTCACAAGCACTTTGAGTACATCTCTTGCACCACATCTACGACTAGCAACCTCAATTTGGAAGCATATGCCAAGCTAAACAATTCCAATTGTGACACATGGAAATAAGGAATGGAGACCATTCTTATCCTTCAAGACAAATGAGACTGTGTCGATGGATCTACACCTAGACCATTGGACAACCAGCAGTAGCTCCACTCCCCCTGTTGTTGTAGCACCAGCAGGATCTACATCTGCACCACCAGTGTCTGCACATGTTGTCTGCACATGTAGTAGATCCTGCCATTGCCCAAGCACAGGAAGAATGGGAAAAGAAAGACAAATATGCATATCATTTGATCAAGGAGAATGTGCAAGATGTCATGCTAGGACAACTCAACATAGCAAAGACATCAAAAGAAGCATGGGATATGTTCACAGCTCTTTATGAGTCCAAGAACACTTCCAAGATTCACACACTGAGAAACCAAATCAACCAGAGTTTCTGAAAAAATATAAAGAGGGGAGAGGAGAAGAGTGGAGATGAGGAGAGAGGGCATAGCTAGAGAGCACACCACAAATGACTAACAGTACACTAGATTTAGTTGAAAATGTAGAATATATACAAACTTATTTAGGGTTATGTTTAGGGCTAGGGTTAGGGCATCTAGCCCTTTCCTTTATAGCACTCTATATGTGTTGGTGCTATGCACATGTAATAACATAATGTTGAGCATGTTCTCTGAACACCTTCCCTCAAGATCAACATCATGAAGTAGGCCTTCCCTCAAGAAGGACTGAGCATTACATTCCATCACACCCCTTTAATGGGAATGTCCTTCCTCTGAGTCAAACCAGGAGCTTGTCGATGTTTCTAGCTCTTTACCGAGTGGTTTGGTAAAGATGTCTGCAACATTCTCTTGCTATCACAATGATGTAGTGTGATGTCACCAAGTAACACTTTTCCTCTGATGAAGTGCTCTCTGACGCCAACTTGCTTTGTCTTGGAGTGATATACTGGATTCTTGGCCAATGGTTGAGCTGATTGATTATCACAGTATATTTTTGTTGGCTTTGATTCATCAAATAATTCTATTTCTGACAATAGTTTTCAGAGCCATGTAGCCTCACATGCACCTGTAGTGAGTGCTCTATATTCTGCTTCAGTCAAAGACAAAGAAACAGTTGGTTGTTATTTTGACAACCATGATATAGCACCTTGACTAAGGAAAAATACATATCCCTATGTTGATCTCCTGGTCTCATGGTCTCTGGCATATTCACTATCACAGTATGCATGAAACCTTGGATGACTTCCTCTGTATTCTATCCCAAACTGTCTTGTACCTCTAATGTATCTCAAGGCTCTTTTGTTTGCATTCCATTGAGACTATTTTGGATTTGCCATAAATTGTGCAAGTGAACTTACTTCATAACAAATATCTGGCCGTGTGATAGTTAGATATATAAGAGATCCGATGACCTGCCTGTAGTACATGTCATTGATCGTAGGCTTTTCTGAATCTTTAGTAAGTTTTAAACTCTGTTCCATGGAAGTGGTTGCAATCTTACAAGACTGTCAACATATTTCAGCTGACTCATAAAAGTGTTGTCTGAATCTCTCCAGAACTCAATTCCAAGACAATAGTACATAAGTCCAAGATCTTTCATGTCAAACTCTATAGATAAGTCTTGTTTTAGCTTTTTGATGAAGTTCCGGTCACAATTAGATGATCTACGTACAAAAGTGCAATAGTAATGTCTTCCCCTTGAACTTTGTAGTAGAGTATGATCTGCATTGAACTTCATGTATCCCAGATCAGCAAAATACTTGTCGATTCTACTGTACCAACTTCTAGGTGCTTGCTTTAAGCCGTAGAGGCTCTTCTAGAGATGGCAAACCTGATTTTCTTTTCCTCATTCAACATAACCTGCTAGTTGTTGCATGCAGACTTCCTCGTCTAAGTAACCATTGAGAAATGCATTCTTGACATCGAGCTGTTACACATTCCATCTACTGAGTGTTGCTAGTGATATCAAGAACCGTATGGAATCTATCTTTGCTACTGGAGCATAAGTCTCATCATAGTCTTGACTATATTGCTGTGCAAATCCTTTTGCAGCTAGTCTGGCTTTGTATCTTTGAATGCTTCCATCTGGATTGTACTTCACTTTGTATACCCATTTGTTTCATTAGGGGAGAATTGGGGTCTCAAAAGGGCCTCCAATTATTGTTTCCTAATTTCAAGGGATTAGAGAGTGATTTGAGGTGTACCAATGAGAGTGCTAGAAGGTGTAGGGCAATGGTATGTTGGGGTGGAGGGTGGGCAGGCTTGTAGAGAGCCCCTATTGGTTGCTCCCCTTACACTAGGGACCACCCAAACCATCCCCCCCTCTTAACCCATGTTTGACCCTCCTACCAGGTGCACCTCCCCCACATGAGCCCAAAACTGCTTTCAGTGGGATGGAAGGGCCCTTGTGGCGAATTTTTCTTCTCCCCTCCTTCTTTCTAGGGCCTTTGCCCCCCACTGTTCTAGTCCAGCTTGCCAAATCACTCAGATTTGAACCAAATCCCATGCATTTTCCCTCTTCCCCCTCTTTCTTTGCTCCCTCCTGCTCTAGCCTTCTTGCTACAGCTCTCCTCTCTCTCTCTATCTCCCCTCTCCCTCTCCTATGCCTCTGTTAGAGCTGCTCTGTCCCTCTTCTTCTCCCTCTCATGTGCCTTTGTTGCTGTTGCTCTGTCCCTCTCCTTCTCCCTCTCCTGTGCTTCTATTGTTGCTGCTCTGTCCCTCTCCTTCTCCCTCTCCTATGCCTCTATTGCTGTTGCTCTGTCCCTCTCCTTCTCCCTCTTTTGTGCCTCTGTTGGAGCTGCATTGCCTTGTGTAGGAGTCCCATTCTTGCTGTTGCAACCTCTGCAAGCATGGTGAGGAGAAAGGCTACAAGACCACGTAATGTTGTGACCTCTTGTGTCTTCCACAACACCAGAAATGCATTGGATGAGTGGATCCCTTGCGCCTACAGCTTAAATCACTGGATAGTGATGAAAGGATCAGCCAAAGGTCCACATAAGCTTCCCAAGAGCAAGAGAGGTGACATCTTGCATGAGTGGAAGGGGCGCATCTTGAAGTTCAAGTTTGGGAAGAAAGGATGGCTCGCAAAAGTGCAACATGTTTACATGGGAAAAGATATGCAGCTTCCTCCATCATTCAATCAATCTAGGATACCATCACACTGTGAGCCTTTCTATCTATGTACCTTTTTCACCTATAAGTGTAATGAGTCCATTTGGAAATTTCGTGTTTGGTTTCTAAGAGCTCTTATTCATGGTGGTAGATGTCTTCCCTTCGGACCTCGAGGAGTGGGAACCAGTTGAATCATTCATAGATAAGTTCACTGTGATTCATGAGGATTTAGGTAAGCAAATGCATGCTGGGGAGAAGTTGGCCTCCTTGCGAATGAAGAATGTGTATTGGTATAATGCAACCAAGCTATGGCCATCTGCAAACCATTGCACCACCACAACTTCAAGACATGGATTGCAGTAATGTGGACTCGAGGACATTGCAATCGTACAAGGACAAGATTGTAAAGGATGTGGGCATGGCCATGAAGTTTACATTTGGATCCAAATGGGCAAGGTTATCTTGGTTGATGCCTCTGCACATTTTTGCTTCTTTATTTCAGAATATACATATGCATAGAACAAAAACTATGTGGTCATACAAGCGTGTAGATGAAAATGCTCTTGAAGATTTACTTGGGATGAATTGGGGAGCCAGATCAGGTGACCAAAAGGGTGATGTGTTTCAATGTCATGCATGTAAAGACAATGTGGTTATTAGATACCATTTGTCACACCAAATTTTGTATTTAGCTTTTCAGTACAAGTGCTGGAAGAAAACAAATGGCCGATGGCTTCCCCTAGACTCTAATGATGAAGACAATACAGGGGTAAGTTTCTCTATTGATGTTGAAGAGGGAGATGTCAAGAATGTGAATGTCACATCGCAATGGACTCTAAGGGATGTGCGAGAACACCTATTGGTCATGGAGGATGGCATGTCAGAGTCCTTCTACTTTACCTTAAAAGGTGGTAAGATCAGTCGCCATGTGGAGAAGTGCATGCATAGTGCCAATTTCATTCCTCCTGCAACTTTGAAGATTGCTAACAATGTGTTTGACTAGTGCAGCATTTAATTTTTTGTCTATCAAATCCTAGTTATTGCTTCAAAAGATGATGGACAATTAAATTAAAATGTTATTTCTTTTAATGTTTTCTCCTTTCAGTTCGTGGTGGTAAATGTTTTTCAAAAAATTTGGGGATTTTATGATTAATTTTAATTTTTAGGGTTTTGATATAAATTAAGGGGTAAGAGCCCTTTTTACATCACATTCTCACTTTCACATTTGGAGAGCCATAGAGACTCCCCGTCCTCAGAAGTTACTTTCCCCATCAACTGCTATTTGCCATGGATTTAGCTAGAACTGCGTTCCATGACTTCATCTCACGAACTACATTTGCAGATTGTGAGGAAGAGCTATTTTTAGTGTTTGATAGGACTTTAGATGTCCTAGGCACATATATGAAAGCCAAGGATGACGTCTCAGATCTCATCCTTTACATGCAAGATAATTTCTCAAATTTTGCCTATACACTTGACCTCACTTCAAAGAGATGGGTTCCCATAGATTACATAAAGTATCTATTCATAGAGGAACCCAAGTTTGTAAGCGCTTGGCCCGCTTTTGTGACAACCTTACAGACTAAGGGTTTAGGACAGTTGAAGCTCAAGACATCCTAGATGTAGGGATCACATGAAATACATGCACCAAATTCCTTTCATGGGAGACGACTTTCATCTTCCTTCTCCAAGAAGGAAATTTAGAGGAAGAAGCCTCATCGTCTAGCACCCCCTCTATTAGAACTGCTGATCTGGTCGTCCCTAGACTAGACTCAGATATCTACATGGAAGAGAGTCTTGAGGATCCAATAGAGGATATGGATGCAGCTCAAGCATTGAGCCTACTTAAAGAGCCCCCAGTAGAGCAAGAATCTGCATCGGAGACCGTTGACCCAGACTCAGAATTATGGTCCTTGTCCCCCCTCATCATCGATAGAGAAGAGTACGTATTCCTCCATGACATAGAGATTCTTTTTGGACTACGAGAGGATGAGGCACTTGGAGTCCTATCGGGTTCGATGTTGACACGTGTCAAAGATCCTAGGGTTTTAGGTACTGAAGACCAGACAATGGAAGACTTTCTCTTGACAACACTGGTTTCAATGAGGGGTGTAGACATGTCCGTATATGATGCACAACCCTCTCATGCAGAAGCTTCCACCTCCAACACAGGTCAGGAGAAAGCATCCACCTCCCAAATGGAACATTGCACAGCACCTGGTTCCATCAACATTGCAAATGAGGAAGGGATAGAAGCTGACGACACTTTAGTGGTAAGTTCGAACAATATTTTTTATTTTGATGTTCTTTCAGTATAATTTGTTTTGTCGGTCTTCTAATGTTTGTTGAATTATTGCAAGATGCGTTTGAGCTTGATGAATTCTCATCTCGATGGGGTAATGTTCATAGCACATTTGGGCGAGATCATTCTTTGGCCCATTACCTTGGCAAAGTCATAGAGCATATCGTGGTCTTTCACGGCAAATTTTATCCTCGAGGTCCTTCGGAGCTGCTGAAGTGCAAGGCATTGTCGTGCGCAATCGGATACTCCAACATTACTCGGAATGCTGACAAAGTCATTTTGGTACACCGCCTAGCCGCTATCAATGCCTTTGGATCGAACATTCATGGCAAGGTATTGACGGCAACGGCTATGTCTTTGGCAACAAGAGAGGAGGATGTTAGTGCTGTTGCGGCTAGATTTATATCTGGGAATCCACTAGGGGATTCAAAGACCCTTATTCTCAATGTACTCAAACTAGCCAAGAAGAAAGATAGCCTATGAGGCCTTTTGTATATATAAACATATATTTAAATAAATATTTCAATGGATACATGACTACATGTCTTTATTATTTTTTTAAAGTTATCATTGCTCCTCATGAATTCCATTGTATTTTGTTTAAGTCGTCGATGATATATTTTCTCCATCATTTTAATTGTGTTAATTTAATAAATTTCTAGCCAATTTAGTATCATTTTCACCAATTCTGGGTATCAAGAGTTCATTTCTGTCAAATCTTGAAGGAATTTCACCTTCAAGCAAGAGGATATATACTCTCTTCTCTCATTGTTTCTCTCATTTCAACAAGGAAGAGCAAGAGGAGAAGCAAAAAGAGGAGGAAGAGCAAAAGCAAGCACAAGCATATATCTCAACTTTTTTCCAGGTACTTTCTTTTAAATTTGTATTCTTTGAAATTTTATTATAGAGAGAGAACTTAGAGAGAGAGAAAAGTGAAGGAAAGACTTTTAGAGAGAGAGTCTTGCTGCCTCGGTAGCAAAAGAGAGAGAGAGGGAGAGAGAGGAGAGACTTTTAGAGAGAGAGAGAAAGAGAGAGGAGAGACGTTTAGAGAGAGAGAGGGTGAGATTTAAAAGAGAGAGAGAGGGAAGGGCCGCGCGAGAGGAGAGAGAGAGAGAGGGGGGCCGCGAGAGGAGAGAGAGAGAGAGAGAGGGAGGGAGAGATTCGCGAGACAGAGAGAGAAAGAGACCGCGCGAGAGGAGAGAGATGTGAGAGAGATAGAGGGAGAGAGAGCGATAGAGGGCTGCGGGAGATGGGAGAGATGAGAGGGAGAGAGAGGCGAGAGAGAGAAAGGGAGAGAGGGAAAGGAGAGAGACCGCGAGAGAGGGAGGGGGAGAGAGAGAGAAAGGAGTGCCAAGAGAGAGAGAGAAAAGAAAGAGAGAGAAAGGAGTGCCGAGAGGGAGAGAGAGACCACGAGAGAGAGAGGGGGGGAGTCGCAACGGGAAGGAGAGAGAGAGAGAGAGGGGGGGAGATAGAGGGAGGGAGAGAGTGGGGGCACTGCCGTGGCAGCGCGTGAGATATAGAGGGAAGGGAGAGAGAGAGGGGGGACAGAGAGAGAGAGGGGGGAAGGCGCAGCGCCAGGGGGGGAGAGAGAGTGGGGAGGGAGAGAGGGGGGGGGAGAGAGAGTGGGGAGAGAGAGAGAGGGGGGGAGGCACAGCACGAGGGGGGGAGGGAGAGAGGGGCGCGCTGCCACGGTTGCGCACGAGAGAGAGAGGGGGGAGAGAGAGAGTGGGGAGAGAGAGAGGAGGGGAGGTGCAAGGCGAGGGGGGGAGAGAGAGAGTGGGGAGGGAGAGAGGGGCGCACTGCTGCGGCAGTGTGCGAGAGAGAGAGGGGGGAGAGAGAGAGTGGGGAGAGAGAGAGGTAGGGAGGCGCAGCACGAGGGGGGGGAGGGGAGGGAGAGAGGGACATGCGAGAGAGGGGGGGAGGTGCAGCGCAAGGGGGGGGAGGGAGAGAGAGGGAGGGAGGAAGGGGCGCGTTGCCGCAGCAGCGCACGAGAGATAGAGGGGGGGGAGAGAGAGAGTGGGGAGAGACAGAGAGGGGGGGAGGCATAGCGAGAGGGGGGAAGAGAGAGTGTGGGGAGGGAGAGAGAGGGAGGGAGAGGGGCGTGCTGCCACGGCAGCGCGTGAGAGAGACAGGAGGGGGAGAGAGAGAGTGGGGAGAGAGAGAGAGAGGGGGGAGGCGCAGCGCGAGGGGGGGAGAGAGAGAGGGGGAGGGAGAGAGGGGCGCATTGCCGTGTTGCCGCGGTAGCACGCGAGAGAGAGAGGGGGGGAGAGAGAGAGTGGGGAGAGAGAGAGAGGGGGGGAGGTACAGCGCGAGGGAGAGAGTGGGGAGGGAGAGGGGCGCGCTGCTACAGCAGCGCGTGAGAGAGAGAGGGGGAGAGAGAGAGGGAGGGAGGCACAACGCGAGGGGGGGGGAGAGAGGGGCACACTGCCGTGGCAGCGCACGAGAGAGAGAGGGGGGAGAGAGAAAGAGAGGGGGAGGCGTAGCACGAGGGGGGGAAGAGAGAGAGGGAGAGAGAGAGAGGGGGGAGAGAGAGAGAGTGGGGAGAGAGAGAGAGGGGGGGAGGCCGCTGTTGTGAGAGAGAGGGGGGGGAGGCCACTGCTGTGAGAGAGAGGGGGAGAGAGAGAGAGTGAGGGAGAGAGAGGGGGGGAGAGAGAGGGGGGGGAGAGAGAGTGGGGATAGAGAGAGGGGGGGAGGCGCAACGCGAGGGGGGGAGGGAAAGAGTGGGGAGGGAGAGAGAGGGAGGGAGAGAGGGGCGAGAGAGAGAGAGAGAGAGTGGGAGGAGTGGGAGAGAGAGGAGAGCGAGAGAGAGAGAGAGAGAGTGGGAGGGAGAGAGAGGGGCATGGGCACCGCGAGAGAGGGAGTGGGAGAGAGAGGAAGTGGGAGAGAGAGGAGAGAAAGAGTAGGAGAGTGAGAGAGAGTGGGAGGGATAGAGAGGGGCGCGCTACCACGGCACAGAGAGAGAGAGAGAGAGAGAGAGAGAGAGAGAGAGAGAGAGGGGAGTGGGAGAGAGAGTAGAGAAAGATAGAGTGGGAGAGAGTAGGAGAGCGAGAGAGAAGAGAGAGAGGTGCAGCGCACAAGTGAGAGAGAGAGAGAGAAAAAGAGAGGAGAGAGTGGGAGAGAGAGAGAGAGAGAGAGAGAGAGAGAGAGAGAGAGAGAGAGAGGGAAAATGAAGAGGAGGGGAGAGAGTAAATAAAGATGAGAGGAAACGTAGACTAGAGGGGAGAGGAAATAAAAAGGAGAGGAAAGAGAGAGAGAGAGAGAGAGAAGAGAAAAAGAGAGGGAGAGGAGAGACGAGAGAGAGAGAAGCATACTAGAGTGAGAGAGAGAGAGAGACAAGAAGAAGAGAGAAGCGTACTAGCATGAGAGAGAGAGAAGAAGAAGAGAGGAGATGAGAGAGATTGACGAGAGATGGACGAGAGATGAAAATTTCGAGAGGGAGGGCGCAAGAGAAAGTACGCTCAGAGATAGAAAATCTTACCAATGAGGAGAAGAAATGAGTGGGCGACGATCAAGGAGAGATAAAGGAGAGATGTTTTGATGGAAGAATTTGGGAGCTATGATCAATGAGGCATATTAGAGGAGATTGGTGTGTGATTTAGTCGAAACTTAAACAAATAAAACTATAAACCTTGGTGTTTGAAAAGAGAAACATGTGGAAACTTGAATTTCAAATTTCTTGCCTTTTTTTAAACTATGAATCCTTGTGTTTGAAAAGATAAACGTGTGGAAACTTGAAAATTGTGATAAAAGACAACCTCGTGTTTGAAAAGACAAACATGTGGAAACTTGAAAAGTGTGAAAAGACAAACGTGTGTGAAAAGGAAAACTTGTGGAAACTTGAATTTTAAATTTTCCTTTGTTTTTAAATTTAAAATGAGTTTCACTTCCATTTTCAATTTACTAGTTTAATTTCTCAATTAAATTTTCTGAAATATAGTTTACAAAAATGCATTTTGTTTTGGAATATAGAAAGTATAATTTTAATTTTATTACATTTTTTAAAATTTTAAAAGTAGTTTAACTTACATTCGTTATTATTACTTTAATTTATTTCTTTTTAGGGAGAATTAATATATTCTTCTAGGTAAATATTAAATTTTTAATTGTAAGTCTTATTTTCTTAATTTTACGTTATTTTTTCATAAACTTTAAGTTAAATTGAATTTATTTATATTTCAAATTTTGTGATTTCAAAATTTTAAGTCTTATTTTCTTAATTTTATGTTGCTGCTGCCGCGAGAGAGAGGGGGGGGAGGGAGAGAGTGAGGGGCGCACTTCGTGGCAGTGCGTGAGAGAGAGAGGGGGGGAGAGAGAGAGTGGGGAGAGAGAGAGAGTCATCTCTTTCTTGTGAGGGTCTCCTTCCTTTAATGCTTAGGGTGTCTTACAAGAGTCACAAACGAGGCTCTGATACCATGTCGGAGATCAAGTGCTTGCTATAGCATTTCTATGTAGTGGAAAACAAACACAAACTCATTCCAAAACACACCCAATGGTACAAAATGAACTCATAGTGACATAGATATGCAAAAAATACTCAGTCTATTCATCACTGCTGTGGAATAAAAGGAGCTCAAGGGTGAGCACAAACATTCAGTGGGTGTTGGGTAAAACACAGCCAGTTATGGGGTAGGATTTAAGATTCCTCATATGGCGTTCTAGCCAAGGGAGCATCTTTTTTAAGGGAATAGGACCATGGGTTGTTTTGCACATACATTATCATGTGACCTTCATGGCATTTTTACTCTTTGAATTCATTGCGACAATCTCATTTCTTTTCTACCTGATTTTGTATGAGGTTCTCACATCAATTTATTGTGGCACATACCAAATCAATTGGAGACCAAATCTTGCATGGATGTAGGTCTAGGGTAGCCTAAGAGCCGTGCAAAGTTTCATCCCCAACAAATTGTGGGGGTTAAAAGTCACTGTGCCTTTACCCCAGTCTCACCCCAGTTATGTACAATACTCAAACACATATATAAATGAATGAAAAAGAAGATTAGGGTGTTCTGCACCCACCAAAAATTTGTGTAGCTCTCTGTTTCTCTCTCTCCCTCTTCCGTTCCGCTTCCGTTGAGAGCACTCTCAAATGGTATCAGAGCCCGGGTGATTTAGCTGAGCATGCGTGAATGCCTCAAAGCTCAGCAGCTTTGAGGGAGGAAGGAGAAGCTCTATGGGAAGCTTTATGGGTGATTTTACTTGCATCTGAGTGCGCAAAGATCTTGAAGGAACCTTTGGAAAAGTTACTTTGGTTTTGCGAAGTGGTTTTGAGAGCTTGTTAAGTGTTTTCAAAGAAAAAGTCGTTTTTTAAGCTTTTCCCTGTTCCATTCGACGACAGAGACTCCGTATTGACTTGTAGAGGCAACTATTGCTTGCTTTTGGTGTCCAATTCACTTCAGGAGCTTGGAAACACCTTCATTCTTGAATCTGGGATCATTTCATTGGATTTCTGACTCACTGTGTCAGTTCCTATGTTTTTTTGCCCGGGTGTTGGAACTCAGGTTCGGAGCAACCATTTGCAGATCTGTCAATTCCGGTGGACTCAGGAGGTTCTAAAACTTCTATGTTGCTCATCATTTGCACTCCGGTGGAGTTTACAAAAAGTTATGTTTCCAAAAACGTTTTTCAATCCGTGTGTTGGACCCAGTGATTGAGACCACGGTCTGTCCCATTGCGTTTCGAAAACCCTAAAACCCCTACCTGTTAGTTCTTGCGCATTTCGATAGAGTATTTTTAGAGTTATATATCTCTGTGTATTGGATTTCATCTCTCTGTTATGCATTTTTCATTCTAAGGTTTTGAAACCTTAAATTTATGCCACATGGCAGTGGATAAGTGTTGACTCCCATTTCTCACTCATCGGTTGGGATTTTGGAGTTCCGGCAGAAGAGAGATATTTGCAAATTTTGTTGTTGAGTCTGATTATGCAATGGCGCCCATGTTTTGAGGCATCTCAGGTTCTATTTTTAGTAGCAATCATTATCGTGGGACCATGATTTCTTGAGCATACCTTATGTAGATCACTCTAGTTGTAGTTTGAGCCATGTGCACTCATTCGTGGTGTGCATTGGGTTGCAGTAAATGATTTATAGGCCATTTGGATGCATTGCAATCCTTATTGGATGCGTTGATAGGCCCAGATTGCCTTGTGGGATGCTATTTTTATGGACGCTTTGCACATGGATGCTATTTTATGCTGAGGGATAGCTTTGACACATTGCAAGTGATGCACTGATAGTGTTATGCTCTCTTGGATGAGATATTGGTAATGCATATGCCTATGGATGGTGTTTATGCTTGAGCCATTTGGCACTTATTGGCATTTTGGATTACCATTGCAATTGGCATTTTCTTTTGGGCCAGATTTGCTCATATTGATGCATAGTATATGCAAGAGTTAGATGCATTTTTTGATGCTTTGAGCTTTGAGTTTTGGTGATATTTCACAGTATTGTGGCATACACATTTGGGTGCCCCTGATATTTGGTGTGATTCTCTCTTGTAGGCACTAGCATTTGGGATTTTGCTTCATTTGCATCATGGCATCCTCTTCCATGTCTGAAAAGGAGTTTTTCAGCATTAAAAAGTTTGATGGGACAAACTTTTCTTTGTGGAAAGAATAGATAAGGGATGTGCTTATTCAAAAGAAGCAGATTAAACCCTTGGCAGGTATTGAAGCTAAGCCTGCAAATATGTATGGGGATGATTGGAATGAGTTGGATGCATTAGCAAAGTCTACTATTAGACTTCATCTTGTGGAGTCAGTTTATTTCACAGTAGTAAATGTGCAGACTATGGAAGATTTGTGGAAGAAACTGTGTGCCACTTATGAGAAGGAAACTGCCTCTGATAAAGTTTACCTCATGAAGAGGTTGTTTGAGCTGCAGATGAAGGAATGGGTCTCCATTGCTTCTCACTTGAATGAATTCAATATTATTTTCAGCCAGCTTCAGGCTCAGAAGATGAATTTTGATGCGGAGACTAAGGCAATATTTCTCTTATGTTCATTGCCATCCTCATGGGATACCTTCCGTACAGCTGTCAGTAACTCTGCACCTGGTGAAGTACTGAAATTTGATGATGTTGTGGGTAGCTTGTTGGCCAAGGAGATTAGACGAAAGTCTATGGACAGCAACAAGCAGGATGCAACCTTAAATGTGCAAAGGGGCAGATCACAGTTCAGGGGGAAGTCCCAAGAAAGAGGGAAGTCTCGTAGTAAATCCAGGGCATGGAACATTGAGTGTTACCACTGTGGCAAGAAGGGCCATATGAAAAAGGATTGCTACAAGCTAAAAAGAGAGCAAAAGGATAAGAAAAAGGATAAAAATTGCGGTGCAAATAAGAAGGAAGAGAGTCCAAGGGAGGACAAAGGAAAAGTGAAGATCGAGGAGATCAATGCAGTCACACATGATAGTGACAATGACATTCTCTTCATGTCTAGTTTATTTGCAGAGTTGCTTACCACTTCAAATGATGCATATTCCAAGGATTGGATTTTGGATTCTGGTGCTTCATTCCATGTCACTCCCCATAGGGAATGGTTCTTTACTTATGATAGTGGAAAGACAGTTTGTGTGCATCTTGGAAATGACTATGCATGTGACATAAAGTTTTCTTTTGCGAATGGGTCTGCATTTATTTTGAAAAATGTGAGACATGTGCCTAAGCTGACCAAGAGTCTCATTTCAACGAGTCAGCTAGATGATGCTGGCTTTGGTTTTGGAAGTTGGAAAATTCAGAAGGGCTCTATGCTTTTGGCCAGGGGTGCCAAGTGTGGGACTTTGTATCCCTTACATGTATCAGGGGTGTTTGATCATGTTGTTACAATATCCGAGTAGCCAAGTACTTCTTCGTGGCATTGCAAGTTGGGGCACATGAGCCAAAATGGGATGAAACTCTTATGCCATTTGGGTTATGTACCGCAATTGAGTTTCTCTGATTTTGAATTTTGTGAGCATTGTCTCTATGGGAAGCAGACTAAATGAAGGGGAAAGAAAGAGTTTGAAAAGCTTGATTTGGTGCATTCAGACGTATGTGGTCCCATGCCTACACGGTCATTAGGCGGGGCTGAATACTATGTGACATTCATTGATGATGCAACTAGGGAAGTGTGGGCTTATGCCATAGCTCGAAAGAGTGATGTGTTCCAAGTATTTCAGAAATGGCTGGCCTTGGTTGAGAATCAGTCAGGTAGAACGCTTAAATGCCTACGGACTGACAATGGTGGAGAGTATCTCTCTCATGACTTTTAGCATTTCTGTGATACACGTGGGATTAAGAGGGAGCTCAGATCCCCTCGTACTCCAGAGCAAAATCCAATTGCAAAAAAGATGAGCCATACCATTCAAGAAAGTTTGCAATGCATGCTTTCCAATGCAAGTCTTTCTGGTGGTTTTTGGGATGAGGCAATGAAGACTGTAGTGCATGTGATCAATAGATCACCTAGTAAGAGTTTGGATGGTGGTATTCCTGAAGAGGCATGGAGTGGCAAGAAGCCCTCTTACTCTCATTTGCATATATTTGGGTGTGAGGCATATGCGCATGTGCCAAAAGAGCTTCGAAAGAAGCTAGATCCTAAGTCTAGGAAATGCATCTTTCTGGGTTATGGTGAAAGTGGAGAGATGGGCTATCATCTTTGGGATCCAGAAGCAAAGAAGATCATATGTAGCCATGATGTAGTATTCAATGAGAAGAAGATGCATAAGGCACCCATGAGGGATGTGGAAATGAGGAGAATCACTTTCCAGGATGTGAATCCACCTGCATATATTGATAGACAGCAAGCTGTCCATGCACCAAATGTGCAAGAAATGGTACCACCAAGTACTTCCACAGGTATACAATCAAGGGTAGATGATGGATCATCTATTGGTGGAAATGATGAGCCAAATGTGGCTAATATGCAGGTGGGATAGCAAGCTGAAATGCCCTTGAGAAGATCATCTAGAGTGTCTAGACTACCTGATAGGTTTGTTCCAAGGGTAGACTATGTGATGCTTACTGATTGCGCGGAGCTTTCTTGCTACATAGAGGCTATGATGCGTGAGGATCAATGCACGTGGGAGTATGCTATGCAATCAGAGATGAGTTCACTTATGAAAAATAAGACTTGGGACTTGGTTTCTTTGCCACATGGAAAGAAAGCATTGCCATGTAAATGGGTCTACAAGATGAAGGTCATAGGTGATGATGTGCCTGGGTACAAGGCCCGTTTGGTCCCTAAAAGGTTCAAGCAAGAGAAGGGTGTGGACTTTGATGAGATATTCTCTCTGGTTGTGAAGATGACCACACTTAGATGCATGCTTGGACTAGTGGCAGCAGAGGATATGGAGCTTATGCAGATGGATGTCAAGACAGCTTTCTTGCATGGGGATCTGCATGAGGAAATTTACATGGTGCAGCCGGAAGGCTTTGAAGAAAAGGGCAAAGAGCATTTAGTTTGCAAGCTGAAGAAGAGTCTCTATGGTCTTAAGCAAGCACCTAGAGAATGGTATCAGAAGTTTGATGCTTTCATTCGGTCCCAGGGTTTTAGAAGGAGTGAAATTGATCACTGCCTCTACACTAAAAGGGCTAAGGATAAAATCCTGATAATCCTGGCACTATATGTGGATGATATGCTATTGGCTAGCAAGAATACTTATGAGCTAGATGCATTAAAGGCCAAGTTGCATGAGGCCTTTGATATGAAGGATTTGGGACTTGCAGGTCATATTGAGGTCATATTCTTGGTATGCGCATCACGCGTGATCGGAGTAGGAAACTCCTTTGGCTTTCACAGAAGGAGTATGTTACAAAAGTATTGCAGCATTTCAATATGGAGGGGGGGAAGATAGTGAGTACTCCATTACCTCCATATGTGAAACTGAGTCATACAGATAGTCCCAAATTAGATGAGGAGAGGGCCATGATGGCCAAGGTTCCTTATGCATCAGCGGTTGGGAGTCTTATGTATGCTATGATAGCTACTAGACCAGACATTGCATTTGCAGTGGGAGTTGTTAGCCGTATATGGCTAATCTAGGAAAGAGGTATTGGGAGGCAGTTAAGTGCATCATGAGGTACATGAAGGGTACCAAGGAGATGTGCATCTGCTTTGGTAGAGGAGACATGCGTGTACTTGGGTACACAAATTCAAACTATGCAGGAGGGCATGTGGATAGTAGGAGATCCACTTCTGGTTATGTGTTCACCTTTGCAGGTGGTGCAGTGTCGTGGATGTCTCGTGCACAGAAGTGTGTTGCTTTGTCTACCACAGAGGCTGGGTATGTTGCAGCCACAGAGGGTTGCAAGGAGGGTATATGGCTTGATCAGCTAGTGGGAGATTTGGGGATTCATATAGGTGTACCGACATTGCATAGTGATTCCATGAGTGCTATTCAGCTAGCACAGAATCTGGTCTTTCATGCAAAGACCAAACACATTGAGGTCAGGTACCATTTCATCAGGGAGGTACTTGAGGACAAGCGCATAGAGCTTGTCAAGGTTCATACAGATGGTAACCCTACAGATATGCTGACAAAGAGTCTACCTAGTCAGTGGTTTGAGTATTGTCATGTATTGATGGGCATTGGATAGTATGCTCACTGGTTGTTCTCCCTTAAAGGCACATTGTCCTTTAAGTGGGAGGTTGTGGGGATTAAAGGTCACTGTGCCTTTACCCTGATTATGTACAATACTCAGACACATATATAAATGAATGAAAAAGAAGATTAGGGTGGTTGTGCACCCACCAAAAACTTGTGTGGCTCTCTATTTCTCTCTCTCCCTCTTTTGTTCTTGCTTCCGTTGAGAGCACTCTCACTTCCTCCCTTGTCCAACAAACACCTATTTCATTAATTTTGGACTCTTGCACTGTCCAAATTCATTTTGTGAGATAATTCTGGATAAAATATTTCAAAAAAAGAGGCTCTTATAAAACAAAACATTGAGTCAAAAATGAAGATTTTAAAAAATCAAATTAGAAAAAATGACGTGAGATGTTAAAAATAGAGTACATCACATTGTTAAAAGAGACAAAAAAGTAAGATTTTAAAAAATCAAATTAGAAAAAATGGCATGACATGTTATGAAAACTAGAGTACATTTCAAAAAAGAGCACATCACATTTGTAAAGAAGTAGATCATATTACTCAAAGCCATATGGTGTCAAAAAACACCTTAATACAGTCTCTCTTAACATCATCTTAACATCACATTTGTACAAGAAGTAGATCATATTACTCAAAGCCATATGGTGTCAAAAAACACCTTAATACAAAGCCATATGGTGTCAAAAAACACCTTAATACACCTTAATACAAAGCCATATGGTGTCAAAAAACACCTTAATACAGTCTCTCTTATCTAAGTCTAGAAGATCTCATCATTGGTCTCTCTTATCTTCTCAACAACCCAATCCTTCACTGCCTCCACAGCTGTATCCTCAACATAATTACATGTGAAGAAGAAGTTTAAGCAATCACAAATTGTTTCTTTATAATTTCTCTGAGAGGCTCTTATTATTCTCTCAGCATCCGCATCAAATCGCCCATGACGAGAGCTGCGATAATGCAGGTTACTTAAGAAGTCTAATAGATCTTGTCGTGCTTTTATCATACGTCTTAGAAGTCTTTCACTGTCTGCTATCTTGAGAGTCTCCTCCCTCTCTGCGTGCCTTTGTGCAGCAAATTCCTCTCTCTCCATGTGTGTCAAAGGAGTGTTGAGATATCGAGCTCCACTCGAGATATGCCAGGGTGACCGTCACTACAAGGCATAGGCCATTTTCCGACAGAAATACCGACGCTTTTTACATTAAAAATTTTTTTTTTCACGGGCGCAAAGGTCGCTATAAAAGTCGTTAAAATCGTCGGAAAAGGAGCGTCGCTATAAACCGTCGCTATATAGCGACGCTGTTAATCGTCGCTATATAGCGACGATGTAAACGTCGCTATATAGCGACGATATAAACGTCGCTATATAGCGACGATTAACAGAAGGTAAAAAAAATGGTTAGTGGGGCTAAACAGGGCCAAAAGGAAGCCCTGTTTAGCCCCACTAACCATTTTTTTTTTTTTGTAATTACAAAAGAAAGTTTTTTATAACAAAATTTCCCTTGCTTGCAGGGTGATACAAAATTGTTCTTGTGAACGATGAGGAAGAAATGCATATACATATACAACTGTGTTTGAAACAAAATTACCCTGTGAAAGGGCGATACAAAATGGCTCTAACGAGCGGATATGAAAAATGCTACTACCACTACTAATCCGAATCCGAATCCGAATCGTCTTGTTGGGCTGTTCCCTGGTCCTCGGCACCTGCATCTTCTCCCTCGTCCCCGACACCTGCGTCTTCTCCTTCGTCATCGGCACCTGCGTCCGATCCTTGCCCCTGTTGATCGCTCGTCTCTGATGATGGGACGCTTGAGCTTTGACCCTGAGACTGAACCAAATAAATCGAAAATTAGATTGGAACTTAAATTAAAAAGTGAGATTACAAGCAGGAGTAAACTTATACCGTGCGAGTAGCCACCTCAGCCCAATCGACTGTCGCTCCCATTGCCTCTTGCTCAATGAACCACGGCTTGGTTCCTATCCGAAATGCGCGCCGCGTCTCTGCATCCGTAGGAAGACGACCCATCGCAGCTTGCTGTGGATCCAATTTACGAGAGTTAGAGTTAGCTAAAGTGCATGTAATATGTAAGTAAAACAAATAGAACAATACATTAAATGGAAAGAAGTAAACTTACCACGGTTGCCTCGAACGCATACCGTCCACCTGCACCAAAGTGCGAAGTACCTACGACATCCAGCCGTCTCTTCGCAGCCCTCCTCTGACCCTCGAACATTTCAGGATGGTCCCTATTCTGCTTCTTCAAGAACTTCCAATCAGCTTTGTGTGCCCAGCTGGGTTTAGACAACCCCTTTGTAATGGAAGTACGCATGGTTGATCTGCGATGCTTTAGGACCAAACCCATGCGCTCGAGCATATAACTGTTATTAAACTCCACATTTGGCGGATTAGGAAATCTGAGTTTTAACTCATCGATCACCGCCTGCTTCTTTTGGCCATCTTGATACCGCCAATCGATATTTATGCCGCTCTTGAAGTGATGACTCATCAACCGCCTCATGGCGGCCATCACTGCTTTGCCCTTTTTGTCTTCTATTATCTCTCCGGCAGATGTGATTTGATAGGAGAGATCCCCTGATGAGTAAGGGGGACTGACGGTAGCAGAGTCTGAAGGAGTGGAAGCTGCGCGACCGCTTCCGGATCGAGGAGTAGCTGTGGGAGTAGGAGAGGGAAAGGGACCTGACTGATACTGTGTCTCCGGACCAAGTGGAGACCTAAAGGAGCGTGAGTGTGCTGACTCGTCTACATCTCCTGAGTCAGCACAACATGAGCCGCCCATCCTACTCTTCCTTCCCTTGCGGGAGGCATGCGCAGGTGATGATCCTGCGGTCGAAGGGGCGCGAGGGGATGGCTGGGCTGTACGTCCACCCGTCGGTGTAGGGGAAGGAATTGCGGAGGTCCTCTGAGAGAGCAGAGAGAAGAATCTCGCTGCCTCCTCATCGCTCATCTGCGCTACAAACTCGTCGGGAGTCCCAACAAATCCATGCGCGGCTAGCAAAGGAGTCCCCTGAGGGGTAGTGGCAGTGCTATGTGGAAGAGGGGTCGGACCAGGGGTAGTCACAGTGCTAGGACCGAGAGGAGTCGGACCAGGGGTAGTCCTCGGGGTAGTCGCCTGAGAGGAATCAAAGTCCTCTGGAGCATATAGATCGTGAGCTCTCCTCCTGCGAGGCTGTCCGTACTCGTCGGATGAGCGACGTGATCCCATGTCTAACATAGACACAAACACGAAAACAGAAAACAAATAAACAAACATGAGCATTCTCATAGGCATAGGCATAGGCAAGAAGAAAGAAGAGGGAAAGGAAAGAAGAGGGAAAGGAAAGAGGGAAAGAAGAGGGAAAGATAAGAGGGAAAGAAGATGTAAAGGAAAGAAAAGAATGAGAACGAGGAAATAGAGAATGAGAGAAAGGGAAAGAGATGAGGGAAAATAGAGAATGAGAGAAGGGGGAAATGAGAGAAGGGGGAAATAGAGTGGGAAATAGAGAATGAGCTTATGCAAAAATAGAGAATGAGCTTATGCTTCTCTCATTCTCTATTTCCGCATAAGCTCACGCATGTGCATGAGCTTATGCGGAAACTTAAGCATAAGCTCATGCACATGCATGAGCATAAGCATGAGAAGGATGAGTTTCCGCATGCTTATGCTCATGCGGAAAAAGAGAAGGAGCTTATGCAGAAAAAGAGAAGGAGAGAAGCATCTCTCATTCTCTATTTCCGCATAAGCTCCTTCTCTTTTTCCGCATGAGCTTATGCTTATGCTCATGGGTGAGCATGAGCTTATGCTCATGTTTCCGCATATGCGAAAATA
This sequence comes from Dipteris shenzhenensis, assembly GCF_047967505.1. Taxonomy (NCBI): domain Eukaryota; kingdom Viridiplantae; phylum Streptophyta; class Polypodiopsida; order Gleicheniales; family Dipteridaceae; genus Dipteris; species Dipteris shenzhenensis. The sequence goes on along the minus strand of NC_141617.1, from coordinate 3,268,981 downwards.
GAGGAGGAGAGAAGCATAAGCTTCTCTCATTCTCTATTTCCGCATATGCTCACGCAAAAGAGAAAGAGAAAGAGCTTATGCGGAAAGAGAGAAAGAGCTTATGCGGAAAAAGAGAATGAGATCCGCATATGCTTCTCTCATTCTCTATTTCCGCATAAGCTCCTGCGGAAACTTCCGCATAAGCTCATGCTCATGAATAAGCATAAGCTCATGCTTATGCTCATGCGGAAATAGAGAAGGAGCTTATGCGGAATGAGAGAAGGAGCTTGTCATGAGCTTATGCGGAATAAGAGAAGGAGCTCATGCGGAAACTTGCGGAAAATTGCATGCGGAATAAGAGAAGGAGCTTATGCGAAAAAAGAGAATGAGAGAAGCATAAGCATAAGCATGAATGAGCATAAGCATGAGCTTATGCTTATGCTTATGCATAAGCATAAGCATAAGCTCATGCATAAGCTCATGCTTATGCTCATGCGGAAACTTGCGAAGGAGCTTATGCGGAATGAGAGAAGGAGCTTATGCGCAAAAAGAGAAGGAGCTTATGCGGAAAAAGAGAAGGAGCACTTGCGGAAACTTGCGCATAAGCTCTTGCGGAAACTTGCGCATAAGCTCATGACAAGCTCCTTCTCTCATTCCGCATAAGCTCCTTCTCTATTTCCGCATGAGCATAAGCATGAGCTTATGCTTATGCTTATGCATAAGCATAAGCATGAGCTTATGCTTAAGCTCATGCTTATGCTTATGCATAAGCATAAGCATAAGCTCATGCTTATGCTCATGCGGAAATAGAGAAGGAGCTTATGCGGAATGAGAGAAGGAGCTTATGCGGAAAAAGAGAATGAGAGAAGCATATGCTTCTCTCATTCTCTATTTCCGCATAAGCTCTTGCGGAAACTTACGCATAAGCTCATGCGGAAGAATGAGCATAAGCATGAGCTTATGCTTATGCTTATGCATAAGCATAAGCATAAGCTCATGCTTATGCTCATGCGGAAAAAGAGAGGGAGCTTATGCGGAAAAAGAGAAGGAGCACTTGCGGAAACTTGCGGATAAGCTCTTGCGGAAACTTACGCATAAGCTCATGCTCATGAATGAGCATAAGCATGAGCTTATGCTTATGCTTATGCATAAGCATAAGCATAAGCATAAGCATAAGCTCATGCTTATGCTCATGCGGAAATAGAGAAGGAGCTTATGCGGAATGAGAGAAAGAGCTTATGCGGAAAAAGAGAATGAGAGAAGCATATGCTTCTCTCATTCTCTATTTCCGCATAAGCTCTTGCGGAAACTTACGCATAAGCTCATGTGGAAGAATGAGCATAAGCATGAGCTTATGCTTATGCTTATGCATAAGCGTAAGCATAAGCTCATGCTTATGCTCATGCGGAAAAAGAGAGGGAGCTTATGCGGAAAAAGAGAAGGAGCACTTGCGGAAACTTGCGGATAAGCTCTTGCGGAAAGAGAGAATAAGAGAAGAGGGAAAAAAGAGAAGGGGGAAAATGAGAAAAAGAGAAGGGGGAAGAGAGGGTTCCTACGCCCATCACTGCAGCTAGCGCTTAAGGCGCTAGCTGCAGGCAAATGCAAATAACAAAAAGCTTAAATGGAAAGAAGAGGAAGCACTTACCTGTAAAAGTATGTCCCGCTCGGTGTAGTGGACTGGGCCCACAAAAGAGAGACTATGTCCCGCTCGGTGTAGTGGACTGGCCCTACAAAAGAGAGAAAACAACCCATTTTTTCAAATAAGATGTTAGTGGAAAGAGGAGATCACAAAAGCAACTTCTTGAAAGGAGACAAGGAAAGAGAAGATTGAGGAGACAAGGAAAGGAGGAGATTGAGGAGAAGAGAAGGAAGAGAAGGAAGAGAAATACAGAAAGAAGAGGTGAGTTTCTTTCTTTCTTTCTTGAAATTTCGTTTTTTGTTTGAATCCTTTCTAATCAAGCATGAAAACTAGTTTAAAACTTTAGCAATACAAGTAGAAACACTCACAAAACCAAAGCTAACAAACAAACAACCTACATTGTTGAAAAAAACTCACCTTTTGAAGAACTTTCTTTCTGGAAACCAAAGAGGGAAAAAGGAGAGAGAGGGTGCACAAGAGGTAGGAGGAGGGTGAGGAGTGGGAAATAGGGTAGGAGGTTGCTTGGAATAGATGGGAGGTCAGTGAAAATAGGTGGGAGGAGATTTTGGAGAGCTTAGTTTAGAGATTAGGAAAGCTTTGAGCAAAACGCCGCGGGTTTCGCCGTTTCGGGTTTTAACCCACAGCGTCGCTATATAGCGACGCTTATTCGTCGCTATATAGCGACGTTTTTAATTGAAAACGTCGCTATATAGCGACGCTTTCAATTAAAATCGTCGCTATATAGCGACTGAACAGAGCGTCGCTATATAGCGACGCTTACTGTTTGTTTTTTAATGAGGCCTCTTGTGACTCAAACATGCTATGCCTATAATTGTCAATATCTCCTCTTACTACATAGCCTTACTATATAGGATTTTTTGTTTCAATCCTTACTATATAGCGATGTCATTCTTTTTATATAGCCTCAAGAGAAGCTCAAATTAAACATGCTATGCTCATAATTGTGTACATCTCCTCTTCATGCTTATGTTTTGGTTTTATAAGTGTAGATGGAAGGGACGAGTGGAAGCTCATCCGATGATGCGCCAACGCCCGGGAGCACGAAGTGGCTTACGGAGAGGTTATATTGTCATTGCACTCATTGCAAGCGAGAAGTACGACATCAACGTCGTATTATCATGCGCCACTTGCGGATGTATGGGGAGGAGCCGGAACCAGTACCCCCCGTTGGTGTTGCACATGTTGATGGATCATCGGTAAGTCAAAGCTATTTAAGTTCGCAATCTTATCGTATACCCGGAATTAGAAGATCTTCTATTTACACGAATGAGCTTATGACAGGATGACGAGGGTGACGAGGGTACACATATACCTTCTCACTTTCAACAAGACTATAGTCTCCCAGATGACGACGAGGGTATGGTCGACATGATGGATTCCATTTTTAGGGGCACTACATCCCACGTACACGTGATGTCAGAGTCTGAGGTGAAAATGCGAGAGTTGCAATCAACACAATTGTACGAGGGTGCCAGGATGTCTAAACTACGTGCTTGTCTCTCAATCTTGAATCTACAAGTACAGTATGGGTGGTCGGATACAAGTGTCTCGGCCTTAATGAGGTTAGCCCTTGCATTAATTTGATTGACTCATTATTTGGATATTGTTTGTTTTGAGAATCATCATTTGGATAGTGTCTTTGTCATAGGTTGCTCCAAAAGATGTTGCCTGCACCAAATACCATGCCCGCATCAAGAGATGAAGCGAAAAAGATGCTAACAATGGTGGGTATGGATTATGATACCATCCATGCTTGCCGTAATGATTGTATTCTCTTTCCTCGTGAGCATGGAGATTTGGCTAGTTGTCCAAAGTGTGGGGAACAACGATATAGAGATGACTTGCAGGGTGAGAGGATACCGGTAAAGGTCTTAAGACACTTTCCCATCATTGCAAGAATACAACACATGTTTCGATGCAAAACCATAGCGGAGTTGATGACATGGCATGCATCTCATCGGTCCACTGATCACACATTGAGGATTCCCACAGATTGTGCGGCTTGGAAGCACATAGATAATCAGTGGCCGGACTTTGCGAGAGAGCCACGCAACTTACATCTTGGGCTAGCCATGGACGGCGTGAATCCTTTCGGGTTACGCTCGACATCTTGGTCGACATGGCCCATATTCGTGGTGAATTACAATATCCCACCATGGCTAACAATAAAAAAGGGACACCTCATGCTTGCACTACTTGTGCCAGGAAAGTACAAGGCAAGAAACATGGACGTGTACATGGCACCTTTGATAGAGGAGTTACAGATATTATGGAGAGGAGTGCAGGTCTTTGATATTTCCAGAGCTCCTAGGCATACCAATGATATTTCCGTCAGGGGTATCTTGATGTGGACCATGCATGACTACCCAGGATATGGAGAGTGCGCAGGTACGTGGTTATGTCTTTACATGTACAATGAGGGATTATGCTTTTTTTACTCTCTTTTGCACGCATGTCTTGTACTAACATATTCATGCACGCGTGCAGGGCTTGCTACAAGTGGGTACCATGCTTGTCCTGTTTGTGGACCCGCTCTGAAATCGCTTGCACGCTACTCCAAACACATGAGGAAAAATGTTTATGAAGGTCATGCTCGATACCTTCCGCTCGACCATCTCGCACGTGGAGGTCAGCTTGATCCACCACCATCATATTTAAAAGCAAGTGATTGGATTCAAGCTTGGAGGGAGAATGGAGAGGAACCTCCTCCTGGTATGAAGAGGCTATCGATCTTTCACGAGCTTCCTTATTGGGGTCAGTTACAAATCAATCATCTCTTGGATCCCATGCATATCTTTAAGAATGTGGGGGCTACCATTTGGGCACACTTGGTTGGTTCCAAGGACTCGAGAGGAGTGCGAGAAGACTTGCGTGCTATGAATAGGATGTCTCGTTTGTGGCCCCAAGTGCATGCTTCAGGAAAAGTTGTCCTCCCGAAAGCAACGTGGATCCTCTCTACGAGGGAGGAGGCAGCGATCAAGGCAGACATTGCCTCTTTTCAAACACCGACAGGGTACATGCGTTGCTTGAAAGGAGCATTTTCAAAGGACAATAAGCTTAGTGGCCTCAAGTCCCATGATTGGCACAAGGTCTTACAGGTATTCTAAGTAGAATTAGTGTACCGATAATAGTGATGCATTAGCGTAATTATTATTATGTTATATTGTTGACATGATTTCATTGTTGCTTTGATAGTTCATCCTTCCAATTACAATAAAAGGGTGCTTACAAGAAGATGTTAGAAATGCTATATTCAAGATCTGTGGTATTGTGAGGTATGCTTACTATCAATTCGCATTATCTATTTTCTTCATGGACATGTGAAATAGGTGGATATCTCAAATATCTTACATATGCATGGACATGTGAAATAGGTGGATATCTCAAAAAGAGATCTCTATATCGAGCATCGAGAAGGCTAGGGTGGAATCCATCGAAGCCGTATGCTTGCTTGAGAAGCACTTTCCCTCAAGCATTATGACAACTCAAGTCCACTTGCTTGTGCACATAGTTGATGAGGTGGCTATAGCAGGTACCGTTCATAATCGATGGATGTTTTTTCTCGAGCGGTTTATGAAAACTTTAAAGGGGTTTGTAAGACAAAGAGCAAGACCAGAAGCAAGCATGGCAGAGGGATGGCTTGTGCAAGAGTCATTAGTATATATCACAGAGTTTCTTGCATCAACGGATCCTGATATGCCGCAAGCTTGGCACAACAAGGATGATGATCGCATCATTGGCGAGGTCCCCCAAGGAAAAGGGATTGAAAGAAAGATGAGCGAAGAGCAAATGGAGAAATTCAATAAGTTTTGTATCCTCAATAGCCCTGAGATGCAGAAGTGGATTGAGAGATATGAAGTGGCCAAAGCAGAAAGAATAAATGCAAGGACGAGATTCAGAGTAATGTACAGGCGATCACAACCATATCCACGAGATCTGGCTCTTCTCCCTACTCACATGTCACTTGATTGGCTACAACTAGCTATACGTAAAGCCGAACGTGATGGAGAGACAATAAACGAGCGCGAGCGGGAGTTATCATCTGGATGTATGGTGCATGTAAGTTTCTTATCTCTTGATGTAATTAAGTAATTATTTGTGGCAATATATGCTATAAAATAGGTGCATCTTCATTGTTTTAATGATGCTCTTTTACAGTACAAAAAGTACAGTGCATTATGGTCATATGGATGACATTTTCGCATAGAACGCATCGATTCAAAGAGAGTCACGTATGATTGTGGAGTCATGGCTAACTTCACACAAGATAGCCGAGCAAGTGCTTCGGATACCAATCTTCTCTCCTCACAGTTGGATTATTGTGGAACCATACGCGACATCTATGAAATTGATTTCAGACGATTTACTATTTTCATTCTTGATGTAAAATGGTTTAGAACTACTTACAACGGTCCCCATGCAACTGTGAGAAAAGATGGTAGCGGTCTCTTTGCAATAGACTCCACCAAACATTGGACCGATGAAAGTGATACTTTTGTTCTTCCCGAGCACTGTGAGCAGGTGCATACTAATGATTTAATTAGTCGAAGCTTTCGTTTTTTAAGTCCATTGATATATATATAACTGACGACATTTGGCACGTGATTTTTCATCTTCAATATAGGTGGTTTTTCATCCGGATCGTTCTGATCCAAGATGGTGGTACGTGATCCAAGTTGCGCCACGAAGTAAGCAGATTTTTGAAGATCGAGATGTGGATATGGAGATGCCACTACCAAATCCGGATCCAATTGATGAATCTAGCGAAGAAGATGTAGATCACCATATGAGGCAAGAGGAAGATGCGCATAATGACATCGCACGGGAGGAGGATGGAGATCACGACATTGACGAGGAAGACAACAATCGTCAAGATCGATCACCACACTTAAGCTTAATTGAAGAAGATGATCAAATACTTTTAGGTGAACGTACGATGCTAGAGTACGATGATGATATAGGAGATCAACTCGGTATAGAGTTGGAGATAGACTTGCTTGGCGCCTTAGACTTGGCTCAAGATGAAACAGTTGATGTAAATGCTCTTATTTAATTTGATTTTTCTCATCTCCAACTTGGACATGAATATATGAGCTTCAAAGGCTTGATGTACATGCTCTCATTTTTTATTTCTCTATGAGCTCAAACATGTATGAAAATTTAAAAAATTTTGTCATTGGAAGAAAATAAATTTTAAGACTTTAAAAAAAAAAAAAACCTCTCTGTAAAACGTCGCTATAATATAGTCTCAGTGTCGCTATATAGCGACCTTTAAAAGTCGCTATATAGCGACTTTAGTAGAAGTCGCTATATAGCGACCTTTCATAGTCGCTATATAGCGACCATTACTAACGTCGCTATATAGCGACGCTTCTTAAAAGTCGCTATATAGTGACGATTTACGACACCCGATTTTTATACCGACGATTAACGCTAAGCGGGCGCTAATCGTCGGTACGTAAACGTCGCAATAGGATGCGTGTGTAGTAGTGCGTTGGGTACTTATGTCACCGACTTGTTAGCTGGAGATGCGGTTGGTACACCGCCCATGAATAATAGCTGGATGACAGCTATCCTTATCTACACTAGTTCGTAGCTCAGTTAGTATGCCACCTTAGTTAGTTGAGTTTGGTTTGAGACCCACATATAGGGTTCTTCTATTTCTTTGTACTTGAGTTCTTTTGGCTTACACAACTAAGAAGAGGAAAATTGTTTTCAGCCTCCACCTTTGTGTGTATTCCCCCATTTGTGATTGTGAGAAAGCCACAAGTGAGACTCCTTCCCTCTCTCCCACTATCTTCACATGGTATCAGAGCCTTGTTCGTGGTAAGGAGCTCAAGAAAGCAAGCCAAGTTCGTGGTGTCCTGGTAAGAGGACCAGTGTTGCTTTCCTATTTCGAGTTTGGGAGCAAATCTCTGCAGGTAGCACAGCCAGAAGTGCAGGAGTGCACTTTTTCAGATTGAGACGCCCTTCGCGGTGTGGCGAGAGCGCAGTATATGATTTGAGGCTGTTTCGGGGCCCGTTTTGAAGGCGGAAGTTCTTCGCAGGCACTCAGAAAAAGGCCCTGTTTTTTGCTGTGCGACCACTGCGCGGCTAGTTGTTGGTGGAAAGGCGCCGCACAAATTGCATCGTATGCCTGTGTGCAGAGATATTGGGAGTTGCAGATTCATGCCTGTTGCCTGTTGATGCAAAATCGTCACTAGGAAGTGACTGTGTGGTGAAATACCACTTTCGTCAGTTTTGCAGATCTGCCCGTGTGAGGCAAAAAGCTGTGTTTTTTGCAGTGACAGAATATTTTGCAGTGTTCTGTAATGGCATCTGATTCTCTTTCACAGATTGTCACTGAAAAGCTTGACAAGAACAACTTCCAGGCATGGAAGTTTAGAATGACGAATTTCTTGATGGGAAAAGGCTATTAGGAATTCATTACAGGAAATGAAGAAGAACATGTTCTTCCTAATGTTCCCAGTCAACAGGAAATGCAGGCATTCAAAGGATGGCATGAGAGAGCCAGGAAAGTTATGTACTGGCTGTCTATCAGTATTTTGGACTCCATGATTGTGCATATTCAGGATGCAAATACACCAAAGGAGGCATGGGATACTTTGGCAAAAATGTATAGCACAAATACGCAAGCCAGGAAAATGCAACTCAAACAGGAGTTGCACAATGTGCAGAGAGAAAATTTGAGCATAAATGACTACCACATGAAAGTGAAGAAAATTGCAGATGCACTTGCTTCCATTGGGTCGCCAGTGGATGATGACGACTTGGTTTCTGTGACCATGAATGGTCTAGGAAAGGATTATGCACAGTTCCGGACATCCATTGCCGTCCGTGAAAACTTTCCTGATTTTGAGGAGTTGATTGCTCTTCTAATTTCTGAAGAGCAGAGAAATGGGGGTGCATCTTCTTCAGCAGGAACTTCAAAAGAAACTGTCTTCTACTCAAATGCTGGCAGAGGTAGAGGCAGAGGTAGAGGAGGCCATGGTAGAAATCAGAATATGTAGCAAAGGCAAGAAAACCAGTCCTATGCAGGAGGACGTGGTAGCTCTAGAGGCAGGGGGAGCCAAAGAGGCCGTGGTGGATGGCAGAGAAGCCAAAATGCAAACAGCAATGTTGAATGCTACTATTGTGGCAAAATGGGTCATATGGCTAAAGACTGCTACAAAAAGCAGAATGACATTATGAGTGGAAAATTGCAGCAAGGCATTTATGCATCCTCTAGTAGACAGGGCGGCGATGACAGAAATGAGCATTTGTTTATGGTGCAGCATATGACAAATTTTGTAACAAGTGCAGAAGAAAGCAATGATGTGTGGTATGTTGACTCGGGTGCGTCAAACCACATGACAGGTCACGCTGAATGGATGCAGGATGCAAGAAAAATGGAAAAACTAGGATTTGTGGAGACTGGTGATGATACTGCACATCCTATTGTGCAGATTGGCAAAATTCCTTTGTGTATGCAGGATGGGAAAAAGAAATACTTGTCTGATGTATTTCATGTCCCGAACATCACCAAGAACTTGGTTTCTGTTGGTCAGATGGTTGAGCAGGGCTTGCAGGTCAGATTTAATCCTCATGGATGCTTTGTTGAGGATATGAAAAATAATGGTCGCTTGATAGCAAAAGGAAAGAAGAAGGGCAGGATGTTTACATTGGATGCAGACAGGCCTGAATTGAGTGCAGCAATGTTTGCACATGGGACCGGTGTAGTTGCAGATATTGATATCTGGCACAAACGCATTGGTCATGTTAATATACAGCGACATAAATCAATGCAAGCCCAAAATATTGTTGCAGGATTGCCAAAATTCAAGGTTGCAGAAATGCACAAGATTTGTGAAGCCTGTCAATTTGGGAAACAGGCAAGGAAACCTTTTCCTAGGCATGTTCAAGAGAGTAAAAAGCCATTGGAATTAATCCACTCTGATGTGTGGACTACAAAAGCTGCATCTATTGGAGGCTGTCACTATTTTGTCACATTTATTGATGACTTCAGCAGAAAACTGTGGGTGTATTTTATGAAAAAGAAAAGTGAAGTGTTTGGGCACTTCAAAGCTTTCAAAGCTATGGTTGAAAAAGAAACAGGCCTGCAAATAAAATGCCTAAGGCCAGATGGAGGGGGAGAGTACCTCTCAAATGAGTTTGCAAGGTTCTTGCAAGAGCATGGTATAAAGCAGCAATATTCATGCAGTCATCCCCACAGCAAAATGGAATTGCAGAAAGAAAAAACAGGCATATTGGAGAGGTATCTCGGGCTATGCTAAATGAAAAAGATCTACCAGATTATTATTGGGCTGAAGCAGTTGCTACAGCAGTCTATATAATGAACAGGACTCCCACTGCAGCAATACATGGCATGACGCCAGAGGAGATGTATACTGGTAGGAAACCAGATATTTCTCATTTGAAGATTTTTGGTTGCATTGCTTATGTCCATGTGCCAGATGAGTTGAGGTCCAAGTTGGATCCAAAAGCTGAGAAGTGCATCTTTATTGGTTATTCTCTGCAGCAGAAAGGGTACAGATGCTATAACCCTTCTACACGTAAGTTCACAGTGAGCAGAGATGTTGTTTTTGATGAGATGAGCAGCTGGTATAAACCAGTAAATGTGATGATTGATGTAGATGCACAAAATGGTAATGCTGCACAGAATGCTCAGCAGCAATCACAAAATATCAGTGGACCTGGAGTGTCCTCTACCAGTGTTCACATACTTCGCCATGGATAGGCAGATTGAGATCAGGAGAATCCCCTCAAAGCAATGCAGATAGTGGTATGCAGGTATCACGAAAAGGAAAAGAGAAGGTAGATCAGCCCATGTTTGATGTGAATGCAGGTCACTCTTATGTGGATGGTGAATCCAGTGGCTCAGAACAGAGCATTGATGATGAGTTGGGTATTCCTTCTATTGTTACACCTGGAGTAAGGAAGACCAGGGATGTTTTGAGAGCACCTGGAAGTGAGCCTATTTTGCGCAGGTCTACCAGGGTTAGGTATCCTGTGGATAGGCTGAAATATGATGGATTTACAGCCATTCACTATGCCTATATGGTCAAAGTGATACAGGAACCAGAACCCACTTCTTTTGAGCAAGCCATGGGAAATGAAAAATGGGAGAAAGCCATGGATGAAGAAATGGATGCCTTGGATGCTAATGCTACATGGGAATTGGTGCCTTTGCCTAAAGGCAAGAATGCAATTGACTGTAAGTGGGTTTATAAGATCAAGCACAATGCAGATGGTTCTGTGAATAGATACAAGACAAGATTAGTTGTCAAGGGGTATGCACAGACATATGGCATTGATTATGAAGCTCGGGGGGGTCACTCATCATATGTAACCCTATCACGTGAGTTCAACATAAGGATATTTTTTATTTCTAAAATTTACAGAAATAAATATACATAAGGGACTATTTAAAATAGTTTTGGAAAAAATTTACAGATTTGTATAGAAAAGGGGTACATTTTATTAATGAAAAAATTTACAGATAAGGGATTTTAAATATAGGCCTTGAACGCACGTGATATAGAGGGTTTATACATAGTGACCCCCCTGAGTTATGAAGAAACTTTCAGCCCGGTTGCAAGGATGGCAACCGTAAGAGCAGCCATTGCTATGGCTACATCAAAGGGATGGTCTTTACATCAGATGGATGTAAAGAATGCCTTCTTGCATGGTGATTTGCAAGAAGAGGTCTTTATGGAGCAGCCAGCAAGTTATGTTCATGCTACTCATCCTGAGTTTGTTTGCAGGTTGAAGAAAGCCTTGTATGGCTTGAAGCAAGCACCTAGAGCATGGTCTGACAAGATAGGACAGTATCTTGTCACTATTGGCTTTCAGATTTCCAAGGAAGATTTCTCACTCTATGTGAGAAAAACAGAGAAAGGGATTATGCTGCTGGTCATTTATGTTGATGATTTGATCATCACAGGTGATAGTGATGAAGATATCCTTCATGTGAAAATGCTATTGAGGCAGAAGTTTGAGATGAAGGATTTGGGAGAGCTGCGTTATTTCTTGGGCATTGAGGTGATTAGATCACCAAGTGGGATACAGCTCTTACAGAGGCAGTATGGATTGGACATGCTGTCCAAATATGGGATGACAGGCTGTAAGCCTATTTCAGTTCCTTTGGAGCAGAATGTGAAGCTGAGCACAAATGCAGGTGAGCTTCTGGAAGACCCTACTATGTACAGACGTATAGTAGGAAGTTTGATTTACATGACTATTACCAGGCCAGATTTGAGCTATGCTATTGGGTTGGTAAGTCAGTTTATGCAGGCTCCAAGGAAATCACATTTGGATGCGGCTAGACGCATACTCAGGTATGTGAAGTCCACATTGCAGTATGGACTATTTTATGAGGCTGGGGTTCAGATACAGTTGCATGGATACACTGATTCTAATTGGGCTGGTAGTATTTCTGATAGACGATCTACCAGTGGATATGTGTTCTCTTTTGGGAGTGCTGCAGTCACTTGGAGCAGCAAGAAACAGCCTACAGTTGCCTTGTCGAGCACAGAGGCTGAGTACAGGGGTGCAGCAATGGCTGCATGTGAGGTAGCTTGGTTTCATAAGCTACTCTATGATATGCATCAGTCTACAGATGGGCCAGTTGTCATTTATTGTGATAACATGAGCAGTATACACTTGGCAAAGAACCCAGTCTTTCATGTTAGAACAAAGCACATTGAGGTGCATTATCACTATGTGCGGGAGAAGGTTTTACTAGGTCTTATTGATCTAGTTTATGTCAGCACAGAGGATCAGGTAGCTGACATATTCACGAAAGCATTGGGCGCAGAGAAGCTGCGCAAGTTCAGAGACCTGCTTGGTGTGCAGGATTTGGGATTGAGCTCGAGGGGGAGTGTTGAGATATCGAGCTCCACTCGAGATATGCCAGGGTGACCGTTGGGTACTTATGTCACCGACTTGTTAGCTGGAGATGCGGTTGGTACACCGCCCATGAATAATAGCTGGATGACAGCTATCCTTATCTACACTAGTTCGTGGCTCAGTTAGTATGCCACCTTAGTTAGTTGAGTTTGGTTTGAGACCCACATATAGGGTTCTTCTATTTCTTTGTACTTGAGTTCTTTTGGCTTACACAACTAAGAAGAGGAAAACTATTTTCAGCCTCCACCTTTGTGTGTATTCCCCCATTTGTGATTGTGAGAAAGCCGCAAGTGAGACTCCTTCCCTCTCTCCCACTATCTTCACAAGGAGAACCTTGTCGAATTCTGGCCTCTCTCTGTGCTCCTTGGTCAGCAATCCATTCTTTGAGATTGTTAATTCCGAACTCCACGTCTTTGACAATGCCAAGGACATCCATGGGTGGGGAGATGATAAAGAAAGGGAGATGGACTACGATGCAAGAAAGAAGAGAGTGTCTGCGGAAGAACTAGGATAGAAGAATACTTGGTTATCAAGATGGATGAAAGAAGACTCTGAGAGTGTTTGCGGAAGGACTAGGATAGAAGAATACAAGAAGAATACAAGTTAATGAGAGGCACTAGGATGCAAGAAAGAAGAGAGTGTCTGCGGAAGAACTAGGATAGAAGAATACTTGGTTATAAGGATGGATGAAAGAAGACTCTGAGAGTGTTTGCGGAAGGACTAGGAAAGAAGAATACAAGAAGAATACAAGTTAATAAGAAGCACTAGGATGGATGAAAGAAGAGAGTGTTTGTGGAAGAACTAGGATAGAAGAATACTTGGTTATCAGGATGGATGAAAGAAGACTCTGAGAGTGTTTGCGGAAGGACTAGGATAGAAGAATACAAGTTACTCAGAAGGACTAGGATGTAAGAAATAAGAGAGTGTTTGTGGAAGGACTAGGATGGAAGAATACAAGTGCACTAAGGCACGATGTGTTCACTACGATAAGGATAAGGGTTGGAATAAAGTGAGTGGCACGATGTGTTCACTATGATAAGGGTTGGAATAAAGCGAGTGGAGATTGAATGCTCTACTTTAAGAGAGTGGAGATGATAAGGATAAGGGTTGGAATAAAGTGAGAGAAGCATTGCGAATGCTCTACTTTAAGTGAGTGGAGACTGTCCAACTGAATAAAATTCTCATCACACAAGGATTTATTTCCAAATAATCACACATTCATATCATAAAATTGTGTGCATGAAGAAATATATTACAAATATTACATCATCACATATTCATATCAAAATTCTCATCACACAAGGATTTATTTTGAAATAATCACATCATCACACATTCATATCATAAAATTGTGTGCATGAAATAAATATATTACAAATATTACATCATCACATATTCATATCAGAATTCTCATCACACAAGGATTTATTTCCAAATAATCACATCATCACACATTCATATCATAAAATTGTGTGCATAAAGAAATTATATAAATATCATCATTATGCCACTTAAGTAATAAGTCACAAATTGGTGTATAATCAACAAAAACTACAAACACAACATCATACATGCATCACAACTCTTGTGATGCTTCTAGTGGAGACTCTGGCAGCTCTTTGGATGCTTCCAATGGAGGCTATGGTGCTGTAGATGTACACTCGGTCTCTACTTCTTTTGTAGTATGTAGTGCTTTCGGAGTAGACTCAGTATCCTCTTCCTTAAATGCAAGCGGAGGCGGTGGCAACTCTTCTGATGCTTCCAGTGGAGGCTGTGGTGCTGTAGGTGTACATTGGGTCTCTACTTCTTCTGTAGTATGCAGTGCTTTCATAGTAGACTCAGTCTCCTCTTCCTTAAAGGGAAGCTCTGGTATTGCTTCAGTTGCACGTTGTATTCTAATGGCAGCAATTAGGTCTCGAATGATTTCAGCCCTAAACAATTGTATATCCTCCTCTGAATATTTGAGCTCCAAAGAGTCTTCCGATGAGATCTGTGGCTTAAGTGAGAAAATTTCTTTGAAAATCAACATGCAGTTGTAGGCAACTCTCCACCCACAACTATGCCCATCTTCCTGCTCTACTACTAAACGCTTTTGGAAGTCTACCGAGTCTTTGTACTGTCCTGTTTCTCTGATAGCAGATACCAACTTCTCAATCGACCTGCTCATCGTGACATATTAAAAAAACTTAGTGTATCTATCACATAAGGTACATAATATAGAAGTAACAACAGATTAATAGAATACTTACGTTTGCACTGAGCCATGAAAGCCTGCAATCGAGTTAACAAACCAACAATAGTTGTCTTCAAGGTTCCAAACCACCAGACTCCAATGTTCCCTACACGAATAATTAAGAACCATTATTATTTAACACAATGTTGCCAGTATAAGATGAAAATAAAGGTTGCCATGATACTTACATCTCATGATATGCCATAAATAGGACTCGCACGCCATGTAAATGTAAAGGCTGTAATAATTTACAAACATCGACTATTGTCTTTCTGCTATCGCTTAGTATAGGAGAAAGGAGGGAATCCAACATATACGCACGATTTTGTACGACTCTACCAAATCGTGAGATAACTATACTGCACCAACAAATAAATGAATATTAGCTTATTAGATTTAATCAAAATAAATGAATATTAGCTTATTAGCTTATTAGATTAAATCAAAATATTGAATTATCAAGTAGAGAAAAAGTTTGTATCAAACCTGAGAATGGCCATCATAACGTTGTTATTGACCTCATTTGAAGCTCTAGAGAGAATTGAAATCTCTTCTCCCCCAAATTCAAGATACTGATGTCTATGTTGAATCATAACCCTAACATTAAAAGAGCTTCCCAATTCTTTTAATGAAGCCATGTTTGTAGAGTTGAGGTCATCTATCCTCTTTGACTCTTTGATGGCATTCATTTCGCAATCAATGATTGCTCGAATGGTACATGTTATAAATGCATAGAGATGCAAATCCGTATATGTTGATAGTGTGGTGTCATTTTGCATCTCAAAAATTTGACCAAGTACCAAAAAGCAATTGTAGCCCACCCTCCATCCACAATTATAGATGTGGCTATTATCTTGATGTGATACCTGACATGTTATATACTCTATTTGTTGTGCCAAGTCACATTGCCGCATTACTATGTCGATAGCATCTACTAATTTTCGAGCTGATCTGCATATCAAAACATATAACAACAGTGAATATGTGCATTGCATATCAATCTACATGTCAAGAAGTGACAACAAGTGTAGTCTATACTTACTCTAACACATTGCCATGGACGGATGTCATTGAGTTTGCAAAGAAGCACTTCTTCGCAAGGATGTCCACGACTACCAGACTCCAATGTGAGCTGCATTATCAATAAAGAATAATTACTGTGTTTGAGACAATTCTAGCAATGCAATAGAAAAAACAAGTAGGGTTTGATGCTTACTTCTCATAATATGCTGTAAAAATAACTCGTGCGTCATTCATAGGAATGTGCTTCAACCACTTGCAAACATTCTCTATGGTTTCTTCTTTGTTGCTAAGCACTTCCGAAATACGAGGATCGAGCATATATGAAACGCTTTGTATATTTTGCGGAAAATTTGCTATAACATTACTATATAAAAAAAAAAAGTATTAGCTTCTTGGGTTTAATCAAAATAAGCAAAGTATAAAGCCAAGGAAAAGGATGCATCAAACCTGAGGATGGTTGTAATGACTTTGACATTAACCTCATTCTTAGGATTCAAGAGGATTGAAATCTCTTCTTCACCAAATTCAAAAAAATGAGGTTGTTGTCGAATTAACAACATAGCAGTGAATGAACTTCCAATCTACTCCAATAGATTCATATTTTTATGACTCATCTTATTGAGGGAGTAGTCTACATCGTATTCTTCTTCACTTGCTATGTCCTCCACATCCTCCTTCTGCCATAAAAATATAAAAAAGTTATGCGATGTACACATCCCAAATAAAGGCTTAAACAAGCAGATAAGGTTTCATACATGCTTTCATTAGTGTAAGTCTCTCCTCTGCTTGGAGCAAAAATTTAAAAAGGTTTCATACACGCTTTCATTAGAGTGAGTCTCTCCTTCTCTTGGATGAAAAATTTAAAAAGTTATGAGATTTACACATCCCAAATAAAAATAATGGTTTAAATAATCATAGAAGTATAAAGATAGCATGCTTTCATTAGACAAGTTATGAGATTTACACATCCCAAATAAAATTAATGGTTTAAATAATTATAAAAGTATAAAGATAGCATGCTTTCATTAAACTCATTCTCTTCTCCTTTTGGAAGAAAATATAAAAAAGTTATGAGATTTATACATCCCAATTAAAGGCTGGAACAAGTATACAAGTATAAAGATAAGGTTTTATACATGCTGCAATGTAGTCATATGTTCATGTTGTTTCCCAATGGTAGTAATTAGATGCTGAATACTCTCAGCCCGAAATGCTAGCAGATCAGCTTCTGTATATGATTCCATTTTGACTGGTAACTCCAAATCAAAAATCTCTCTAAGAAACAACATGCAGTTGTAGGCGACTCTCCACCCACAGCTGTGTCCATCTTTTTGCTCCACTGGCAGACGTCTTTTGAATTCTACTTGATCTTGTTGCTCCGTGGTTGTTCTGACAGCAGATACTAGCCGATATGCAGCACTGTCTAGCATGACATATGAAATATATTAATATGTCATGATCATAAGATACAAAATAAGAAAGTATCAAAAATATTAAGAGAATAATTACCTTGGGGAGTTGGCATGATAGCCTTCTATTGAATTCACAAACCATAAATGGTTGAGTTCAAGGTCCCAGAAGATCAGACTCCAATGTGAGCTACACGACCAGAATAAAAATGATTATTGTTTTACACAAACTTGCCAAAGAAATAGTAAAAATAAGGTTAGAGTTGATACTTACGCCTCATGATAAGGCATTAAGATGACTCGCACCCCATCTAAATTCAAAGGGCTTAACCAGGTACAAACATCTTCTATAGTCTTTTGAGGAGAGCTAAGAATAGAAGAAAGGAGAGCATCGAGCATGTAGACACGATGCTGCACTGTACTAGGAAGTTGAGAAATAACTACACTGCACCAAGAAATAAACAAACATTAGCTCATAGAATTGATTTGCATTTTGCACTAGGAAACTGATATATAACTAAACTGTGAATAAATAAACAAATGTTAGCTTATTGAAGTAGCAATAAATAAATAAACATTACCTGAGAATGGCCAAGATAACATTGTCATTAACCTCTTTTAAAGGATTGGAGAGGATTGAAACCTCCTCTCTACCAAAGCTTAAAGTCTGAGGTTCTCGTTTCAAAACGATCTTAACTTGAAATGAGCTCTCCATTTTATCTAATGCAGCTAAATTTGATTTTTCAATCAAATTTAGAGGTGGTTGCATTGTTGAAGTAGAAGGGAGTGCCTCCGTATTGACTTCATCCATTTCTTCTCCCTCTATTGCCTGTAAACAAATATGAGAGATTAGATTCATTATCTTTAAATTTAAATCTTATTTAAATATTGTATTTAGTTGAGAAATCTCGGGGGGGTCACTATGTATAAACCCTCTATATCACGTGCGTTCAAGGCCTATATTTAAAGTCCCTTATCTGTAAAAAATTTCATTAATAAAATGTACCCCTTTTCTATACAAATCTGTAAATTTTTTCCAAAACTATTTTAAATAGTCCCTTATGTATATTTATTTCTGTAAATTTTAGAAATAAAAAAAATCCTTCTGTTGAACTCACGTGATAGGGTTACATATGATGAGTGACCCCCCCGAGTGAGAAATAGAGAGTTCATACCGCTAAGTATTGTCGTAGTGGCCTTTTTTCATAACCCTGCGAGCCATAATTATCAAAGAGGGCATCATCATATTTGTCTTCATCCACCAACCTCTCTGTGAATGGGTCATGTAAGTCCATCTTTTCATCATCAACAACTGGGACATTATGATCTTCAAGGTAATCATCCATGTCATCGGTGTCCTTGTGGTCTATCTCTTTTTCATAGCCTGTGGTTAGATCTGCTTGAAGCTGAAAATAGGCCATGAAATGCTTATTTTCAATAATATTGGTGGAGTTGCCTTTTCTTAGGAGATCCTCAAATAAATATCCCATCCTGCACAAGGTGACCTCCCAACCTGCCGGCAGCAAATTCTCCATCATGGTAAGCAAGAGACTCCCACTTTTTGCAGGACTTCCATAGTTGTTTTTTTGATAATGTATGGACCTGGGAATATCTTGCTCTTCTAGCATCAATCTCAGATTATTTGAATTCCCTCTTATGTTCTTTTGTAAAGAGTGATCATGGTTGGGACTCCGCATACACAGAAAGAATGATTCAAGAGTTTGAATCGCTATGCCACATTCTCTCTTGCCTCTCTTTGCTGCATAAACACCACTATAGATCTTCAAATCTGATGAATATGCTCGCTCTAGAGTAACCTGCATGGCTTCTTTGTCTTTTTTATCAATAAATATGACAATGTTACAAAGCGCCACTTTGCTAATGGTGGTATATACTATTCTATCAATGAAGTTATGGATATCATCACTAGAAACTTCATTGATAAAGAATAGTTGTGGCTTATCCCATGCTGACTCATTCTTAAAGAAGTCATCTTCTGAGACTCCCCTGAAGTTGACAAGCTTTCCAGACTCTGCCGTAACCTCTACATTGAATTGAAAGCTTTGGTGCATATCTGTCGGCATTCTTATCTCGCTGATTAATCTTTCCACATATGCAACCACCTGTTGTGGGATCTCTTTTCTCATATAAGAGGTTACTATTTCCGACCCATCTTCATCCTTTTTAATCCACCTGTTTGCCCATAGCTTTACCTTGGGTGTTGACAAAGAAGCTATATGCTTCACCACATTATAGTCAATGTTACAATGAGTAAGTGGAATTTGTTTCTCTGACAGCAAATACTTGATGGCACTATGCACTGCATCACGCCTCACCTGTACATTGATGCATTCTTCCATGCAGTGGTCTTTGTCTTTTTTTCCAAAAAACCATTCTTTCTTTAAAATTTTTTGTGCTGCCATGGATGCATACTTATGAGGTAAGTACTTTACAGGCCTCCACATCCTTGCCGTCAACTCCTTCTTATCCATTACATTTGACTTGCCGGAGATAAACAAAGGAGCTTCATAGGTCAGCTGTCCACGCTCACAAGCAATGCACGTTTCAAGCATCTCATTGAACACTTCAACAGGACGAAATATGATAGAAGTATAGTCGGCATATCTATCCCTCACCACCTTGAGGCTTGTCATACTTTCTTCCCGCTCTTGGGTTCCCCTAGGCACAACTGCACTCAAAGAAGTATAGTTTGTGAGTGTGTCGGTGTCTGCTTTTGTGACCTTTCGCTTCAAATCAGGATTTGGGAAACCAAATGTTGTCCATATCACCCTTGCCTTCTGTAAGACCTCTGATGTTGAGGATATCTTACGCTTTCCATGGACATAATGATTAAGTCTCTCGGACTCAATCAAATACTTAATCTCATGCTTGAATATACAGATCGTTGTAGGATAATAATGGAATGAGCTTATCTTTACAAATTGTTCTGGAGTGAGTCTTTTGCCCTCGTTTGCTTCCCTTGCGATCTGATTACAAGCATAAGCCCAATGTTGACCATCAATGGGCTGGAATCTGCAATGAAGGAGAAATTCCTTCTTGACTTCCTTTAGCATATTCTCTCCTTGTGCCTCTTCGCCTTGTTCATGTGGAATATTTTTTAGAGTGTTTTTAAAGAATTGACTGAAGATCTCCTCGAAATGTGTAGGCCCTGTAAATGTTATTTGATCCAGAAAACTATTTTTGGTTGGACAAAACATTATTGGGCGCAAGACCACATTACTTGCCACGGGTTTCTTACCATCTCTCAAAGCCTCGTATATTTGCATTGCATAGGATATATCAAGGCTTCGGCTATTAGTAAACAGAGCTACAGCTTCCACATCTTTGGCATTCACAAACCACGTCCTTTGACCCCAGATATATCCCACATCATCATCTGTAACTGCTTCATTAAGACGCAGATTAAGATTTTTAATTGATGTGAGTTCATCTTGATCATCTTCAGCCTCGGATTCTGAGTCTTCTTCATCTTTCTCTTTTTTTGACCGTTTTTCATCCACATCTTTCTCTACAGTGGGACGATGTCTTTTCTTACTGCTTGGAACCGTGGCTCTTGCAGTACTAGCCTTTTGCATTTCACGTCGTGGTTTGCTAGCAAGAGCTTCTAGCATAACTGCAGTGGATCGACCCTGATCTTCTTCAATTTTTGCTAATTCCCGTGCACTCAAGGCTTGTTTTTCATCATCCTTAGTTACATCCACCATTTCTGGCTCTAGAAGTTTGCGCTCATGTTCTACAGGTTTGTGACAGTGTGCCTGTTCTTCTTGTCCCTGCATTGAAGTCTGAGCTTTTTGATCTCCTTCATGTGATGATTCTTGCATATGGAGAGCATATTCTACATCCTGAAAGTATTCAAACATTATCTTTGCATGCATCCTTTTTGCCACCACACTAGGAAATTGCTCCCAAGTATATGAAAGAGTCTCCAATGCCCTTTGCAGCTCTGGAAACTTTGATGGATGAGGAGGAGGCATCACAAAGGTCTTTGCGTCTCTCCTTGACACAATAAAATGCATACCGCTGTGTGAAGATTTTTGAAAACCCCAAACTCGTCTGAACATATGTACATGTGTGATGTTCAACCTGTGTGTGTGCTTGCTGGCGTTCAATCAGATTTTGTGTGAGCAACTTTCGAGCACTTCATGGTATCCACCAGGGACGGGATGGTGTTCATCATATGTGGATGGTCAGTGGGCAATCAAATGCTAAACGACTGGTGGCATGCAACTGTGTGCACATAGTCAATGAATATGTGCTTAAGTGCCTTGGTGTGTGACTTGGGGGAAATGTCTTGAGAGTGGTAAAATGTCACTGATGAGGTGGCAAATAAAGCTAAGGTGGCCAAATTGATTTGGAAAGGAGCATGCATGCACGTGGCTACGTGATGAAGGAAGCTTCTGGTCATGAGCTCGCGAGGATGGCAACGATGAAGAGGGACGAGGATTCGACAGAGGAGGTGTGTGGGCGGAGAGCTTCTGAAAAGGGGATTGCGCTGTGAGCAGGAGGAGCTCCTCTGGAGAGAGAGAGCTTGGAAAGCTGGGGGAATATCGCGATGCGGGTGCTCTATGAGCTGTAGAGAAGCTATGAGCATATATCGTAGTGAAGAGGAGGTCGTCTTCTCTCACTGGAACGTTTTTGAAAGGGCGAAGCATCTCAACTATGCCGAGAAGATACGTGAGTTCTAGAGCAAGGGAGAGTGGCTGCAGTGAGGACGCGATTACAGACTGCAGGGTCTAAAGAGAGGTGTCGCTACTGCAGGCTTGGAGGTCTTTCAGAGGGGCGGTTCTCTGGAAAAAGCTTGGTAGGAGAGGCACAACGGGAGGACTGTAAGGGAGGTCCAGGACTGCGCAGAAATATACGATGGTTGGAATGATGAGGACGACGGTGTGCTCGGTGGAGCAGGAGAGGCTTCTGGATGAAAGACAGCGGGAGGAACTCAGAAGCACGAAGAGAAGGAGCTGCTGTTTGGGTGAAGGATTCGTGACAAGAGGGGATCTTTGAGGAGCGGAGGAGATCGTGGGCTGGAGTGCAGTGAAGGAGTGTGGGCTAGGAGGACCTGAGACGACGGAGGTCGTTTGTTCTGCAAGCTGGGAGATCTTGAGACGGGGATAGTGTCTTTGAGGAGGGACTCTTTTTGATAGAGCGAGGAAGCTTTTGGAGTGGCGACGCAATACAGAAAGAAGAGCTTGCGGGAAGGCCAACACTGAAAGAAGGAGATAACGAGACTTCACAGGGGGCTGTTGCCTTGGGTGGCATAGGTGAGGAGATGGGCTGGCTATGCATCGAGTGAGCACACGATTGCTCGGAGACTAAAGGCAGAAAGTCGTTTGGCTAAGCGGGTGTTTTATGGGCAGAATACCTCGGGTGCCAAAGAGTATGCTCCGAGAACAGTAGGAGAAGCTGCAGCCGGTGTAAGGAGCTTCTGGGGTGATGACAGAGGGTGCTGAACGAGAGCACAGGCTGGACAAACATGTATAGAAGCTGGAGTACCTTGATCTAAGAAAGCATGAGGTACAACAAGAATGTGGTTGGGCTTGCATGAGATGAAAGAGGCCGAAGTCCTTGCTTGAGGTGTCTTTTGGGTGGGATTGTATGTGGGAGACTATGAGCTATTGCTTAGTAAAATGGCATGCGGCATCCTTTCTGGTAGTTGATGTTGATCTCGGGAAGACATGATAGAATTTCTGACTGTGGCCATTTTGTGAGCTGATGTCTTGAAAAGTCAAGAAAATAGTCTTCATGTGCATTGTAGGTTGGATGCATTTGAAGCTGAATGCTTTCAGAGTTATTGAAGGAAGGAATCCGCTTGTGATGGGCTGTGTGGTCCACTGGGTTTTTGTTTGAGGTTGTCTGGTTCTGGAGAAAATGTAACCAGAGTGTGAGTTGTCTCAGGAGGTCTATAGAGAAAAGAATGTTGAATGGATGCCTTTTGCCTTGTGATTGCGTTGTTCGGGTGTTTTAAACGTGGATGAGGGTGGCTGTGAAGGTGGGTTAGGCTCTACTGCTTTTGTCCATCCACGTTTTGGTGCCTCCACGGAGGCAGTTCACTTCAGTTTACAAGATTGGAGGAGCAGGTGTTCTGAGACGTGTTGCAAGCAATGGGGAGAAATCCACACATGAGAGTGATACAGTGTGAGTGGTGTGGAAAATGTGGTCACAGGAGGGACAGATGTATTGAGGTCCAGCTACGTGTGATCCGACTCCGAGCTAGAGTGCAGAGAGCTTTGAAAGTGCTTGCCCGTAGGAAAAAAAATGCTCTTCAGATGTAGAGTGAGCTTCTTCAGTAGTGTATTTGTTTTGTTGCCTTCGAGTTTTGTTGTGGTTGAGAAAGCCAGGGTGTGTGACAGTTGAAAGATTGTGAGGATGGCAGAGGACTTTCCAGAGTTTTGGGGGATGCCATATGAGAATGCAGTGAGATTCTTGGAAAAAATGGAATTTACAGCACTGATGAAGGATAGGGCAACCCCTGAGATTTTGTTTCAGATCTTGAATTATTGTTTGCAGGGAGATGCAAAAGCATGGTTGCAGACTCAAGTGGCTGCCTTCAAGACTGTTCATCCTCAGCAGCAAAATCCGGAGTATACAGTGGTGAGAGCAGCTTTTCTTGCACGGTTTGCACAATTCAGGAGCCCTAATGAAGTATGGAAGGAGTTGTGCAAAATTCAGCAAAAGGATAGCCAGGATGTGGATCAGTATCTGCTGATAGAGTTTGGTAGACTGTGGAGTCTATGGTGTGAGGCTTTAATTCCTGAAGTACCCCCGCAAATGATAAAGAGAGACCGGTTTGTGGCTGGTCTGGAGCCTTCACTCCGTCTGAAGGTGGAGATGAAGAATATTGATAGTTTTGAGGATGCAGTCAGAGTGGCTAGAGAGAAAGAATGGAAGGTCAAGAGATTGAAGCAGCTTGGTATGCAAGAGGAGCCTAAAAACCTGGTCAGTAGGCCAGAAATGATCAAGGCATATGCAGAGAGAGAGCCGGTGTCTATTTCTATGCAGGATGATTCCCTAAAAAAGGATTTGCATGAAGCTGTGCAGCTGATGAAAACACTCAGCCTAAATTGGATGGAGATTGCAGGAAGAAGCAGAGGTCAAAATAACAGGAGAGAGGCTATGGATGGAGGAGAAGGAAGTTCAGCTGATGCAAGGAGAGTACCAGATTATGTGATGAGTTGTAGGCTGGAATTGGAAGAGGAACTTGAGGAGACAGTCACAGATGAAGAGAGAGATTTTTTGAGTGAGACAGAAGAAGAGAGCATCTCATCAGAGGAAGAGAGTCAGTTGTCTTCACTGTTGAAGGAACCGGATGCATATAGAGTTGATGATGAAAGGGAGCTGGAAATCATTACACTTATGAGTGGAGGCTTGTCAGTTGCTATGGAGGAGGGTGTTGCTCAGCTAGGTCTGTGCGAGGTGGTAGAAGAGAGCCCAAGAGAAGGGGTTGCTACCATAGATGGCAGAAATGTTGAGAGCCCATTAAAGGCAGCTAAGGATAAGTCTGTGTGTGTAGATGATGATCATGCTCCAGTGTCGTGTGGTGATGATGTGCATATGATGGCTGAATGCA
The DNA here is from genome assembly GCF_047967505.1 of Dipteris shenzhenensis. Lineage (NCBI taxonomy): Eukaryota > Viridiplantae > Streptophyta > Polypodiopsida > Gleicheniales > Dipteridaceae > Dipteris > Dipteris shenzhenensis. The sequence continues at coordinate 3,244,184 of NC_141617.1, read as the reverse complement.
ATCAGTTTGTGGTTGACACTGTGATTGTGCATACCGAAGAAGATGAGATTTCAGGTTCAGCAAATGAGGAAGAGAAGTGTGAAATTAGTAGTGAAGATGAGAGCTCAATCATGTGTGACGGAGATGAAGCTGATGTGGCTATTACTGATAAAGTAAAAGACCTACAGACAGCAAGTGTTGATTGTGTGCATGCAAATTGTGATGAGTATGATGAGGTTAAGATTCAGTGTTTACAAGATGATGGTGATTCAGAGGATGAGATGGATTGTGTTCTTGATGATGCACTGAATGATATGTTAGCATTGATCTCTTCAAAAGAGAATGAAAACACCAGTATGCATGTTGAGCTAGATGGCAGTGATAGTGTGATTGATGATCAGCTGGGTGCTTTGCTTGATGATACCCTTGTGGATTTTGCATGTGTGGTTGCTGATGATAAGATGTGTGTTTCTTATCATGCCCAAGAGAATGAGTCAGATGTTAGTGAGGACAGAATGCCTGTAAGATCTGTGTGTGAGGTTGTGACCTCAAAAGATGTGGCTGATGTGAAGCTGAGAAAGACTCATGATACAAGTGTGATGGCTAATAGCCAGTGGAGTGGTGTAATATCTTGGCAGGATAAGATATGGGATCCTGGAGGCTTAGAGAGGAAGTGGATACATGGAAGGAGCTGGTGGCTACATCAAATTGGTGTGTTGTTGATTCCATTTGATCCAGGAGGATGGTGGATTATGCATATCTGGCAGTGGAGGGTTCAAAGTTATCCTTTTGATCCGGGAGGAGAAAAGCAGAGGCATAGAGCACAAGCTTGCTTTGTTTTTGATCCAAGTGGTTTGCTAATGTTTTTCTTTAGCTGCTGGACATGAATGTCACAGCAGAAGAGTAGGGGTTGCTAAAGGTGTGTGAAGATTTTTGAAAACCCCAAACTCGTCTGAACATATGTACATGTGTGATGTTCAACCTGTGTGTGTGCTTGCTGGCGTTCAATCAGATTTTGTGTGAGCAACTTTCGAGCACTTCATGGTATCCACCAGGGACGGGATGGTGTTCATCATATGTGGATGGTCAGTGGGCAATCAAATGCTAAACGACTGGTGGCATGCAACTGTGTGCACATAGTCAATGAATATGTGCTTAAGTGCCTTGGTGTGTGACTTGGGGGAAATGTCTTGAGAGTGGTAAAATGTCACTGATGAGGTGGCAAATAAAGCTAAGGTGGCCAAATTGATTTGGAAAGGAGCATGCATGCACGTGGCTACGTGATGAAGGAAGCTTCTGGTCATGAGCTCGCGAGGATGGCAACGATGAAGAGGGACGAGGATTCGACAGAGGAGGTGTGTGGGCGGAGAGCTTCTGAAAAGGGGATTGCGCTGTGAGCAGGAGGAGCTCCTCTGGAGAGAGAGAGCTTGGAAAGCTAGGGGAATATCGCGATGCGGGTGCTCTATGAGCTGTAGAGAAGCTATGAGCATATATCGTAGTGAAGAGGAGGTCGTCTTCTCTCACTGGAACGTTTTTGAAAGGGCGAAGCATCTCAACTATGCCGAGAAGATACGTGAGTTCTAGAGCAAGGGAGAGTGGCTGCAGTGAGGACGCGATTACAGACTGCAGGGTCTAAAGAGAGGTGTCGCTACTGCAGGCTTGGAGGTCTTTCAGAGGGGCGGTTCTCTGGAAAAAGCTTGGTAGGAGAGGCACAACGGGAGGACTGTAAGGGAGGTCCAGGACTGCGCAGAAATATACGATGGTTGGAATGATGAGGACGACGGTGTGCTCGGTGGAGCAGGAGAGGCTTCTGGATGAAAGACAGTGGGAGGAACTCAGAAGCACGAAGAGAAGGAGCTGCTGTTTGGGTGAAGGATTCGTGACAAGAGGGGATCTTTGAGGAGCGGAGGAGATCGTGGGCTGGAGTGCAGTGAAGGAGTGTGGGCTAGGAGGACCTGAGACGACGGAGGTCGTTTGTTCTGCAAGCTGGGAGATCTTGAGACGGGGATAGTGTCTTTGAGGAGGGACTCTTTTTGATAGAGCGAGGAAGCTTTTGGAGTGGCGACGCAATACAGAAAGAAGAGCTTGCGGGAAGGCCAACACTGAAAGAAGGAGATAACGAGACTTCACAGGGGGCTGTTGCCTTGGGTGGCATAGGTGAGGAGATGGGCTGGCTATGCATCGAGTGAGCACACGATTGCTCGGAGACTAAAGGCAGAAAGTCGTTTGGCTAAGCGGGTGTTTTATGGGCAGAATACCTCGGGTGCCAAAGAGTATGCTCCGAGAACAGTAGGAGAAGCTGCAGCCGGTGTAAGGAGCTTCTGGGGTGATGACAGAGGGTGCTGAACGAGAGCACAGGCTGGACAAACATGTATAGAAGCTGGAGTACCTTGATCTAAGAAAGCATGAGGTACAACAAGAATGTGGTTGGGCTTGCATGAGATGAAAGAGGCCGAAGTCCTTGCTTGAGGTGTCTTTTGGGTGGGATTGTATGTGGGAGACTATGAGCTATTGCTTAGTAAAATGGCATGCGGCATCCTTTCTGGTAGTTGATGTTGATCTCGGGAAGACATGATAGAATTTCTGACCGTGGCCATTTTGTGAGCTGATGTCTTGAAAAGTCAAGAAAATAGTCTTCATGTGCATTGTAGGTTGGATGCATTTGAAGCTGAATGCTTTCAGAGTTATTGAAGGAAGGAATCCGCTTGTGATGGGCTGTGTGGTCCACTGGGTTTTTGTTTGAGGTTGTCTGGTTCTGGAGAAAATGTAACCAGAGTGTGAGTTGTCTCAGGAGGTCTATAGAGAAAAGAATGTTGAATGGATGCCTTTTGCCTTGTGATTGCGTTGTTCGGGTGTTTTAAACGTGGATGAGGGTGGCTGTGAAGGTGGGTTAGGCTCTACTGCTTTTGTCCATCCACCGCCAACTTCAGGATCTAAACTCTTTGTTAAAATATCCACAAAGGTGTCTTTTCCCTGAATTATTATGCCTACTACAAGGCTTGAAGTCATATCTTTTTTGAAGAAAGTAGCATCCCATGGATCTTCAACACCATTGAACTCCCTTTTTGACATAAGTAGAAAGAGTCTCTTTTCCTTTTGATGAAGAAACCAAGCTCTTCTACCCATGTGATATTGAGTCCACCTACCAAAGCCATTGGGGCTATATTCCTTTCCTTTGAAATTCAAAGTGACATCAGAAACCCATTCTCTGATCTCAGAGTCATCTAGCATAGCCATCACATTAGCTGATTGCTCCATAATCCTACAAGAAAAGATAATGAAGAATTTAGATACATACAAGTAAAGTACAATATACAACCCTTGATACAATAAATGTGGAAAATAGCCCAAAAGGCTTTACAAGGCTTCATATGGCAATAAATGTGGGAAATAGCCTAAAAGGCTTTTCAAGGCTTAAATATTTGTACAAATGTAAAAGAATTAGCCAATAAAGCTTTACAAGTAATATAAAATGTCGTCTAGTGATAAAGCTTCAATCTTCGTGAAGATTCATGTAATCTGTCCATCCATTGATATCTGAGCACTGATACCCAACTGGTGCAATCTATCCACTAAAAACTGTTCCACTAATATCCACTTATGCAGCCCACATGATATCCACTTATGCATCCCACTGATACTCGTTAATTAGTGAATGGTCGGGATGGTCGGGTTTATTACAAGGCGCTTCATATGACAATAAATGTAAAAAATAGCATAAAAGGCTTTACAAGGATTTTTATGACAATAAATGAGCTTAAATATTTATACAAATGCAATAAAAATAACCAATAATCATCAAGCTCCAATATGTCCCATGACATGTAATCTGTCCACTGATATCTGCTCATGCAATCTGTCCACTGATATCTGCTCATGCAATCTGTCCACTGATATCTGCTCATGCAATCTGCCCACTGATAACTTCTTGGTAAATGGTAAAAGGTCTTATTTAATAGCATGTTATGAGTGTTAAACCGCATGTGAGCAAAGGGACTGACAACGATTAGGAACTAGTTAGAAAAATTTGAGCATGGCTTCGATTGGCAACTTGGAGAATTGTCTCTCCTCTAAGGCAATCTAATCTATGCTAAACTATGCTAAACCAACTGTCGAAGCGAAGAAAAGCAATAAATAATTTCTTTTTCTGTGTTCATTTTAATGTGCTGGGGTTTAAGAGGCTTAAATATGCAAAAGAAGGGGTTGTGATGTAGAGGCTAAACCTGCATGTGATATAAATAAAGAACAAGTATCTAAAGAAAAGTTAACATTTTTCAATTTAAAAGATGAATATATATAAAAACATTATCTCACCTTCAAAACAAACCATAAATTCACTCTTTTATAATTTTTTAAAAGTATAATATAAAATATGTAAATATATAAAACTCTCTTTACTTTCTCTCTCTCTCTCTCTCTCTCTCTCTACTCCTAAATCTCTTTGTAGCCATAGTCAAGACACCTCATTCTCTCTCTTAATCTCTCTCTCTCTCTCTCTATAACTCTTAAGTATTTTTCATTCCTCTCTCTCTCTCCCTCTCTCTCCCTCTCTCTCTTTCTCTCTCCCTCTCTCTCTTTCTCTCTCTCTCCCTCTCTCTCCCTACTCTCTCCCTCCCTCAAGCAGCCACGGTCCCCAAGAGAAGCCATGGTCCCCAAGAGACCCGCTTCTCTCTCTTAATCTCTCTCCCTCTCTCTCCTCTCTCTTTCTTTCCCTCCCTACTCTTCTCTCTCATTTAAAAATATAATATAAAAGATGTAAATATATAAAACTCTCTTTACTTTCTCTCTCTCTCTCTCTCTCCTCCTAAATCTCCTTGTAGCCATAGTCAAGACACCTCATTCTCTCTCTTAATCTCTCTCTCTCTCTCTTTGACAACTCTTAAGTATTTTTCTCTCTATCCTCATCCCACTTATTCTCTCTCTCCCTCTCCCTCCCTCTAGCACAGAAGTTTCATTCCTCTCTCTCTCTCTCTCTCTCTCTCTCTCTCCCTCTCTCTCTCTCTCTCTCTCTCTCTCTCTCCCTCTCTCTCCCTAAGTCTCCCTCTTCTCTTCTCTCTCTCTCTCTCTTTTCCTCTCTCCTCTCGCCACGTTTCATTCCCATAAACATCTCTCTCTCTCTCTCCCTCTCTCTCTTTCTCTCTCTCGCTCTCTCTCTTTCTCTCTCCCTCTCTCTCCCTACTGAGAGACCCGCTTCTCTCTCTTAATCTCTCTCCCCCTCTCTCCTCTCTCTTTACCCGCTTCTCTCTCTTAATCTCTCTCCGCCTCTCTCCTCTCTCTTTCTTTCCCTCCCTACTCTTCTCTCTCATTTAAGGAGCCCCTCTTCTCTGTGTGAATCTCTCTCTCTCTCTCTCCCTCTCTCCCTCTCCTCTCTCATTTAAGGAGCCCCTCTTCTCTCTCTTAATTTCTCTCTTTCCCTCCCTCCCTATTCTCCCATTTCTCAAATTTACAAACTCAAATATAAATAAAAAACTAATTAAAATAGAACTCAAAAACTCAAATAAGAAACTAATTTAAAAAGAATTGTAATGCCTTCTAAAAGACCACCCTCCTCAAAAACTTTAAGAATAAACTAATTGAAAAAGAATTATAAGTAAAGAAAAAGAATTACAATACGAATTTTAAGAAATAGAACTCAAAAACCTTAACAAGAAACTAATTGAAAAGAATTGTAAGTAAAGAAATAGAATTACAAGACGAATAAAAAAGAATGCAAGTACCTGGAAAAAGTGGAAAAAGTAAGGCTCGGCTTATCCTTTCTCTTCCGCTCTTGGTTGCTTCAATGAAATGAGGAGAGAGTTAAAACTAGTCCACTCCTACGCATAAATTTGAATTTTCAAAAAAGAGAGGAAAATTTGAATTCATTATAAATTTGAATTCAATTGTGTTCAACATTCTTCTTATACTTTCTTCTCATACGTTCCTTTTGAATTCAAATTTATGTTCAACATTCTTCTTGATACTTTCTTCAACATTCTTCTCGATTCTCGTAAGTCCTTTTCATTCTCGTAACTCCTTTTCATGTAAGTCCTTTTCATTCTCGTAAGTCCTTTTCATTCTTCTCGTAAGTCCTTTTCATTCTTCTCATAAGTCAAATCTTATTTTTCCTTCTTGCTCGTGATAGTAAGTCAAATCCTCCTCTCCCATCTCTCTCCTTCTGCTCCCTCCTCTCCTCTCCCTCTCTCTCTCTCCTCTCTCTCCTTCCTCTCCTCTCCTTCCCTCCATCCATCCCTCGACCCAATCCTCTCCTCCAACCTCCTTCCCTCCCCTCCCTCTGCCGCCAAAACTCCTCCCTCGACCCCTCCCTTCCCATCGCCCCCCCTCCCCCTCCCCCTCCCCCCTCCCCCCTCCCCTCCCGCTACCCTTCCCCCTCTCCCGTCGCCTAACCTCTTCCTCCCCTACCCCTTTTTCCCCCTACCCCCTTTTAACCTTCCCCCCTTTTTCCCACCCCCCTTGGCGACCCCCCCAACCCTTCCACCCTCTTCCCCACTCTCCATTTGGCCCCCTCTCAACCCTCCCTCCCTCCTTGGTGACACCCCCCTCCTCTCACCCAGCCCCCCCTCCGCAACCCCTCCGTGGGGCTGGCGGCCGCGGCCGCCAGCCCCCCCCCTCCTCTCACCCAGCCCCCCCCTCTTCACCCTCCCCCCCCCCTTCGCAACCCACCCATCCCCCCCCCCTTCACCCTCCCTGGCTGGCGGTCACGGTCGCCAGCCCCCCCCCTCCTCTCACCCAGCCCCCCCCTCTCCTCTCACCCAGCCCCTTTGCAACCCACCTAGCCCCCTCTCCTCTCTCCCTGGGCTGGCGGCCGCGGCCGCCAGCCCCCCCCCTCCTCTCACCCAGCCCCCCCGTCTTCACCCTCCCCCCCCCTTCGCAACCCACCCATCCCCCCCCTTCACCCTCCCTGGCTGGCGGCCGCGGCCGCCAGCCCCCCCCCTCCTCTCACCCCCCCCTCCTCTCACCCAGCCCCCCCCTCTTCACCCTCCCGCGCCCCCTTCGCAACCCACCCATCCCCCCCCCCTTCACCCTCCCTGGCTGGTGGCCGCGGCCGCCAGCCCCCCCCCCTCCTCTCACCCAGCCCCCCCCTCTTCACCCTCCCCCCCCCCCTTCGCAACCCACCCATCCCCCCCCCTTCACCCTCCCTGGCTGGCGGCCGCGGCCGCCAGCCCCCCCCCCTCCTCTCACCCAGCCCCCCCCTCTCCTCTCACCCAGCCCCTTCGCAACCCACCCAGCCCCATCTCCTCTCTCCCTGGGCTGGCGGCCGCGGTCGCCAACCCCCCCCCTCCTCTCACCCAGCCCCCCCCTCTTCACCCTCCCGCCCCCCCTTCGCAACCCACCCATCCCCCCCCTTCACCCTCCCTGGCCGGCGGCCGCGGCCGCCAGCCCCCCCCCTCCTCTCACCCAGCCCCCCCCTCTTCACCCTCCCCCCCCCCCTTCGCAACCCACCCATCCCCCCCCCTTCACCCTCCGTGGCTGGCGGCTGCGGCCGCCAGCCCCCCCCCCTCCTCTCACCCTAGCCCCCCCCCTCTCCTCTCACCCAGCCCCTTCGCAACCCCCTCTCCTCTCTCCCTGGGCTGGCGGCCGCGGCCGCCAGCCCCCCCCCCCTCCTCTCACCCAGCCCCCCCCTCTTCACCCTCCCCCCCCCCTTCGCAACCCACCCATCCCCCCCCCTTCACCCTCCCTGGCTGGCGGCCGCGGCCGCCATCCCCCCCCCCTCCTCTCACCCAGCCCCCCCCTCTTCACCCTCCCCCCTCCCCTTCGCAACCCCTCCCCCTCCCTGGGCTGGCGGCCCCCCCTCTTCACCCTCCCCCCCCTCCCCCCCTCAGCCGCGCCCCCCCCCCTCCCCCTCTCAGCCGCTCCCCCCTCCTCTCAGCCGCTCCCCCACCTCTTCACCCTCACCCCCTCCCCCCCTCAGCCGCTCCCCCACCCTCCCGGGCTGGCGGCCGCGGCCGCCAGCCCCCCCTCTTCACCCTCCCCCCCCTCCCCCCCTCAGCCGCGCCCCCCTCCCTCCCCCTCTCATCCGCTCCCCCCTCCTCTCAGCCGCCCTCCCCACCCCCCTCTCAGCCGCGCCCCCCCCTCCCCCTCTCAGCCGTTCCCCCCTCCTCTCAGCCGCCCTCCCCACCCCCTCTCAGCCGCCAGTCCCCACCCGCTTCCCTCCCACCCGCCGCGCCAGCCTCCCCTCCCACCCCCTTCCCTCCCACCCACCTCCCTCTTCGCCCCTTCTTCCCCTCCCTTCCTCCTCCCTCCCCTCCCACCCTCTTCCTCCCCTCCCTTCCTCCTCCCTCTAGTTTCTCTCTCTTCAAATTTTAAAAAAGAAACTAGAAAAAAAAGTTTGCAAGTACCTGGAAACAGTTTGTAAGTTTGCTCTTTCTTGCTTTCTTGCTCTTCCTTCCTTGCTCTCTTGATCGTCCTTGCTTTCTTGCTTGAATGAAATGAGGGGAGAATAAATGAATGAAGGAAGACTATATATAAGAAAAATTAGGTTTTCCTCCTCCTCTCCTATTGGCTTTCCATTCCTCCCCTCTCTCCTATTGGCTTTTCATTTATCTCCTCTCCCATTGGCTCCCATTACTCCCCCTCTCCTATTGAACCCCCATCCCTCATCCATTAGCCCTCCTCCCATCCATCCATTTCTTCTTCCTCCCCATTGCCACCACTCCCATCCCACATTTCCACCACGTCCCATACTCCTCCCATTTTCCAAAATCCCATATTTCCCCATCTCACCCTCCTCTTTTTCATCCCCTATTAACTTCCTCACTCATTTCACTCCCTTATTAGCCTACTCCCCTATTACCTTCCCCTCTCCCATTCCATTCTTCCCTCCCCACTCTCACTTCCACTTCCCATTACTCACTTGCCATTTAAAAACTATTAATATATTATTATACTATTTTTTATACTTATTATCATACACCCTTATTACTTCCCTATCCTATTCCACTCCTCCCTCCTCATTCCCACTTCCACTTCCCATTACTCACTTGCTATACACATTTGCAAACTATTAATATATTATTACATGATTTTTTATACTATTTGTAAACTTACATATGGGCAAAATCACAGGTGTCAAAGCGATCCTATTGTGGTCATACAACAACTGTGCTTTTATTCAAGGGCATATTTATCCTCATCAACAAGCTTATTTACTCAAGGTATGAAGTGCATAATTTGTGCACTAGGTGTTTACTTTGTGCCAAAATTGTTTGCCACACACACACACACATATACATATACCGAGAATTTTCTAATATTATCGCATCTACATTTCTCCAATGGGCACAAAACTTTGTACACTCCTCAACCTAGGTCTTATTGACTTGCATACAAAGTGGTGCACCCATCTCATAAGTACTTGTTTGGATAACACACCTCCTATGTATTTTATGACGATTGTGCATAACACTAGCAACAAAATGGTGTATCATGTGAGACAGACTATGCAAAGCATATCCAATGGACACAAGACTTTACACGTTCCTCAACCTAGGTAGTATTGACTTGTGTGCAAAGTGGCATCCCCATCCGATAAGTACTTGTTTGAAAAATACACCTACGATCGTGTTTTTTGACGATTGTGCATGACACTAAGGCAACAATGGTGTTTTATGCTTGATCGACAATGCAAAGCATATCCGATGGGAACAATACTTTGCACACACCTTCAACTAGGTAGAATTGACTTACATGCAAAGTGGCATGCCCATCCCATAAGTGCTTGATCCTATAACATACCTAGAAACGTGTTTTTTGACGGATGTGCATGACACTAGAGTAAAAATAGTATTTAATGCTCGATCGACCATGCAAAGGATATCCGATGGGCACAAAACTTTTCGTACACCTCAACCTAGGTGGTATTGAAATGTTCTCAATGAGGCACACCCATCCGATAACTACTTGGTCAGATAACACATCTAATGGCGTGTTTTTTTGCGAATGTGCATGTCATTAGGAAAAAAATGATATATAATGCGTGATCGACCATGCAAATCATATCCGATGGTGACAATACTTTGCAGGCACCTCAACGTAGTTAAAACGGACTTGCGTGCAAAGTGGAGCCCCCATATGATAAATATTTATTTGAATAACACACCTATGGCCGTGTTTTTATATGGTTGTGCATGACACTAAGGCAAAAACAGTGTGTTATGCTTGATCGACAATGCAAAGCATATCCGATGGGCACGATACTTTGCACACACCTTCAACTAGGTGGAATTGACTTACATGCAAAGTGGCACGCCCATCGCATAAGTGCTTGATCAGATAACACACCTAGCAGTGTGTTTTTTTACGAATGTGCATGGCACTAAGGCAAAAATGGAATTTAATGCTCGATCGACCATGCAAAGCATATCCGATGGGCACGATACTTTGTACACACCTTCAACTAGGTGGAATTGACTTACATGCAAAGTGGCATTCCCATCGCATAAGTGCTTGATCGGATAACACACCTAGCAGCGTGTTTTTTTACGGATGTGCATGGCACTAAGGCAAAAATGGTATTTAATGCTCGATCGACCATGCAAAGCATATCCGATGGGCATAATACTTTTCCTATACCTCAACCTAGTTGTTATTAAAATGTTGTCAAAGAGGCACATCCATCCGATAAGTACTTGGTCAGATAACATACCCAAGGGCGTGTTTTTTTGCGGATGTGCATACCACTAGGGAAAAAACGGTGTATAATGCGTGATCGACCATGCAAATCATATCCGATGGTGACAATACTTTGCATGCACCTCAATGTAGTTAAAACGGACTTGCGTGCAAAGTGGAGCCCCCATCTGATAAGTACTTATTTGAATAACACACCTATGGCCGTGTTTTTATATGGTTGTGCATGACACTAAGGCAAAAACGGTGTGTTATGCTTGATCAACCATGCAAATCATATCCGAAGGTGACAATACTTTGCACACACCTAAATTTAGTTGAAACGGACTTGCGTGCAAACTAGAGCCCCCATCCGATAAGTACTAGTTTGAATAACACATCTAGGACTGCGTTTTTTTACGAATGTGCATGACACTAAGATAAACTTACATGCAAAGTGGCATTCCCATCGCATAAGTGCTTGATCGGATAACACACCTAGGAGCGTGTTTTTTTATGGATGTGCATGGCACTAAGGCAAAAATGGTATTTACTGCTCGATCGACCATGCAAAGCATATCCGATGGGCATAATACTTTTCTCATACCTCAACCTAGGTGGTATTAAAATTTTGTCAAAGAGGCACACCCATCCGATAAGTACTTGGTCAGATAACATACCTAAGGGCGTGTTTTTTTGCGGATGTGCATACCACTAGGAAAAAAACGGTGTATAATGCGTGATCAACCATGCAAATCATATCCGATGGTGACAATACTTTGCACACACCTCAACCTAGTGGAAACGGACTTGCGTGCAAATTGGAGCCCTTATCCGACAAGTACTAGTTTGAATAATACACCTAGGACCGTGTTTTTTCATGGTTGTGCATGACACCAAGGCAAAAATGGTGTTTTATGCTTAATCGACAATGCAAAGCATATCCGATGGGCACAATACTTTGCACACACCTTCAACTAGGTGGAATCGACTTACATGCAAAGTGGCACGCCCATCCCATAAGTTCTTGATCGGATAACATACCTAGAAGCGTGTTTTTTGACGGATGTGCATGACACTAGAGTAAAAATAGTATTTAATGCTCGATCGACCATGCAAAGCCGATGGGCACAAAACTTTTCGTACGCCTCAACCTAGGTGGTATTGAAATGTTCGCAATGAGGCACACCCATCCGATAAGTAATTGGTCAGATAACACACCTAGCAGCGTGTTTTTTTACGGATGTGCATGGCACTAAGGTAAAAATGGTATTTAATGCTCGATCCACCATGCAAAGCATATCCGATGGGCACGATACTTTGCACACACCTTCAACTAGGTGGAATAGACTTATATGCAAAGCGGCACGCGCATCCCATAAGTGCTTGATTGGATTACATACCTAGCAACGTGTTTTTTGACGGATGTGCATGACACTAGAGCAAAAATAGTATTTAATGCTCGATCGACCATGCAAAGCATATTCGATGGGCACAAAACTTTTTGTACACCTTAACCTAGGTGGTATTGAAATGTTCTCAATGAGGCACACCCATTCGATAAGTACTTGGTCAGATAACACACCTAATGGCGTGTTTTTTTGCGGATGTGCATATCATTAGGAAAAAAATGGTGTATAATGCGTGATCGACCATGCAAATCATATCCGATGGTGACAATACTTTGCACGCACCTCAATGTAGTTAAAATGGACTTGCGTGCAAAGTGGAGCCCCCATCTGATAAGTACTTATTTGAATAACACACCTATGGCCGTGTTTTTATATGGTTGTGCATGACACTAAGGCAAAAACGGTGCGTTATGCTTGATCGACAATGCAAAGCATATCCGATGAACACAATACTTTGCACACACCTTCAACTAGGTGTAATTGACTTACATGCAAAGTGGCACGCCCATCGCATAAGTGCTTGATCAGATAACACACCTAGCAGCGTGTTTTTTTACGGATGTGCATGGCACTAAGGCAAAAATGGTATTTAATGCTCGATCGACCATGCAAAGCATATCCGATGGGCACGATACTTTGCACACACCTTCAAACTTGTGGAATAGACTTACATGCAAAGTGGCACGCCCATCCCATAAGTGCTTGATCGGATAACATACCTAGCACCGTGTTTTTTGACGGATGTGCATGACACTAGAGTAAAAATAGTATTTAATGCTCGATCGACCATGCAAAGGATATCCGATGGGCACAAAACTTTTTGTATGCCTCAACCTAGGTGGTATTGAAATGTTCTCAATGAGGCACACCCATCCGATAAGTACTTGGTCAAATAACACACCTAATGGCGTGTTTTTTTGCGGATGTGCATATCATTAGGAAAAAAATGGTGTATAATGCGTGATCGACCATGCAAATCATATCCAATGGTGACAATATGTTGCATGCACCTTAACTAGTTGAAACAAACTTGCATGCAAAGTGGATCGCCCATCTGATAAGTGCTTATTTGAATATCACACCTATGGCCGTATTTTTATATGGTTGTGCATGACACTAAGGCAGAAACGGTGTGTTATGCTTGATCGACAATACAAAGCATATCCGATGAACACAATACTTTGCACACACCTTCAACTAGGTGTAATTGACTTACATGCAAAGTGGCACGCCCATCGCATAAGTGCTTGATCAGATAACACACCTAGCAGCGTGTTTTTTTACGGATGTGCATGGCACTAAGGCAAAAATGGTATTTAATGCTCGATCAACCATGCAAAGCATATCGGATGGGCACGATACTCTGCACACATCTTCAACTAGGTGTAATTGACTCACATGCAAAGTGGCATTCCCATCGCATAAGTTCTAGATCGGATAACACACCTAGCAGCATGCTTTTTTATGGATGTGCATGGCACTAAGGCAAAAATGGTATTTAATGCTCGATCGACCATGCAAAGCATATCCGATGGGCATAATACTTTTCTTATACCTCAACCTAGGTGGTATTAAAATGTTGTCAAAGAGGTACACCCATCCGATAAGTACTTGGTCAGATAACATACCTAAGGGCGTGTTTTTTTGCGGATGTGCATACCACTAGGGAAAAAACGGTGTATAATGCGTGATCGACCATGCAAATCATATCCGATGGTGATAATACTTTGCACACACCTCAACCTAGTTGAAACAGACTTGCGTGCAAACTGGAGCCCCCATCCGATAAGTACTAGTCTGAATAACACATCTAGGACTGCGTTTTTTGACAAATGTGCATGACACTAAGACAAAAACGGTGTTTTATGCTTGATCGACAATGCAAAGCATATCCGATGGGCACAATACTTTGCACACACCTTCAACTAGGTAGAATCAACTTACATGCAAAGTGGCGCATCCCATAAGTGCTTGATCATATAACATACCTAGCAGCGTGTTTTTTGACGGATGTGCATGACACTAGAGTAAAAATAGTATTTGATGCTCGATTGACCATGCAAAGGATATCCAATGGGCACAAAACTTTTTTTACACCTCAACCTAGGTGGTATTGAAATGTTCTCAATGAGGCACACCCATCCCATAAGTACTTGGTCAGATAACACACCTAATGGCGTGTTTTTGTGCGAATGTGCATATCATTAGGGAAAAAATGGTGTATAATGCGTGATCGACCATGCAAATCATATCCGATGGTGACAATACTTTTCATGCACCTCAACGTAGTTAAAACGGACTTGCGTTCAAAGTGGAGCCCCCATCTGATAAGTACTTATTTGAATAACACACCTATGGCCGTGTTTTTATATGGTTGTGCATGACAGTAAGGCAGAAATAGTGTGTTATGCTTGATCGACAATGCAAAGCATATTGGATGGGCACAATACTTTGCACACACCTTCAACTAGGTGGAATTAACTTACATGCAAAGTGGCATTCCCATCGCATAAGTACTTGATCGGATAACACACCTAGCAGCGTGTTTTTTTTATGGATGTGCATGACAGGAGCAAAAATAGTATTTAATGCTCGATGGACCATGCAAAGCATATCCGATGGGCACAACACTTTTTGTACACCTCAACTAGGTGGAATTGACTTACATGCAAAGTGGCACCCGCATCCCATTAGTGCTTGATTGGATAACGTACCTAGTAGGCTCATGTTTTTTTACGGATGTGCATGACACTAGAGCAAAAATAGTATTTAATGCTTGATTGACCATGCAAAGGATAACTTGGCATGTCCATCTGATGAGTACTTGATCGGATAACTTGTCCCACTAATAAACTAAGTACTAATTAAAAATTATAATAAATAAGTAGATTATTAAAAAGAGACTAATATTTATGTAATTGTTGCCACTGCAGCTTGCTTGCGAAGCTTGCGAAGGACTCTCACAAAGGAGATGGCTATAGATTTTGTTCCAGGGATGGATGTGATTTTATGTAGCAAAAGAGAAGTAGTTGCATTTGCTACAATCCATGATAGTGATCCCAATTCACTTTGCCACTTTCGAAGACTTGGCGAAGATAAGGTAGCAGTTACTGTATCAAAGATTCTTAGTGCACATGTTGAGCTAAAGTATAAATGTGGAGATATGGAAACACTTGGAGATGTTATGCCCTACAATACATCCAACAAATCATTTATAGCATGGGACAAAGATGAGACTTATGCAATAGACATTATCAAGAATACAAAGTGCACCACCTTGGATTTTACTATAGGGGACATTTTACAAATGAGATCATTTGCAAATAAGATTGTAGCAGAAGGTGAAGTATTTGGATTTGAACAAGTGGAGCAATGGTCATTTGCACAGATGAGGATTTTAAAAGTCACTGATGATGGTATGGTTGATAACATAACATCCTTATGTGATCCCTACTATGAGGTAGGCAAGAATATGAGATGGAGCATGCAATTTTTAAACATGAGAAAGAGGCACGTGGTTTTCAATGATAAAGACAACGCATACTACAATATCAAAGGACCTAAAAAGCGTGCCCATGTGCCAGGCTCTATCACTTCAAATGTGGATGATTTCAATATACTCAATTATAGAAGTGACATCTTATCTGGAGTGGATGAGTTCATTGGTTCCAAGAAACAAAATGATTTTAGAAGCGAAGCCTTATCTGGGGTGGATGAATTCTTGCACAGTGAGAAGGGCAAAGGTTTCAATAGCGATGTCTTGTCAAGTGTGGATGAGTTCATGCATATTAACAAACCTGGTGTCAATCAAGGTTGTGGATTTGTGAAAGCCATGCAAGATGTCCCAATGAGTGATGTTCTCTCAGGAGTGGAAGAGTTTCAAGGTTCTCAATACTCTCGTAGAATATTGAATTCATTGAATGGTCCTAAGAGTATGTTAAAAATGAGGATGAGATCAACAGAGGATTATTCAGTATTTAACTTTGATTGTGATATGAACAAGGATGCAATGACCAATCATGGATGCTTGGTTACAAACAAATGTGAGGAGAAGAAGTGCATAAATACAGATAACAATGTGCACGAGGAACGAAAACAGTCATACATATGCATGAAGAGAAAGAGAATCCAGGCAGATCCAAGAGGAAGAGAGTAATGAAGGAGGAGAACATGTTAAATGCATTGGGATATCTATGTTGCAAGCGAAGATGTATGCGCTTCATTGATCTTGCAGACATCAGGGAATGTAGAGGACACGTGTGGCAAAGAAGGGGAAGCGAAAGAAATGAATACCTTCTCACAAGTCTCTCTTGCTTTCTTCAGAATGGCAATAAAAGGCTAAGTTCAAGACAAAAGGTAAAACCTCTCGTAAATGGAAAAAGGATTTGCAATAAGGCATATCGCAATATTACTGGATTATCCCATGGTACATATTGGGATTTAGTCACCAAGGCAAAGGGCGGCAACAAATTTAGCATTCACGGTAATAGAGGAAGGTCCAAATCAAGAATCTCAAGTGTCAGGGCAGCAGCAATTTTGCAAGACTTCATACATGAAAATGCTTTGCCTCAACCCCATATATCTACCAAACTCCCTAACGGTGACGCGATCACTGAAATGCACCTTCCAATGGGCTTGACAAAGCTCGAAGTATTTGACTCTATTGCAGAAAAGCAAAGGCAAAGAGGGGATGCCGTAGCTTCTTCTCATACTTTGTATACTCTTTGGAAGAAGAACTTTGGATATGTTAAAATCCCAAGGAGGCAAAAAATGTCAAAGTGCAATGTCTGTGATGATTTAAAGCGAGCGATTGAGAGTGCAACATGTCCAAATCAAAGGGAATTATACAAAAAAAACCGAAAATCTCATCATGACCTTATTCGACATTCCAGACAAAAATATGCATTTTGGAAGGAGCAAGCTATTTCGCATCCTGATGACTACATGTGCCTTATTATAGATGGCATGGATCAGAATACAACAACATTGCCTCATTTTGTTGCCACTCCACCTAAATTACAAGGAAAGCACTTTCTAAAGACACATCTATGTGGAGTGTTAGTGCATGGAATTAAGTTCTTTGCAGATATATGGATTGATTCCTTGCATCTACATGATAGCAATCAAGTTGTAACATCTATTATGAAGGCAATTCGCAATGTACATGCAGAAAAAGGTCGCCTGCCACCGACTTTGAGAATACAAGCTGATAATTGCTGGCGAGAAAATAAGAATGTACTCATGTTTGCCTTCTGCTCCATGCTAGTTGCTCATCGAATCTTCAATGAGGTCGAATGTGGATTTTTGTATGTTGGGCATACACATGAGGATATCGATCAGGTTTTTAGCACAGTCTCAAGGGAGCTTAAATGCAAGGATGTGGAGACAATAAATGACTTGGTAAGAAGATGTGGCAGGAAAGTTGGTGGTCGTAAGGAAAGTATAGTATGTGAGAGGCTCGAAAGAATGTATGATTGGAAGAGCTTCATTCTACCTTTCATACAAACGGGTGGTGATGCATTGACAGGTCATACCAATCCACACTACTTTCGTTTTTTTTTTAAAGATGAAAAACCCGTAATGCAATGGCAACAATATTCTCATGATACAAAATGGGAACCTGAAGAACCTTACAGTCTCTTAACTTCAATTCCCAGCAAGGAAAGGTATCCAACATGGGCTCCTATACAAGAATTTAATGAGAGGTCTAATTGTGAAATAGATGGATTAAAAGCATTTATTACATACAAAGAGGAAATGCTCCGGAGATATCCTGATTCAAAGCCTACTTGGAGAGAACACACTACCACTGTAATTAACAAGACACGAAATTTAATAAAGGACCTTGAGAGAATGCGAGGCTCAAAGGATGTCAAGGAAGAATGCAATATGTTTTGGCCAAATGTTCATAACGATTTGCACCCAGCTCCAGTCTTTGAAAATGATTTTGTATCATTACTCCCACGTCCATATTGTGGACCGAAGAAGAGAGAGTTTATGCCACAAGTAGATATAGAGGTTGATTGTTTTGTTGTGGTTCGGCCATCGGATGATGAATATGAGAATGTGAAGTTTTGGGTTGCAAAAGTAGTTGATGTGCAAAGAGATGACCAAGGGAGAGCTACAACATTTACAGCGGTATGGTATGAGCCAAAGGGCAGGAAGGAGAATATGGATAACAACACATTATATACTAATTGTATAATGAAGGAGTGGGTCCCAAATGATGAAGCAATCTCTCAAGTTTCGACGGAGACAATCATAGTGTCTTGGCATTCAAGGGCAAAGAAATCAAAGAAGCACATGGGATATGAGGTAGAAGGAAAAATAAAAATACCACAGCAAACTATTTTGCATATACACGAATTTTTAAGGATGCTCGCCATGGAGGAAGTAGAAGGAGATAGCGCAAATGAAGAATGTCCATGATTAAAGCTTTGTATTGAAGTCCATTGATTCAGAAGGATTTTATTTGGGTACTAGGCAAGGAGCCAATCCAAGACAATTATAATCAGAGTCATCACCTCGTATGTCAAATGAGAGTCAAAATATGCACTGGATGTCACCCAAGGGTCAAGGCTTGCCAAGACAATAGGGAGTTAATGCAGATGGCACCTGGCAAGCGACTATCACATTGAGCAATAAGACAATGGGGAGTCAATGCACCCAAGGGGCAAGGCTTGGCAAGATAACTTGTGGGAGTTAATGTAGATGGCACCTGTATTTTGCACTGGATGTCACCCAAGGGTCAAGGCTTGGCAAGACAACAGGGAGTTAATGCAGATGGCACCTGGCAAGGGACTATCGCATTGAGCAATAAGACAATGGGGAGTCAATGCACCCAAGGGGCAAGGCTTGGCAAGACAAGCCTAGGTCAAATTATGCAGATGGCAACTGGCAAGGGACTGTCGTGACATTGAGCAATAAGACAATGGGGTGTCAAATTATGCAGATGGCATGAATTGAGGCTCTTTAAGAGCAACAATTTAAATTGTAAACATATGTTCAATCTATATCATTTTGGATATAAAGACTCTAGCTAAGAGCAACGTCTCTCAATGTAATCATATACATAAAGCTACAATTGCTATTATCCCTCTTTGGTCTTATGGCATCATGTCTTCTTTCTATTTATTAAAAGTTTTGTTAAATTTTGTGCATATTGCCGAGTGACAATGTTATTTTCATGAAATATTTAAGTCTCCTTTCATGGATTTATAAATTTATCACGTCAATGAAAAACGTCAAGGAAAAATATTTAAAATAATTAAATTAACAAATAACTTAGATATAGCTAGAATTTCTAATATAGGATTATTTCAAATTCTTGCATGTTGGTGCAAAAGTATAGATTGAAAAAACAATATTTGTATGTGAATATGATAGAGCCACAAAGTGAACTTTTGATTTGGGAAGGAAAAACGTCAAGGAAAAATATTAAAAATAATTAAATTAACAAATAACTTAGATATAGCTAGAATTTCTAATATAGGATTATTTCAAATTCTTGCATGTTGGTGCAAAAGTATAGATTGAAAAAATAATATTTTTATGTGAATATGACAGTGCCACAAAGTGAACTTTTGATTTGGGAAGAAACTTTTTAGAAAGTAAAATTTTGATTTGGAAAGGATATTTTCATAAAGTAAAGTTTTCATTTGGGAAGGATTTTTGGGCTCGGGGGGGTCACTATGTATAAACCCTCTATACCACGTGCATTCAAGGCATATTTCTAAAATCCCTTATCTGTAAATTTTTCATTAATAAAATGTACCCCTTTTCTATACAAATCTGTAAATTTTTTCCAAAACTATTTGAAATAGTCCCTTATGTATATTTATTTTTGTAAATTTTAGAAATAAAAAATATCCTTCTGTTGAACTCACGTGATAGGGTTACATATGATGAGTGACCCCCCCGAGTTTTTGGGCTTCATCCAAAAACAACACAAAAAGTCCAAAATTAATGAAATAGGTGTTAACAATGAATAGCTCCCTCTCTCCTCCCTCTTAAGGAATCAAAGTGTGCCATCTCTGAATAACTTTATATTCACGCAAGGTTTTTAGGATAGTGGCACAACATACAGCACAGTGGGAGCCTTCAACAACGTTTTTTGCACACTATGGGTCCTTATAATATTGATGGCCTTCCCACAGTTCCTCCTACAATCGATCCATCTTCCAAATGAGAATCTTGGGTTGACATTATGGGAACACTAAGTTTCTCCTCTAAGCAATCACTCTCATTTACAACAAACCTTGGGTCACCGAGGGACCCATTGCAAAATGGCTTCATCTTCCATAGGACAATATGCTAAAGAAATGTCATTGCTATCATGGCTTTCCATCTTTGTTCCTTTGCTATTCCTTCACTAGTTCTATTGAAGATCATGTAACTTTCAAGGAGCTTTGTACAACATCACTTTGAGAGCACTTTGATCACTTTGGAAATATTTTTAATGTTGGATTTATATAGACATATATATATATGTAGATATTCAGAATCTTCATCTGACATTACTTTCCTTGGCCTATCAAAGGACACGAGCATTCTCTTGCTGCACTAAGTCTGCTGTCATCATAGTGACATCTCTTCCTCTCTCATTAGCATTATCCAACTACTTTAATTCAAATCTTCAACTCATTAGATTCGAAATATTTCGTCTCACATTATGGTTCTTGGCATATCAAAGGACACTATCTAGTCACATAGCTGAGAAAACATCACTTCAATCACTTTGGAAACATTTAAATATTGGATATATATATATATATATATACACACACACACATATGTTATTATATGTATATATATATATATACATATGTTATTATATGTATATATATATATATATATGTATGTATATATATCTTAACAATTGCACTTACATTGAGAAATATTTTACAATGCCAATCCTCTCTACACAGCTAGCTGGTGGATACTAGTTCAAAACTATGTATACAAAATTTTCACCAAATTCCATTTCAAAATTAAATGGAGTAGGAGGTGGTATCCACACTCGTGGAGGAGGGGTACCCAATCAGGAGGAGGGGCATTGTCTAGGCGAGTCTAGATTTTGTTGATATCATCAACACATTGTTCTCTGAACAAAGTTCCACATTTAGGTCAGAGTAGCCGTTTAATCATGGAAGCTACATGAAATGCAAAATACAAAGTAAGAGCCTATAGAATAAGAAATGAAAGTTATTACATCATTAAAACACTTCATATATATATTTTCCGATGGCAAACTAAAATTGTGTGTAATAAAAATTCAGCATTCAGGGCTGAGTCTCTAGCCACTGCAACTGTAGCCATCTTGTTGAAGTGGACTAAAATCGAAAAAATGGGTCAAATACACGTTTTTTCCTATTTAAAACGGAGCACCTGTAGGCACATCTTGTCTGCCACGTCAGTAGGGTCGGCCCTACTAACACTACACCAAACACATCATCTGGCCACATCTGTAGCACCGAGTCCCCACAGTGCCACATCACTTAATCTGCCACATTAGCTATCAATTTGCCACATCATCAGGTTGACTAGTCAAAGTGACACATGGTAGCTCCCTGCACATCATGCACATACACATGTTGAATTAAAAATACAGGAACCTATTGGTTGTTTGACATGTATCCCTCTACCTCTATGAACCTCTGCAATAAGTTTTGTGCTAATGTCTTATGTCTCAAGTCTTAGAGCTCTGGTTGCAAATACATATTTCTAGCAATCCGAGAATGAAGAAACAACATATTTTGCACAAACTTGGTTGGGCATAGCTTCACGACTTCTCAGAGTCTCCCATCATTTTCTCATTATCGAAGGGGCCCATAGAAAACACTCCTAGGCTCTTCTTTCTCTCTACTCTCGCAATATAGCTTGTGCCTCCTCGTGATTCAGCTGCTCACCTAGGTCTGCCTCTTCATGCCCAAAACCTACCGAGACATCTAGGGGGGGTTTGGCACGTTGAGGTGGGGGTTCTCATCCATGAAAATAGGGTATCCCTCGGCGCTCATTATGTAGCCTAAAAATATGTGACTTAGGATGTAAACCTAGGATGTAATACAAGTAAGCATTTGAGATGGAAACATATTAATACAAATTTTAAACATACTAAAATTTAAAATGCAAACACATTGATTAACAAATGGAATCATAAACATTAAGATTACATCAAAGAGTTCACAAGTTCTTTCAATCGTAAATAATTGCATTAAATCATAAAGTTGCATCAAATTGTAAATGGTGCAGTATATTGTAGACTTGCATTAAACCGTAAACACTTGAATCCCTAGTTCATGTTTGCTTTAAATCATAAATCACATGATAGTTTCACGTTTGAAAGAAATATAAATGCTCATTACATAGTCATCTTGAAAAAAACTAAAGTTACAAATATATGTAAATAGAGTCATGTTTGAAACTTGTACATGGCCGCAATGTGATGGTATACAACAAATATTTATTTGTTCATAGGCCTAAGTCTTGCATTTGGCATGAGAGCCAATACCAACCTTAGGTAAAAAATAAACATTAAAATCAAAGCGAAGACTACAACACACAACTCTCGTAAACATGCACACATGAATAGTGAAACCAAGATTGAACACACAACTCTCATAAGAGGTATGAGTGCTAATCTCGAACATGGAAGATAAGTTTAGCTATGCGAGAGCAAAACTGGTGCACTGGTAGGGAGGTGGGGCACTAGTAGGAAGGTAGGCAAGAAGCAAATGATGGAGTATTCATCTGAATACATGTTACAATTGAAGGTATATATAATCTTGGGATGGAAGTGGTAGAAGGATAACTTTGGCTGACATGGCATTCACCAAGTTATTGATGATATGGCAAGGGATTAGGTGCCATGTGTTGAATCTGCATGGAGACACATCTATCAAAATCTATAAGATTCTATTTCGATGCGATGGAATCTGGAGAGATGCCTTGAAATTTGAAGATATGCCCCGAAATCTTTGAAAGATTTTGTTATCTTCTTATGTGTGTGTCGATCGTCATCGTAGGAGGCACGAGAAGGCTCGTTTGGCTGTGGTGGTCGTTGAAGCCATCATGGGCTCCTACTCGTGCTGTCTGGTGGGCTGAGCACCGTGCAAGCATGGGAGCCATGTGAGAATCTCTGTGAGCTATGGCAAGGTTCTGGCCATCTCGATCATAGAGTCACAGTCATGGATAGAGACATGCACTCACTCCGCATCCTTAGTTACAGATTTGACAAAACTTGTGACCCTATGGCTTTACTGGATCTGAAGATGCAAGGTATACTCACGCTACCTCCTGTGAGGCGTATCCAAGTTATAATCACTTAACTACCTCCAGACATTGTGCATTCTCAAGAAACACAGTTTAAGGCACCAAGGATGGTAGTTTAGGAGTCAACCAAAAGGCCACCAGGGGATCTTGAAGTTGAGATGGAAGTCAAAGCAGAGATGAAACGAAGCAGAGATGAAAGCCACAAGAAGAGCTACTGAGCAAGCCAGTACAGCTAACCTCTCGGCAAGAAGATTTGAGTGGCTGTGCATAATTCAAAAGAAAGACACCATAAGGGAAATGCGGCAATCAAATAAGTATGCTTTATCCTTTCTTACTCGTTCTTTCAATGTACATATAAGGTTAAGAGGCAGGCCATATTAATTTCCATTTAGTGAGGATGACATTCAAGTTCTTTCAAATGTACATAGAGACATTCAAGATACAGTCATCAACCCTTTGCTTAGGTTTGTTTCATCATTATTTTTCCTTCCAATTGCTTCTTTCTTACCAAAATAAACAAAATAAATGATGTGATGCAATTTTCATATGTAGTATAGTAGTGTCAAGACTTCCAAAGGAGATTCAAGAGTGGGTTTATGTTTTGGACTCTCTTATTTCCCAGTTGCTATCTTGAGATGATACTACATTCCTTGATGTTGCTCCATGGCTCGAGCAACTGAACTATGACTTGGATGTCCTTAGAATAATTTTTTTGGCCTACCAGGAGGAGTAAGTATTGTGACATATCATTACTATATGCATATAAAGTGTTTTCCAATTCACATAATCAAAGATTGTTTTTGTAGTGGGCAGTGAAGTTTGCTCGCATTGGATATTGAAAGTAGACATTATTACCTAGCAAATTCAGCTCAAGGTGACCATGGCCACATAAGAGAGTAAGTCCAAATAATGTATGAGAGAGAGAGAGAGAGAGAGAGATAATGAAACTTATAAGTGCTTTAGAGTGTGTCACCCAAAAGACAGATAATATTTTTTAGAACACCATGACAATCAAAGTAAAAAATTGAATGAATTAATGCAACTTAAATCTTGCTATGAGTATGATGTTTTGTATGGAAAGATGAGCTACATGGGATCCTTGAATAATATTTGATCTACTAGGAGAGATTAAAGAATTAATAGGAGGTAAGTGTTTAAAACCCTTAATGCAAAATTTGAAAGGTCTTGGCATTGAGATGGTTGTTGAGCCCTAAATGCTCCAGTGAAAGTGTCAGAGGATAGGTTCATTGTTGTTTGGTTTGTCTATTGGGGTTTGCCGTGTAGTATTTGAGATGGAATTTAATTTTAAGAAAATTATATTTGTAATATTTGAAGTGGGTTTTAGCTTTAAGGTACTTATGTTTGGTCACTGCTCTTAATGTGTAGCTTGCTTTTCTTTTCTATCTCCATTTAAAGGAGATGTTGGAAAGAGGAAACAATTTTGTGTCCAAGGTCCTTTTCTTAGAGAGGTGAGAGATAGGTCTCTTAAATGTATGACAAGAGATCCACTCTGGATTACAAGGGTCTCCACTCCTCATGATTTTGTACACCTTCAAGTCCCATGTTCTACTAGTTTCCCTTTTCTCACTCTTTCCGCATCTCTCACTTTTCACTTTGCCTCTTTTCCACATCACTCTCTTTTTCTTATTTTCCCTCTTTCCATATATCCACACTTGATCCTCACTAGCCAATTATTTCTACTCACTATAGTGCTCCCTTGCTTGCTATTTCTTCCTTATGGGACTTTGGTCTTGTATTCCCCTCTAAGAATTTTTTATATATAGCACTTACGTCATTATATTGTATCCCTCTTTAAAGGCATCTTTGTAATACATGATGATTATGGTTTTGTAGCATTCTAATTGGGTGCACTCCATTCCCCACAAGATCTTTTGATATATACACAATGTTGGTACTAGGTGACGTGTATACCAACATTAACTTTGCTAGAAACAGCGTCGATGGCAATGTTGCCATATTATTTACAATTCTTTTACTCATGTATATGCCAATGGTTTTACACTTTTTTAAAATTCAAATTATTCACAAATTCTCTCAAAATATGTGAAAAAAATGGGCAATATCATTGCCTTATCGCTACATTGTTTACATTACCTTCCTTTGATTAAAAGATTTCTAGATGATCACATGTTGGTACCACTCTACAAATATATGTAGCTATTTTCCTAGCAATCAACCTGATCTCCTTTATTGATTTGCTCCCTTATATAAAGTCACACTTTGTCTCCTCACATAAGTAGAAAATCACATTTAGCAAAAGCTGAAAACATTCACTAGTTGCAAAAAGTCTTAGTAGCCACTGCTTATCCAAATAAATTTTGTTGATCCAAAAGTGCATTCCTGTACAAATAAGGTCCTAGATATTCCACTTGATCTCCACTTGACTTCTACATTGTCCGTTATTGACAATGTATATATATGCACCACCATTAAGAAGGAGACTATCATACACATGGTAATGTCCTACAAGGAGCTCTCCTGAACAATCCCTCACCCTTGCAGGCCTTGCTCTTATGCTTGCATCATGTAGGCCTCGCGCTCATCCTCATTAATACATGGGGGTAAAAAAGAAAAAACTTCTTAAGTAGGCTAACATTTTTCAATATGAAAGTAGCTTGGTTAGGAAGCAATGGTTGGAAGAATTACCTCATGCATTTCTTCCCAATTAAGTGGTATTCCCTTTTACTCTAGCTTTCCTAAAAGGCTTTGCATGTGTTATAAGACCATACTATATGCTCCTCCTTGGTTGGAAAATGGCCAACACATGATGCTAGAATCAAGAAAGGTTATTCATCATATATTGTCATACTAAGAATTAAAAAAATAAGACCAAATGCATAGATTGATTTTTTATAATAATAAAGACACTTACAATGTGGGATGTGAAGGGACTTTTAATGCCACCACTTCCAATGTGAGGAGTATAGAAAATTAGAGGGAAATTTCTTGCTAAAGTCCAACTTCCCAGAGCAAAAGAATTAGCTAAGAATCACATGTCACGTGTATGAAACACAACTCAACTCTATGTCTTGGATAGACAAAGGACTCGACCGTGTGCCCAAGAGCCTTTTGGGGAATTTGGATCATGCACGATCACCCCTAAATGAATCAAAACATGATGGGTTGCAAGATTTTTGATGCTCATGCTATAATACCATACCATGCAACATCTTTTCAATCACGCTCGTGAATGTAGATGCCAAACTAACAAACAATGCATCCCATGGGGCATTTGTGATAAACATGACAAATCTTGCTCTCGATTGCCATGCCATAGGACTCTTAATCAAAGTTCATATAAGATCCTGACAGTGAAATATCATGTAGTTCATCAAAGAAGAATGCACAAGGGTTCTCCCAAGATTCACTACCCATTGCCATCAATCTTTAAGTATTGCCTCCCTTGACAATAACATAGTTTTAATTATCCTCTGACAAACCAATATTGGAAAACAATGAGAAATACTTGTTAAGGACTTGAAGATGCATTTTGTTTTTGAAATTTATATCTGCATACATAATCTTTATGTAGACAGACATCTTTGCTCAAACATCCTTTGTTGGTGCCACCACATCACTATCCCACGATTCCATCAACTACATGGCCCAATTCTTGTCAACCATTTTTCCTAGCTCCTACATGCTTTTAAGCTTGCCCACCTGATACTCTTAATCCACCAACATTTCATCTGGCTAAAGCAAAAAATTTAATGTCCCATATGGCGCTTCAACCTTTACTACATGTTTGACCATTTCTTCAATGCTTCCCCACTTGTTCTTCTTACTAGAAAAGCATTCATCATTTAATAACTTTTGGAAAGCCACCTTTACTATCTTATCAGTCCAGTATCTCAGTGACCTCCACCAGTTAATTGACATGACCCTTATGACTTTCTTTTGCTTACTTACCTTGTGTTTAGGTGACTCAAACAATACCATACCAAATTTTTGTGCAATGCATACATCTACAATACATCGAAAGTCTGGTTCAGCACAAAAGACGATGGATGTGTAATCCCTATATTTCATAATGGATCCTTTTAGATCTTGAAGCCTTAGCTGAACATCATTTATGACAACTATTAAGCACCTACAAATCTCTTCTGCCTTCCTAAGAACTTTGTAGTGCATCTCCTACCCTTTGCAAGTTGTGGCTTCCTACACCTAAACCATAATTCCCTTGCTTTAGTGAGAACCTTAGAAGATTTGACTTCTTCTTCTGTTGAAAAGGTTCATCATTGAGCGTGATGGATTCCAATATATACTTCAAGCCATCTTTAAAGAAACAAAGATAAGCTATGACTCTTGCAAACTTTTGCATATACTCATTTGATTGGTAAGTTTCCTCTTTTGGTTTCCTGGCATGTGAAAGCATGCTTCACAGAAGTGTTGCCCATCAGTGGGCTCAAACCTGCACCTTTCAAGGAATTTATTTCTAGAGACCATGTAGTTCTTTTTATTGTTGTCCTTGTATCTACTCTCATAAGGTGCCACTTCACAGATAATGTCAATCCGTCTATTAAACTCTTCAAATGTTGTGAAGAAGTTTGCACGCTTTCAAAAAGTCACATCACCCAATGTTGGATCATCACTTACAAATCGACATTGGACATAGGGTAATACTACTGGTGGGAACTAGTGTTTTGGCTTGCTTGGTGTCCTCGTATAACATTTTTGTCAAGCTTTCTTTGATTGGTAAACAAAGGAGTATGCACATTTTTAGAAAGTCACATCGCACAATGCTAGATCATCACTTACAAGCCTCCTACATGACATTGGTCATTCAGTTATACTACTGGGAGCTAGTGTTTTGGCTCACCTTGCATCCTCGTATAACCTTTGGGCAAACTCGTCATCAAGATTTCTTTGATTGGTAAACAAAGAAGCTCGATTGATATGTAATGACTACACTGAATACTGAGCAGTTTCCCATATCTACCCCTCATCAATTTTAGAGTGTAGATCTGTGGCTATAAATGTATCTGCCTAAAGTGATTTTGTAGGCTTGTCTTTTGCAGCTTCTTCATCTTCACTATTATTTCATCATCATTCAAACCCTCTCACCTTGTTGTAATTGGGTTAATTTTTTATGAGCTCTTTCAACTTAAGGTCTTTTTTCTCCTCTTCAAGGTACAATTGTAGCTTCCACACAAGCATCAAACTTAGATGGCATCTTTCTCTTTTCCTTGCTCATTGCAATTTGCATCTGTAGTTGGACAATTGGGGCCAAAGTTGAAGGTTGTACAAAACATTCAGAAGATCCAAGTGCACCACCATCCTAAATATCTAGAAATGCATCCCATATAGCCTTCAAAGAACACAAGGCATCACCTATATAATAATACTTTGCGGAATTTGTCAGCCCTGCCACAAGCAATACTTCTTGGAATTTGTCCACAACTTTATTACACATTGGCCCTTCATGTTATCATTATATATGGCTACCATGTAGTCCCCATGTGGAAGTAAATCCAACCTCAAGACTTCCAACTATTTGGGTAGGAAATTTTGGACTTGTCACTTTTCTCGAAATGATAACGAGGTGACAACTCTTCGGCTTCTCCATCATATACCAAGCATGATCAATGTATATCTCATGAATGGGCACGGCCATTGCAAAGTCATGAAATTGTAAAAAGTATTACGTAAGGGACCTTAAGCTTTTGTAGACTCCTCTTCTTAATTGAAACATATAATTAATAAAAGGCCATTACAAATAGCATATCTAATAAATACTCAAATTTAGATTTATAAAATCATATCAAACTACCGAGACATTGCATAGTGTAAACTCTTTTACTTCTACAAGGTGTTCTCTATAATATTTGTAACACTAACGAGGGATTTTCTATGATATTTCAAATTAGATAATATACTAATTATTAAATTTACTTTAAATATACTTATCATTTACACCTTAGGTTTTTAAATGATATAACTTATTAATGTAGCTCTAATATAATTTATATCAATTTAATATATTTTAGATTTACTTATATATATTATTTTAATTTAAATAAATATGTACTTTATGTTTTTTTCAGAAAAAAGTCTTCTATTAAGAATGAACAAACCTGTGAGAGCAAAACCTATATACTTTATATTTTTTTTCAAAACAAATACTTCTATTAAGTATGAACAAACCCTGTAAGAGCAAAGGCTCAACCTATAAACTTTATATTTTATTTCAAAACAAATACTTGTATTACGTATGAACAAAACCCATGAGAGCAAAGGCCCAATGTGGAAATATCTCATGTAGTGCAAGAAAAAACACTCCTTAGAAGGAGTTAGAAAACAACCAAGGTTGAGACTGAAAATGTCATCTCAACCCTGTAGTAGTCTCAGAGAAGAAAGGGGAGCCCCTTCATTCTCTAAAACACATAGTTCTCCTAGTAGAAGCTACACGTGATGACCCCTTCATGGTCACCCAAACGGCCATCCGTGTATGTATAGTATCCATTCGTATATTGGCCAAGGTATGAGAGGGGTGGACCTAGGATCCATCCAATGCCTCTGTGCATCTAGCTCTCCAAATATGTCACCTTGCAATACTCGCCAATATCTCCCAAGAAAAGTCAACAGATGCATGTACAGCTCTAAAGGATGAAGGAGGAACATCACCCAGAGAGCATGGCTCAAGTAAGTGGCATTGAATCATAAAGTGCAAGAAGAGTCATGTTTCTCATAGAAGACCTGGGGCCCCAAGAGAGGGAGGCAAGAAACTAAACCCCAAGTCATGAAGAAGCAATAAAGGTCCTAAAAGTCCTTTCTATCCCCTTCCAAATAATCATGGCCTATCTACAATCCCATAGGCAATGCTGAACTGACTCCATAGCACAAAGGAAGTTGAAGAGGACAAGTATGGTGAGCCCCAAGCCTACTGGATCTCCCTAGGTTCACTACAGTCTTGCCATGAATAGAAAGCCAAAAGGATAGAGTGATTTTTCTATTCTTGTGAGATTTCCACACTCTCCCTCCAAAAGTTCTTTTGTTTGTCGATTCAAATCTCATAACTCTCCCAATGGCATGCTCTAGAGGGCTTCCAAGATCTATAGCTCAACTAGACTCTTAGCAGTACTAACAATATATTTTAAATTAATATACCCTATATTAATTTAAATCTAACTTATAAATGTATTAATATTAGGTTAGCACACCAAATTATAATAAACAAAAAAGTTTTTATTTAAATATATATAAGTGATATACCTTATATTAATTTATTACACTTTAGATTTACTTACATATCTTGTATTAATTTAAATAAATATTGTAGAATTGTATTTTCAATTAATATAGTATTAATTTTAATCTAGTTTATAAATAAAATATCTTAAATTAATTTTATATTAATGATATTTTAAATTAATATAACTTAAATAAATTTAAATCTAATTTATAAATATGTAATATTCATTAAATACAAATGTATTATAAAAATAAAAAAACATATGCTTCTATATAGCTTTAAATAATAAAAATTTAAATATTTATACATTTTTACAGATATATTTATAAAACAAACTACCTAAGTAACCTAATTTAAAATCAATCTTACTAACCCCTAACCTAACCTAAGCCCTATAACCACGACATGTGCCGCACGCAGACCCCTACATGCCACATCTAGCCTTGGCAACATGTGGCACTCACCACATGTGGGTTCTTGTCCTCGTCACATCATCGTGGCCCCCAACCACCACCTCCACACCATGCCCAACTGCCACCTTGCTAATCACCCACAACCCCCTCTTGTAACATTGGGCCACCACCAGTCCTCCTCCCCCCTCGGTCCCACCTCTAATGGCCACACCTCTGGGCTCCTCTACTAGCCCTACCCTCGCTACGCCAACCCTAGCATTCTACTCAACTTTCCACCACCTCCACAACAAGACAAAGCACCTACAGACGTGCACACAGACGCGTTTACTCAACTAAGAAAAAAACTTACGGGCGTGTCTATTTGCATGTCTATTTGCACGTCTACAGACCCGTGTCTAAAGGTGCATCTATATAGCAAACAGACGTGCCTATAGATGCGCATATAAATGCGTAAATAGATGCTCTGGTAGAAAATTTTAAAAATAGACAAATGCGTTTATAGACGCATTTATAGATGCATTTATAGACGCGTTTTTAAACGCGTTTATAGACGTGCCTATAAATGCTTGTCGAACAAACAGACGCATATGCATTATAGATGCCTTGATAGATGCGCTACATAATATTTTTACATTTTGTGTGCTTGAATAGAATGATGTGTATGTTGTGTATGCTATGTAGTTACAGGAATCCCATTTCCACATTGTGTAATTCAATTCTTACAGCCAATCGCATTTTAATTAGCATTCTTACAAGCACGTCTATAGCCGACAATTACAATTCCAAATAAAACATTACAACTCCAAAACGTTTAGTTCACAAGGCATTAATTGATAGAACATTGCACAAGAAAATTAAAAGCCAAAAAAATAAAAAGAGTGTATATTAATGCATGGCTCAAAAAGTGCTTGTATGTACATATAGCACCAAGCTAAGCCACGTTCTGTGGCTTCAAGTACCAAAAATAAGAGGAGTGTATATACAAGAGGCACGAAGCCAAGCCAGTGGCTTTAAGTACAAAAAAGAGTAGCTAGCACTACTTCTACAACTAATCTAAGTTCTCCACGTCCTCACTCCCTTCTGTGCTCCCTTCTCTGCCTCCTTCTTCCTCGTCTTCTTCCTCATCTTCTTGTGTAAGGTCCTGTAAACAAGGGACAACATATATCAATGTATGAAAAATCAAATCTTTACTTATAATATTGACATTATTTAATTACTTTCAAATACCTCGGGGGGCGCTCGAGTAGCCTGGATATATTGCTCCTCAGTAATCAACCCGTCATTATAGAAGTGCCTCCATGTATCTCCTCTGTGATGGTGGCAGTGGTAGGCTGTCTCGACTGGAGTAGGGTACCTCCCCATGATATCAAGCTATAAGATGACACAATTTGTGGAGGGGTTAGTACAAAGAAACAACCTCCTAATAAACTACATAAATAATATAATTTGAGATTGATACTTACAAATTGGGCCTCCCATGATTCAACACCCCCTGCTCCAAAATGCACGCTTCCATATTGCTCCATTTGGATCCTTCGTGCCTCCACGTGCTGCAGACTGGGTTCCTCCTTCGTTGACTTCATTGCTTTCTTCCACTCACGCTTGTGAGCCATGTGGGGCAGGTTTCTTGGTGGTTGACCTCCCTCGAGCCTGGCAAGCTCCGCTAGTGCCTACCTCTTAAGCGAAGATCTTTTATTGCCAAGTATCGTAACATCTTTGACTTGGCCCATTTATCTATGAATTGAACATTGGGGGGGTTAGGATACCTAGAGCAAACAGCAGCGAGGATCTCATCAGCCAACCTCTTTGGATGGTCTTTGTAGTGAATAAAGCAATCTCTGTAATTGTTAGCAATTACAGAGTGCATGAAGGCCATGATGTCCTTCCCCCGTGCATCCATCAAGATGCCTCTTGTCTGAGTGATGTCATAGTAGATCGTACCGTCACCCAGAGGCATGTCTAAATCATCTGAATCATCCTCGTCCCCACCACCACCCCTCCCAAAGCACTGTTCCATGCATCCCCCACCGCTCTCCCTGCTACTACGCCTGCTACTGTGTTGTGTTGAACTAGTACGCTGGCCACTCGTAGCTGGAGAAGCGACTCTCGACTGCATGGGACTATGTGGACCACTTGTAGCTAGAGAATTGAGTCTCGACTGCATGGGAGTACGCCGATGGCTCTGCGAGGTAGAAGGACCTCTTGACGGCATGGGGGAAGGGACATAGGATGGCATGGGGGAAGGGACTCGGCTGTGTAGCTGGCTGGGTTGTGTTAACTCCACTGGGGTAACACAACAAGACAAAGCACCCATAGACATGTGCACATATGCGTTTCATGAACTAAATAAAAAGCTTATGGGCGCGTCTATTTGCGCGTCTATTTTCGCGTCTGGAGACCTGCGTCTAATTGCGCATCTATATTTCAGACACACACGCAATTAGACGCATAAATATATGTGCTTATAAACGCGTTTATAGATGCACATATAGACGCAAGTCGAACAGACAGACGCGTATATAAATGCGTTTTTAAACGCACTGATAGACGCGCTTTATTTTTATTTTTTTAATTTTACAGAATGCTGTGTATGTTGTGTATGCTATATAGTTACAAGAATCCCATATCCACATTGTGTAATTCAATTCTTATAGCCAACTGCATTTTAATTACAATTCCAAATAAAACATTACAACTCCAAAACGCAATAAAATTGAAAGCTCAAAAAGTGCTTGTATATACATATAGCACGAAGCTAAGCCATGTCATGTGGCTTCAAGTACAAAAAATAAGAGGAGTGTATATACAAGAGGCACAAAGCCAAGCCAGTGGCTTTAAGTACAAAAAAGAGTAGCTAGCACTACTTGTATGACTAATCTATGTTCTCCAGGTCCTCGCTTCCTTCCACGCTCCCTTCTGCGCTCCCTTCTACGCCTCCTTCCTCCTCTTCCTCGTCTTGTGCACGGGCCTGTAAACAAGGGACAACATATATCAATGTATGAAAAATCAAATCTTTACTTAAAATTTTGGCATTATTTAATTACTTTCAAATACCTGGGGGGCCGCTCCAGTAGCTCGGGTATACTGCTCCTTAGTAATCAACCCGTCATCATAGAAGTGCCTCCATGTATCTCCTCTGCGATGGTGGCAGTGGTAGGCTATCTCCACAGGAGTAGGGTATCTGCCCGCGATCTCAAGCTGCATGACCGCGACACACTTTGCGGAGGGATTAGTACAAAGAAACAACCTCCTAATAAACTACATAAGCAATATAATTTGAGATCGATACTTACAAATTGGGCCTCCCATGATTCAACACCCCCTGCTCCAAAATGCGTGCTTCCATATTCCTCCATCTGGATCCTCCGTGCCTCCACGTGCTGCAGACTGGGGTCCTCCCTCGCTGACTTCATTGCCTTCTTCCACTCATGCTTGTGAGCGGTGTGGGCCCCTTGGTGGTTGACCTGCCTCAAGCCTGGCAAGCTCCGCTAGTGCCTGCCTCTTAAGCGAAGATCTTTTATTGCTAAGTATCATAACAATCTTTGACTTCACCCATTTATCTGTGAACTGGCGATTGGGGGGGTTAGGATACCTAGAGCGAAGAGTAGCGAGGGTCTCATCAGCCAACCTCTTTGGGTGGTCTTTGTAGTGGATAAAGCAATCTCTGTAATTGTTAGCAATTACAGAGCGCATGAAGGCCATGATGTCCTTCCCCCGTGCATCCATCAAGATGCCTCCTATCTGAGTGATGTCATAATAAATCGTACCATCACCCAGAGGCAAGTCTAAATCATCGGAATCATCATCCTTCCCACCGCCACATGGCCCAAAGCATTGTGCCATGCATCCCCCACCGCTCTCCCTACTACTATGCCTGCTACCTTGTCGTGTCGAGCTCGTACGCTGGCCACTCATAGCTGGAGACTGCACGGGACTACGCTGACCACTCGTAGCTGGAGAATCGAGTCTCGATGGCATAGGAGTACGTCGACGGCTCTGCGAGACAGAAGGACCTCCTGACGGCATGGGGGAAGGGGCATAAGATGGTACGGGGGAAGGGGCATAAGAAGGGGCATAAGACGGCTGTGCTGACTCCGCTGGGGTGATCTCAGGCGGTGTGGGGTGGCTTGGAGTCTGTAGTGCCGACTCCTGGGGAGTGTTTAGAGTACCCGTCATATACCCATATAACTCCGCAGAACTAGGAGGGTGCCCTAAAAGGTTATATAAGTCCTTCCAAATAGATTCCCGGGGATCAGGTGAGCTGGAAGCGCTTCCTGGCCACATGTTGAACTAGAAAAAAGGAAAAAAATCTATTACTGTTGAGATGAGAAGAAAGGGGAAGAAAAGAGAGGCTTACTGTTAGAGCGCGTCTATAGACGCATCTGATTTGCGCGTCTATAGATGCGTCTAATAGAGCGTCTAACAGCTCGTCTAATAGGGCGTCTAACAGAGCGTTTAGCAGAGCGTCTAATAGAGCGTCTAACAGAGCATCTAACACAGCGTCTATCGATGCGTCTGTCTGTGTCTGCAAACAAGCCAGATGCACGTTTAGACACACCTGTAGATGCGCTTTTAGATGCGCTCTGAGACGCGCCTATAGACGCGCTCTACTAGATGGGATTTCTAAAAAGTAGAAAAGGACATTGCGCCCGACACAAAAACATGACACTGATACCCAGATCATGCGCTTCTTGGATACGAGAAAGTACAAATCTAGAGAGAGCAAACTTCCAAACAAGATCAACTGCAAAAAGACTTACTTGGATAGAGGTATGGAAGGTTCTTCTTTCTTTTTCAAAGTTGCTTCTCCTCCTTGTTCGTCCTCCTCTCCTTTAAGCTTAGAAGTAAGTGTGGGTGCCTTTCTCTTGAGTGTAAGCTTGGAAGTAAGTATGGGAGCCTTCCTCTTAAGTGTCGAAACTATGGATCTGCTAATAAGGAAGGAAGCAAGCCGCATAAAGTATAAGTAATGTGAAGAAAAGCAAAGCGAGCGGCGCGCTAAAAAGCCGGTTTAAAAGTCGCATCTATAGTCGCATCTATAGGCGCCTCTAAATACACAAAGTAGACGCGCTTTTAGACGCGCCTTTAGATGCGCCATAGAGTTTAAATTAAACATTTGAAGAAGAGCAAATTTGGTGGGTTGTTTGTTTGTAGGATGTCTTCATCTTCAACAAGTAGCTCCAGTGAGGATGAATCTCTCTGTATCCACCATCGCGAAATATGGTTGGAGCAAAAAATCAAATGTCTGTGTGATCGATGTCGAGGAAACATGTATCATGCACGCAGGATTACACTCAATCATATCTCAAAGTATGGAGAATGGGATGTGGCCGTAAACAGGGTAAGGGTTTGTAAGTTAAGGTTGATTGAGATACCTATGGGTATTCATATGTTTGAGTTATGATCCCATTTTAATTTGATACAGGATGCAGTGCCACACCCGCATATGTTACCCTATGCTCGTCGTGAGGAGGCGAAGCATCGGTGATATGAGGTGGGATCTTCAGGAGGGACCGTTACGGATGCATGGAGTGATGGTGATAGTAGCCCTCCACCATTACCTCATGAAGCCGTGGAGGAGGAGGTGTTTGATGATATGGTGCGGGATTTATATGTCCATCAAGGGAGGGATAATAGCATGGAGCAGGATGATCTTTTTACTGCAGCATCGACTCCACTGTTTGAGGGGTGCACATTCTCTGCTCTACATGCCTCCCTTGAGTTACTAAACTTGCAAACCATCTATGGATGGAGCAATGCAAGTTTGAATGCATTACTCAAGTAAGCTTTAAAGTCGATTTTGCAAACATGGTGAATTATGCTAGTGGGTCAATTACTCGAATGCTTTTCCTCATTTATGGTCTTCACGTGCAGGCTATTGTGTAAAATGCTTCCAAGGGAGAATAAACTA
The DNA here is from genome assembly GCF_047967505.1 of Dipteris shenzhenensis. Lineage (NCBI taxonomy): Eukaryota > Viridiplantae > Streptophyta > Polypodiopsida > Gleicheniales > Dipteridaceae > Dipteris > Dipteris shenzhenensis. The sequence goes on along the minus strand of NC_141617.1, from coordinate 3,207,383 downwards.
CCGACCTCAAGAGATATGGCAAGGCAACATGTGACCTCTCTTGGAGGATTAGATTACAAGCGCATCCATGCATGTATCAACGATTGCGTTTTGTTTCGTGGACTACATAAGGATGCAAGAGAGTGTCCTACTTGTGGAGAGGCAAGATATAGAGCAGATCTCAAAACCTTGGACGTGCCTCGTAAGGTATTGCGACATTTTCCCATAATCCCTCGCATCCAACATATGTTCAAGTGCAAATCTATTGCAGAGCTCATGTCATGGCATTCCTCCCATCGATCAACCGATGGCAAGTGGAGAACTTCCGTGGACTCTCCTACGTGGAAGCATATTGAAGACACATGGCCAAGCTTCAAGGAAGAACCTAGGAGCTTGAGACTTGGATTGGGTATGGACGGTGTGAACCCATTTGGTCTCAAAAGCACGTCTTACAGTGTATGGCCAGTGGTATTGGTGAATTACAATCTTCCACCCTCTATGGCTATTAAGAAAGGACATGTCATGCTGTCCCTTCTAATTCTAGGGAAACATAAAGTCAAAAACCCTGATGTTTATTTGGAGCCTTTGATTTATGAGCTAGAGATACTTTGGAGAGGTATCGAGGTGCATGATGTGAGCAGGCCTCCCTCGTCACGAGACTTCAACTGCAAAGCAGTCTTGATGTGGACGATGCATGACTTCCCAGGCTATGGCGAGTGTTCAGGTAAGCATTGCATTTTTAATTATGAATAGGCAAAGGATGTGGCACCCTAAACCCACCTTCCACTCTTAATTGCATCTATTGTTCAGGTCTCACTACATCGGGTTACCATGCATGTCCTATTTGTGGTCCTTCACTAGTTGCCTCATGGGCAGACGCATTGAATAAGGTCATCTATGAGAATCACCATCGATTTCTCCCACCTGATCATCCTAGATATGTTGCCCCTTGGAATGAAGTCCTCCCACAATCACTCACCACGGGAGATTGGATGAGAATTTGGGACGGTTCCACGACTCCTCCACCACTTGGCATGAGTCGATAAGGGTTTGTAACTATTGGTTGGAAGTAAAGATTGCATGCTAACACTTTATTCTGTTTAGATACTCCATATTTTATCGTTTACCATATTGGTCCCACCTCAAGATCAATCACTTGCTTGATCCCATGCATATCTTCAAGAATGTGGCATCTACCATTTGGGAGCATTTGAATGGGACATGAGATTCGGCAAGCATAAGGGAGGATCTACGTACCACAGGGAGGATGCATGAAGCTTGGCCTCAAGAGAGACCAAATGGGTGTGTTTTTTTACCTCGTGCACCATGGATGTTATCAAAGCTAGAGATGGCGATGGTGAAGCGTGCTATTACTACAATTCGTACTCCCACTGGATGCATGAGGTGTTTGAAGGGAGCCTTTACAAGGAGCAAGAAAAGAGGTGTAGAGCAATCATATGGCTTGAAATCTCATGATTGGCACAAGATGCTCCAAGTAAGTATTTTATGTGCATATTATCTTTTTCCTTTCAAATTTGTGAGTGAATAGCTATAAGCAACTAATCAACCACCTCCTCGCGGGTTCAGTTCATACTACCTACTAGCATTTCACGTAGTGCATCGAAGGACGTGAAAGATTGTATTTACAAGATGGGCGAGCTTGTGAGGTATGTGAGCTCAAAGGAAATAGATCCCACCACGCTTGAGAATGCTCGAGTTATGTCAGTGGAGGCGGTTTGTTTAGTGGAGGAGACATTTCCACGTTCTATTCTCACAAGCCAACTACATCTCATAGTGCATTTGGTGGATGAGATTGCTATATGCGGTACTATACATGCACGATGGTTGTCCTTTCTGGAGCACTTCATGAAGACCTTGAAGGGCTTCATGAGACAAAATGCAAGACCCAAAGGTAGCATGGCCGAGGGTTGGTTGGTACAAGAGTCACTTGTATATATTTCTGAGTTTCTTGTTGATGTGGATAGCTCTCTCCCACGACTATGGAGAGATGATGAAGACCTAAGGATGACCTCTATTGTGCCTCAAGGGAAAGGACGGAACAAAGTAATAGACACGGAGTTGCATAATAGTATCAACCTCTTTTGCGTGCTTAATAGTGATGTGATGAAAAGATGGGTGACAAGATACGAGGATGCAAAGGCAAGAAGACAAGAAGAAAGGGCCCTCTTTCGTACACACCACGGATCTCATGTGCCATACCCTCAGTATCTAAGAGCACTTCCAAAGGATATTCATGTGGATTGGCTACTTGATGAAATGGAGAAAGCAGAGAAAGACGAGGGGATGCATATCACAATGGAAGAATGGGAGTATGCTAGGGGATGCATGAGCAAGGTCGATATATAGAATGTTATGCATAAGTTAGGAGCTTTCAATAATTTAGATTGCTTATTTAATTGATTTTTTCTTGGTGTAGTGCACTATGTTCAATGCTATATGGTGTGAGGGCAAGCATTTTCGAACACAACGGATTGATGATAAGAGAAACACACAAGATTGCGGCATCATTGCTAGCTTTGAGGGAGCCAATGGAGCCATGGATGATTTGGATGTAAAGTGGTTTAAGGATATGGTGAAAAGAGGCCCTAATGCAACAATCAAATGCCTTGCAAGTGGCTTTGTAACTATTGACTCCACAAAGTTTTGGCAAAGTAGGAAGGACACACTAGTACTACCGCAACAATGTGAACAGGTACTGTGCACACATCTAAAAATACTCACTTTTAAATATTTGATGCAAGAAAAGTAACATGATTGTATTTGTGTTTGAATTAGGTTGTCTATCAACCAATGGTGGATAATAATAGATGGTGGCATGTCATACCTATTATGCCACGTTCCAAAGTGATGTATAGTACATTTACTAATATGGAGCGTATGGAGGATGATCATGGCCATGGACGTGATGATGACTGTGATACAAGAGAGGAGGATGATCATGAGATAGGAGATACAAATATTGAGGCCATTACCCGGGAGGACAAGCCTACCATTCGAGATGCTGATTTCGATGAGCACATGAGTGGCACAAGTAGTAGTGGGTTGAATGTATTTGTAGATCTAAACACTTGTTTGGATTTTGAAGTAGATAGTTTGGCAAGGGTTGATCTCATTGAGGATGAGATTGAACCATAGCCCCATAATTGATATTGGCAAAACTATTTTACATATTGTCTCATTCTCCTCATCTCACTTAATTCTTGTATATGTGGGCTTGCAAAAAATTATGTGCTTTGGTAATCATGGGCAATGTTTGGAAAGCAATGATGTACACCAAAATCTCACTTTTTATATTCTCTGATTTGCATCTATTTACGCGTCTAAATGCACGTCTGATTCTCAGTGTAAACACGCAAATAAACACGCCCTGTGCTTGTGCACACAAGCCACATTTTGAATACATGTCGACTAAGGCGTTGCCAACAAAAGGATCTCTTTCCAACCCCTTTCTGGCAATCTGAGCAAGTATTTCTTGGCCCTTGTCAATGGATCCTAAGCAGCCCAAAGCCTTCAAGCTCTGCAAACAAACGTGAAAGCATCTGGAGACACCCCCTCCCGTTTCATCTGCGTGAAACAGTTCAGAGCTTTCTCACCAGGACCATGTTCAACATATCCTGTGATCAGTGCAGTCCACAATACTACATCTCGAATTAGAAGCTTGTTAAACACTTCCTGTGCCTTTGCAAGTGAACCACATTTGGCATACATATTAACCAAGGTATTGCCACGAGAAGGATCCCTTTCCAACCCTTTTCTAGCAATCTCTGTGTGTATTGCTTGGCCCTTGTCCATGGCTCCTAGGGTGCCGCAAGCCTTCAAGCTGCACACAAACGTGCTAGCATCTGGGGAGACACCTTCCAACTTCATTTGTTGGAAACAGCTCAGTGCTTCCTCACCAAGCCCATGTTCGACATATCCTGCAATCAGTGCAGTCCACGAGACTACATCTTAAATAGGAAGCTTGTCAAACACTTCCTGCGCTTTTGCAAGTGAGCCACATTTGGCATACATATCAACCAAGGCACTGCCAAGAAAAGCCTCTGTATCCAACCCCTTTCTAGCAATCTGTGCATGTATTTCTCGACCTCTTTTCCCATCTTTCAAACTAGCACAACCACAAACGTATACTTACTAGGATGTACACAATCCTCTTGCATTTTCTCGTATAGGTTGAGGGCATGCTGTAGTTTCCCACATTGAATATAACCTGTGATGAGAGCCCAAGCCAGCACATAAAATTGTAGGCCCGAGGGAAGGACATTAAGAGTGTGCAAAGAGGAAATGAGAGTGGCCCAAAAGTCATACAAGGGACCCCAAATCATCAATACTCTACAAGCGCACCGACCAAGAGAGTGTAAATAATAACAACAATATTATTTTTCCCATCTCAAAACCATAACCTTCACTGAGGCTACCTACGGCAAGCCAAAAAGAGAGCCAAATAAGGGGGCCTCGGGGGGTTCACTATGTATAAACCCTCCATATCACATGTGTTCAAGGACTATTTGTAAATTCCCTTATCTGTAAATTCTTCACTAATAAAATGTACCCTTTTTCTATACAAATCTATAAAATTTTTCCAAAATTATTTTAAAAACTCCCTTATGTATATTAATTTGTGTAAATCTTAGATATTAAAAATATCCTTTTGTTGAACTCACGTGATAGGGTTACATATGATGACTGACCCCCCGAGAAGGGGGCGAACCTCCATGATTTTGTAGAGGTGAAGGCAAGAGCCTTCGAGCAGTGATGCATTAGTGCATTGTCTGGCAGTTCTTGGAAGGATTGTAGATCGGGTCCCCACTAAACATCTTTGGGCAAGGAGGAGGGGGGTACTGGAGTAACATCGCCATCATCCAGCGGCCCAGTTGGCATTCTCAGGGTATTTCTAGGCTATTTTTGTAGGCCTTCTAGAAGGCCTTATGGGAGAGCTGGCAGCCGTGGTAGATTTCGTACTTCCTTTGGCTACTCGCCCACAAGGGTCTTCCAGTGGGGAGTTGGTTGCGGCAGATTGGTCAGGATGGACTCTGTCAGATTTGTCATGAGGACGAGGAGTCACCAAAGCACTGCTTGTGGAGCTGCACTCGCGCCTAGGACATGTGGAGGTGGGCCTTCGGGATCCTTACTCGCGCAGCTCTAGAGTTAGGTTTGATCACCTGGGGCGCGTTCTGCTGGTGCAGCACCACACCTGGCTATCATCAGTTGTTCGAGGCAGGCCCGCAGGACCCTATGTTCCTTATCACACAGGGAACTTGGGGGCCGCTTGAGGGCATCCCGTAGCACTTGGCAGAGGCGAACACAGGATCTCAGGTGAGGCAGCCAGTCTGGGAGATTATTGGCAGCATCGTCAGATGGCACATTTGGACTTCGCGCTGCACGCAGATCCTCGGTGGTACCTCTCTTTTGACTGCCCAGGTCATGGCCGACATCTGGAGCGAGATTATCCACACGCTCAGAGGCCAGTGGGACTAGATCCAGGGGGATTCCCGAGCTGGCCGGGAGAAGCAGAGATGCTTCCTCTGGGATTGGGATACGCAGGGCCTCTTCCCTCTCTCTCTCTCCCCACTCTCTCTCTCCCCCCCTCTCTCCCTCCCCACTCTCTCTCTCCCCCCCTCGCACTGCGCCTCCCCCCCCCTCTCTCTCTCTCCCCACTCTCTCTCTCCCTTCCCTCTCTCTCTCTCGCGCTGCCATGGTAGCGCCCCCACTCTCTCCCTCCCTCTCTCTCTCCCCCTCTCTCTCTCTCCTTCCCGTTGTGCCTCCCCCCTTCTCTCTCTCCCCCTCTCTCTCTCGCGGTCTCTCTCTCCCTCTCGGCACTCCTTTCTCTCTCTCTCTCTCTTTTCTCTCTCTCTCTCTTTTCTCTCTCTCTCTTGGCACTCCTTTCTCTCTCTTTCCCCCTCCCTCTCTCGCGCTCTCTCTCCTTTTCCTCTCTCCCTTTCTCTCTCTCGCCTCTCTCTCCCTCTCATCTCTCCCATCTCCTGCAGCCCTCTATCGCTCTCTCTCCCTCTATCTCTCTCACATCTCTCTCCTCTCGCGCGGTCTCTTTCTCTCTCTGTCTCGCGAATCTCTCCCTCTCTCTCTCTCTCTCTCTCCTCTCGCACGGCCCTCCCCTCTCTCTCTCTTTTACCTCTCACCCTCTCTCTCTCTAAACGTCTCTCCTCTCTCTTTCTCTCTCTCTCTAAAACTCTCTCCTCTCTCTCCCTCGCTCTCTCTTTTGCTGCCGAGGCAACAAGACTCTCTCTCTTATAATCTCTCTCTTAAAGTCTTTCCTTCACTTTTCTCTCTCTCTAGGTTCTCTCTCTATAATAAAATTTCAAAGAATACAAATTTAAAAAAAAGTACCTGGAAAAAAGTTGAGATCTATGCTTGTGCTTGCTTTTGCTCTTCCTCCTCTTTTTGCTTCTCCTCTTGCTCTTCCTTGTTGAAATGAGAGAAACAATGAGAGAAGGAGAGTATATATAAGAAAAACTAGGGTTTTAAGTGCTTCTCTCTCATTGGTCCTTCTATATCATTATCTCCTCTCCCATTGGCCTCTCCATTAGATTATCTTCTCTCCCTCTCCCACCCACTCCCATCCTCCCACCCCATTCCCACTCCCACCCCCATCCTCCCACCCCACCTCCCCCATTCCCACTCCCTCTCCCACTCCCACGCCCATGCCCATTCTTCCACCTTCCCCATTCCCACTCCCTCTCCCACTCCCATCCTCCCACCCCACCCCTCCCACTCACACTCCCATCCTCCCACCCTCACCCCACCCCCACCTCCCCCATTCCCACTCCCTCTCCCACTCCCACTCCCATTCTCCCACCCACTCCCATCCTCCCACCTCCACCTCTCACTCCCACTCCCATCCTCCCACCCCCACCTCTCCCCTCCCCATTCCCACTCCCATTCCCACTCCCACTCCCATTCTCCCACCCCTATCCTCCCACCCCACCCCTCCCACTCCCATCCTCCCACTCCCATGCCCATTTTCCCACCCCCACCTCCCCCATTCCCACTCCCTCTCCCATCCTCCCACCCCACCCCTCCCACTTCCACGCCCACCTCCCCCATTCCCACTCCCTCTCCCACTCCCATCCTCCCATCCCACCCCTCCCACTCCCACCCCCACCTCCCCCATTCCCACTCTCCCATCCTCCCACTCCCACTCCCCACTCCCCACCCCTCCCACTCGCACTCCCATCCTCCCACCCTCACCCCACCCCCACCTCCCCTATTCCCACTCCCACCCCCACCCCCACCTCCCCCATTCCAACTCCCTCTCCCACTCCCACTCCCATCTCCCACCCCCACCCCCACTGCCCCCATTCCCACTCCCTCTCCCACTCTCCCTTTCTCCCACTACCACCCTCCCACACTCCCTTTCTCCACACTCCCACTCTCCCTTTCTCCCACTACCACCCTCCCAACTCCCACTCCCATTCCCACATTCCTATGATCAATTCCACTACTACTTATGAATTCTAATTAAAACTATTACTTAAATAAATGATATTACTAAAAACACTCATAGGATTTAAGGTTTAGGATTTGGTGGTTTGGGTTTAGGGTTTGGGGTTTGGTGAGTTAGGGTTTAGGGTTTAGGGTTTGTGAGTTAGGAATTAGGGTTTGTGAGTTACGGTTAGGGTTTAGGGTTTGGTGGTTTGGATTTAGGGTTTGGGGGGTAGGGTCTAGGGTTTAGGGTTTAAGGTTTGGGAGTTAGGGTTTAGGGTTCAAGGTTTGAGGGTTAGGGTTTAGGGTTTAGGGTCTGGGGGTTAGGGTTTAGGTTTTGGTGGTTTGCGTTTAGGGTTTAGGGTTTGGGGGTTAGGGTTTGGGATTTAGGGTTTAGGGTTTAGGGTTTGGAAGTTAAGGTTTAGGGTTTAGGGTTTAGGGTTTGGGGGTTAAGGTTTAGGGTTTAGGGTTTGGGGGTTAGGGTTTAGGGTTTGGGAGATAGGGTTTAGGGTTTGGGGGTTAGGGTTTAGGGTTTAGGGTTTGGGAGTTAGGGTTTAGGGTTTAGGGTTTGGGAGTTAGGGTTTAGGGTTTAGGGTTTTTATTGGTTAGGGTTGAGGGTTTAGAGAGTCAAGATTAACATTTAATATTTATGGATTAGGGATTATGAGTTAGGGTTTAGGGATTAGGGTTTATGAGTTTAGGTTTAGGGTTTAAGGGTTAGGGTTTAGGAATTAGAGTTTTGGGATTAGGATTTTAGGATTAGGGATTAGGGGTTAGGGTTTACGGATTAGGATTTAGGGGTTTAGGATTTAGGTTTAGGAGTTAGGGTTTAGGATCTAGGGCTTAGGGTTTAAGGATTTAAGAATTAGGGATTAGGGTATAAACTTTAGGGTTTAGAAATTAGGGGTTAGGGTTTAGGGTTTAGGAATTAGGGTTTATGGTTTCAAGGGTCGCATTAGGGTTTAGGGTTTGGGGGTTAGGATTTTGGGTTTAGGGTTTGATTAAATTTTTAAACAAGATCTAGATTTTTAAATCATTAATAAAGTAGATTATTGAGAAGAGACTAATGTTCTTTATAATGGCTGTTACAGCTTGTTTGCAAAGGAAACTCACAAAGGAGATGGCTACAAAATTTATTCCGGGGATGGAGGTGATTCTATGTTGCAAAAAAGAAGTAGTTGCATTTGCTACAATCCATGAAAGTGATCCAAATTCTATTTGTCACTTTAGAAGACTTGGCGAAGATAAGGTGGCGATTATCGTATCAAGGATTCTTAGTGCACATGTTGAGCTAAAGCATAAGTGTGGGGATATGGAAATCCTTGGAGATGTTATGCCCTATAATACTTCCAACAAAGCATTTATTGCATGGGACAGAGATGAGACTTATCCAACACATGTCATCAGGAATACAAAGTGCATATCTTTGGATTTTAGAGTGGGAGATATTTTACAAATGTTATCATTTGCAAATAAGAATGTAGCAGAATGTCAAGTCTTGGGATTTGAACAAGTGGAACACTGGACATTTGCGCAGATGAGAATTTAAAAAGTTACTGATGATGGTATGGATGATAACTCAATGTCATTGGATGGTCCCTACTATGAGGTAGGTAAGGATTTGAGATGGAGCATGCAAACTTTAAAGATTGGAAAGACTCAGCATGTGGTTTTTAATGATAAACATAATGCATACTACAACATCAAAGAATTGAAAGAATATGCCAATGTACCAAGCTCTATTCCTTCAGAGATGGAGGATTCCAATGCACTCAACTATAGCACTGACGTCTTATCAGAAGTCGATGAGTTCATTGGTACTGAGAAAGAAAAATATTTCACAAGTGCTGCCTTATCCGGGGTGGATGAGTTCATGCACATTGAGAACTTGGGCAAAGATGTCAAAAGTGATATATTTTCAAGCATGGATGGCTTCATGGATACTGATAAAGTTCTTGGAGTCAAACCAAGTAACTATGGAATTATGGAAATCATGCACGATAGTATAATGAGTGATGTTCTCTCTGAAGTAGAGGAGTTTCAAAACTATGGAGTTATGAAATCCATAGAAAGTGCATCAATGAGTGATGTTCTCTCAAGAATAGATGAGTTTGAAGATCATTCTGGACACTCTATCACCACTGAGTATGGAGTTATGAAATCCATAGAAAGTGCATCAATGAGTGATGTTCTCTCAGGAATAGATGAGTTTGAAGATCATTCGGGACACTCTAATGCCATTGTGATAAGTGGTTCTACAATTGTTTCAAAAGTAGGGATGAGATTAACAAAGGACTATTCGGTATTTGACTTTGATTGTGAAATAGTTAATGTTACAAATGGTTTGGCGAATGTATCAGAAGCAAGGATGACATCAACAAAGGAATATTCAGTATTTAACTGTCAGAGTGATAAGATCAAGGATGCAACATCTCATGAAAACAACGTGACAAATAAATCTTACAAGGAGAACTACACAAATCCAAATAAGAATGTACAGAAGGTCCCAAAACGGACATACAGATGCATGAAAAGACAATGAGATCCAGAAAAGCAACCAAAGAGAATAAGAGTAATGAATGAAGATGTTATGCTAAAAGCAATGCGATCTACATGTTGTAAGCGTACATGTATGCGATCCATTAACTTACATGACATTAAGGGTTGTAGAGAACATGTCTGGCAAAGGAAAGGAAGCAGAAGAAATGAATACCTACTCATGAGATTGTCTTTCTTTCTTGTAAATGATAAGAGAAGGCGAAGTTCAGGACAGCAGATAAGGCCTCTTATAAATGGAAAAAGTATTTGCAATAATGCATATCGCATTATTACAGGATTATCACATGGCACATATTGGAATTTGGCTAATAAAGCAAAGTATGGAGTTAAATTTAACATTCATGGAAACATAGGAAGGCCCAAAACAAGAGCCTCAACGGTTGCGGCAACAGCAATTTTGAAAGATTACATTTATGAAAATGCTTTACCGCAACCCCACCTGTCAGAAATGCATCTTCTGATAGGTTTGACCAAAAAATAAGTATTTAACTCTATTGGAGAAACACAGAGGCAAAGAGGGCATGCACTGGCATCTTTTCATACTTTGTATACTCTTTGGAAAAAAAGCTTTGGACATGTTAAAATCCCAAAGAGGCAAAAAATGTCAAAGTGCAACGACTGTGATGATCTAAAGTGAGCACTTGAGAGTGCAACATCTCCAGAACAAAAAGAAGCTTACAAAAAAAAGAGAGAATTTCATCATGGACTTGTTCGACATTCTAGAATAAAATATGCATTTTGGAAGGAGCAAGCTATTTCTCACCCAAATGAGTACATGTGCGTTATTGTAGATGGTATGGATCAAAATACAACAACATTACCTCGATTCGTTAACACTCCACTTAAGCTACAAGGCAAATACTTTTTAAAGACACATCTATGTGGAGTGTTAGTGCACGGATTTAAGTTTTTTGCAGACATATGGATTGATTCCTTGCATCTACATGATAGCAATCAAGTTGTAACATCTGTTATGAAGGCAATTCACAATGTACATGCAGAAAAAGGTCGCCTACCAACAACTTTGAGAGTACAAGCAGACAATTGTAGACGAGAGAATAAGAATGTACTCTTCTTTGCATTTCGCTCAATGCTAATCACTCATAGAGTCTTCAATGAGATTGAAGTTGGGTTTTTGTTGGTTGGGCACACACATGAGGATATCGATCAGGTATTTAGCACAGTTTCAAGAGAACTAAAACACAAGGACATGGAGACGATGGATGACTTGATAAGAAAATTTGGGAGGCAAGTTGGTGGCCATAAGGAAGGAACAATATGCTCAATGGTTGAGAGGATGTATGATTGGAAGAGCTTTATTCTACCTTTCATACAAAAAGGTGGTGATGCCCTGATAGGACATAGCGCTCCACACTATTTTCGCTTTTTCTTAAAGGATGAAAAACCAGTGGCAACACTATTCTCTTGATACAAAATGGGAACCTGAAGAACCTTACTCTCTCTTAACTTCAATCCCGAGCAAAGAAATGCATCCAACATGGGCTCCTATAAAAGAATTCAGCGAGAAATCCAAAGGTGAAATAGAAGGCTTAAAAGCTTTTATTACATACAAAGAGGAAATGCTCTGGAGATTTCCTGATTGGAAGCCCTCTTGGAAGGAACACACTACTATTGTAATAAGCAAGACCTACCAATTGATAAAGGACCTTGCAAAAATGTGAGAAGATGATATTAAGGCAGAACGGCCTTTATTTTGGCCAAATGTTGGTAATGACTTGCATCCAGCATGTGGTCTCTTTGAAAATGAGTTTAAATCATTGCTCCCACATCCATATTGTGGACCCAAGAAGAGAGAGTTTATGCCACAAATAGACATAGATGTCCATTGTTTTGTCGCAATTCGACCATCGGATGATGAAAATGAGAACGTGAAGTTTTGGGTTGCGAAAGTAGTTGATGTGAGCATGGATGACCGGGGGAGAGCTACAACATTTACAGCGGTATGGTATGAGCCAAGGGGTAGGAAGGAGAACCAAGATAACAGTACATTGTATAGTAGTTGTTTGAAAAAGGAATGGGTCCCAAACCATGATGCAATTTCAAGACTTTCCACTGAGACAGTCATAGTATCCTGGAAATCAAGGTCAAAGAAAACAAAGAAGCACATGGGGTATGATGTAGAAGACAAAATAAAATTACCGCAACCAATTATTACGCACATTACAGAGTTCACAAAGATGCTCGCCCAAGAGGAAGTAGAAGGAGATAGCGCAAATGAAGAATGCCCATGATTACACCATTCAAATATCGAGAAAGAGTGAAGGTGGTGGTGGTTGTCAGATGAGAGTGAATGAAGATGGCACCCAAGCGACAAGTGACGACAGAAAGGACATTCTGAACAAGCAAATGTTTGGATCGCTCATTTCTGTGATCATGATAGAAAAGGACATTCAAACAAGCAAATGTTTGGATCGCCCATTTGAACTAAACTCATTGTAAAGGAAAAATTAAATTATTGAAAAGGCCACAGGAGATCCTTTGTACAAAGACTCATCCAGAGCAATATTTGTTGTAAAACTTATGACATGATAATGTAAAATTGCAAGCATAGCTATTGCTATTTTTTGGAGTACAAAAGAGGCTTCCATCATGTCTCATGTGTATATAAACCTTTTAATTTCTTGAATATTCAAGAGTGTTATAGTTTTCTGCATTGAAAGTAAAAAGAGTCTTACAGGTCTCTTATGTATACATTTTTAAAATGTTGTGAATCCTCAATAGCATGGTTTTTCATGGATTTAAACTAATAACTCGGATTTTTTATTTTAAGAATATGATTCTTATAAACAAGAAATACAAATTTAGGATTTAATAGTAGTTTTTGCATTATTTGTACAACATTGTAGAGAGATATTTTGAAATGTCTTATGTGAAAATGATAGTGCCAGAAAGTAAACTTTTGATTCTCGAATGACAGTTTCATAAAGTAAACTTTTCAGTTGGGAAGGATTTTAACGAATAGTCCAAAAGTAGACATATGAGTCCAAAATTAACGAAATAAGTGTTTCTTGTGTCTTCCACAACACCAGAAATGCATTGGATGAGTGGATCCCTTGCACCTACAGCTTAAATCACTGGATAGTGATGAAAGGATCAGCCAAAGGTCCACATAAGCTTCCCAAGAGCAAGAGAGGTGACATCTTGCATGAGTGGAAGGGGCGTATCTTGAAGTTCAAGTTTGGGAAGAAAGGATGGCTCGCAAAAGTGCAACATGTTTACATGGGAAAAGATATGCAGCTTCCTCCATCATTCAATCAATCTAGGATACCATCACACTGTGAGCCTTTCTATCTATGTACCTTTTTCACCTATAAGTGTAATGAGTCCATTTGGAAATTTTGTGTTTGGTTTCTAAGAGCTCTTATTCATGGTGGCAGATGTCTTCCCTTCGGACCTCAAGGAGTGGGAACCAGTTGAATCATTCATAGATAAGTTCACTGTGATTCATGAGGATTTAGGTAAGCAAATGCATGCTGGGGAGAAGTTGGCCTCCTAGCGAATGAAGAATGTGTATTAGTACAATGCAACCAAGCTAATGCAACCAAGCTATGGCCATCTGCAAACCATTGCACCACCACAACTTCAAGACATGGATTACAGTAATGTGGACTCGAGGACATTGCAATCGTACAAGGACAAGATTGTAAAGAATGTGGGCATGGCCATGAAGTTTACATTTGTATCCAAATGGGCAAGGTTATCTTGGTTTATGCCTCTGCACATTTTTGCTTCTTTATTTCAGAATATACATATGCATAGAACAAAAACTATGTGGTCGTACAAGCGTGTAGATGAAAATGCTCTTGAAGATTTACTTGGGATGAATTGGGGAACCAGGCCAGGTGACCAAAAGGGTGATGTGTTTCCATGTCATGCATGTAAAGACAATGTGGTTATTAGATACCATTTGTCATGCCAAATTTTGTATTTAGCTTTTCAATACAAGTGCTGGAAGAAAACAAATGGCCGATGGCTTCCCCTAGACTCTAATGATGAAGACAATACAGGGGTAAGTTTGTCTATTGATGTTGAAGAGGGAGATGTCAAGAATGTGAATGTCACATCGCAATGGACTCTCAGGGATGTGCGAGAACACCTATTGGTCATGGAGGATGGCATGTCAGAGTCCTTCTACTTTACGTTAAAAGGTGGTAAGATCAGTCGCCGTGTGGAGAAGTGCATGCATAGTGCCAATTTCATTCCTCCTGCAACTTTGAAGATTGCTAACAATGTGTTTGACTAGTGCAGCATTTAATTTTTTGTCTGTCAAATCCTAGTTATTGCTTCAAAAGATGATGGACAATTAAATTAAAATGTTATTTCTTTTAATGTTTTCTCCTTTCAGTTCATGGTGGTAAATGTTTTTCAAAAAGTTTGGGGATTTTATGATTAATTTTAATTTTTAGGGTTTTGATATATATTAAGGGGTAAGAGCCCTTTTTACATCACATTCTCACTTTCACATTTAGAGAGCCATAGAGACTCCCCGTCCTCAGAAGTTACTTTCCCCATCAACTGCTATTTGCCATGGATTCAGCTAGAACTGCGTTCCATGACTTCATCTCACAAACTACATTTGCAGATTGTGAGGAAGAGCTATTTTTAGTGCTTGATAGGACTTTAGATGTCCTAGGCACATATATGCAAGCCAAGGATGACTTCTCAGATCTCAACCTTTACATGCAAGATAATTTCTCAAATTTTGCCTATACACTTGACCTCACTTCAAAGAGATGGGTTCCCATAGATTACATAAAGTATCTATTCATAGAGGAACCCAAGATTGTAAGCGCTTGGCCCGCTTTTGTGATCACCTTACAGACTAAGGGTTTAGGACAGTTGAAGCTCAAGACATCCTAG